>NC_132880.1:5378831-5733831 GCF_030463535.1 Salminus brasiliensis
TGGTCCCAGTGATGGTAAATTTGAACCAGACGTTTCTTTTCAAGTGTTTCATGCCTCTAAATACAATATTGTTAGAAGCTAATGGTTCTTAGTCAAGTCTGTCTATTAGGAAAAGAGAAGTTATCTGGCTACCTGAGAAATTCAGTCTATTCTCCAAAAGTTTTTGGACTAATAAAAAAAATTATTTTTAGATTAACTGTTGATTTACAGCTGTCAAAAACTTAAAACTCATCAAACACTTCTGCTAGTAAATAAAATGGCTAAATTTGCTTTGTAGGTTGTAATGATAGATAGATGGATAACTTTATTAATCCCAGAGGGAAAATCAGGTATTACAGCAGCACAGAGGTACAAAGAGCAAAGCAAAGTAAAGAGCAATGTAGCCCCCCATGTATGTACAAATACATAAACAAAAGGATATAAGAAAGCAGTTAAAGTGGCACATGCAGTAAGTAAGGCATATAAATATAATGCAAATGACTGTGCAGTGCGTATTGTCATACCAATACCAAGACCAGAGGTGGTGAATGAAACCAGCCGTGTTTCACATCTCTAAATATGACATCACTGGAAGCTGTTAGATCTGACTTTTAGATTTGAGATGTTTCTTTTTAGCCCAAAGTCAAGCCTAGCTATTATGGAAAAAAAGGATAAGTTATCTGATATTGTGTATTGATATCTGTTAGCTGACAACAGACAAGTATTGACCGCCTCTAAATAGGACATAAGAAGAAGATATTCATTTGTTGTTCATTCATTTGTTGGTATTAGTTTAGTTTTTGTATACAACATTTATGAAACTCAACCTGACCTATGTAGTGCACTAAATAGGGAATAAAGATTGATTTAAATAAATCTGCAGAATTAAAAGAGACATAAGTAAAGTCAGTCACAGGGGTTTGGTGTGAAATGCTCCGTTCTAGGGAAATTGACAGTATGGCATTGTTGGAAGCTATTGGTTCTAAAAATTATATATTTTAGATTAGAAGGAAACCCAGACCTAGCTATTAGCCTAGCATACTTAGTGCACTACTTAGGGGGGGAAAGAAGCCATTAATAATGCAACCTAAGATTATTATATTTTTGTTTTTCCAATTTCTGCTGAATTAAATTAATGAGAGGAAATCAAAGTAGTTCAGGGTGGTTTGGTGTGAAATGCTTTGATCTAAGGAAGTTTTCCAACTCATAATTGTTGACAGAGGTGGTGAATGGAACCGGGCGTCTAAAGTGTTTTATGGCTCTGAGATAGACATTGTTGCAAACTGTTAGTTTAGATTTTTAGTTAATTTTTTAATTTTATTATTATTATTTTAGATGGAAGGAAACCCAGACTTTTAGTCAAACCTAGCTCTCAGCCTAGCCTACTTACATACTTACTTTCACTACATAGGAAAAAAAGAAGCCATTAATAATGCAGCCTAAGATTTTTACTCTTTTTTTTTCTTCTTCTTCTTCAGATTTTTGCTGAATTATACCAAGTAAATCAAGGAAGCATGCTCATAATTGTTCACAGAGGTGGTGAATGGAACCAGACGTCTAAAATGTTTAATGTCTCAAAATATGACATTTTTGGAATCTACTTGTTTTGCTTTGTAGATTTTTGATGTTTCTGTTCAGCCCAAAGTCAGATCTAGCTAATTGGAATAATCGGAGAACTTCCCCTTTAACCCAGCCTGCTTGGTGCACTTTTAAGGGAGTAGGGAGCCGTTGGAGTTGCAGCCTTCTACTCGTTTTCTCCACCCATTCTCCGGCAGCTCGTTCCACCTGTTCGCGCGGACTGCACCTGTTTGGAAAGCCAGCTAAGTGAACCGTCCCCTACCTGCTGGCTGGCTGGCTGGCGTTCAGAGGGTTAAATCCCGCCCCCTCCTTTACGCAGGTTGGGGCTGCCGCGCTTGTGATTGGTCGAGGGGCGGATGATTGACAGACGTGTGGAGCACCTGGAAATCAGTCAGCGCAGCGATTCGCCCAAAAACGCAGCACGATGCGGACTCTGAAACGGGGTCGAAAAACACACCATTCTCTGGCAAGTCGCTGAGAAGCGGACCTCCACGGTCGTGGCTGTGACTCCGGCGCCTGTTTGGATGTCTGACAAGCGGAGAAAGAGGGAATATTTTGGTTGGAGGAGACACTTTTTTCCAGGCTAGGCTACTCGTTATTTTTCCTTTTCCTTTGGAGGAGGAGGAGGAGGAGGAGGAGGAGGACGTATTTCACGAGGCTGAATGAAGGTGGATATGGGGGATGAAAGGATGACTGCTTAATCTCGCTGTTTGGACCGTTTCTACGGCTCTACCTCGCCCCGGTCTCCCCCTTTCCCTCCCCCCCCACCCCCCCCTCCCTCCCCGGTCTCGCTATGGTGGACTCGAGTGCCATGAGGAAGACTTTCGTGGTCCCGGACATAAAGCCTTTGGATCAGTACGATTCCAGCCGGGCTAAGATATGCGGCAGTGTGGGCTGGCTGCTGGCGAAGTCCTACGGCAATGCAGGTATGGATAACTGGAAGGAGGTGGGGGTGATCTAGAGATAGCTAGCTACCGTCGTTCCCCCCTCTGCACACACACACACACACACACACACACATACACACACTCTGTTCAGCACCAGAGTATTGTCCCCTGCCATCAGAAAAAGCATGAAGGTGAACAGCCTGGCTGGCTGTGTGTGAACTCAGCGCTTTTCTAGAGCTCCACACAAAGAGCCATGTGAGGAGAGCTGCTCGTCCCCCCTCTCTGCCTTTCCTTTCACCTCACACTGCGAATAGACCCATATTACAGATGTTTATATGGCTATAAAGTGTGTATTTAGAGCCTCATAGTAGTGCTTCAGTAGTACTGTTAGCTTTGACTGGCTGCCTGTGTGGAAAACCAGATGTGTTTATATGGTTTAATGACTCTAAACTGAATATTTATTGCTTAATAACCTTCATAGCATTTCTTTATTATCACCGCTTTGCATTTCTGACCTCAGTTTAGAAGAGAAATGCTGAAATTATGAAACTGATGGATGGATGGACTGGCTGACTAGTCCTAGGGAACAAGGCTGGGTCCCACTGCACCAGCTTAACGGTGCCCTGCTTTGGCCCAGGCTGGCTAGGCTTATGCTCCACCACAGTAGAGTCCCAAATCTACACAATAGGCAATTCCTCACTCTGTTTTCTCCAGGGATTTCCTTCTCTTGTGGTATTTTATGGTGCTTAGAGCCGGCCTGCTCTGTCTGTGAGCTCTGGCCTGTCAGTGAGGCAAGCACACACCCACCTCGCACTGATCCTTTTGTTAATGCAGCCTCATCATGCTTTCTAATGGGAGTTTCACCATTTCGGAAGAAGGCTGAGAAGGCGGCCTCGGATTTTGTTTCGGAGCATATTGAGCACTGTATTTAGGTCAGTCCTGGAGCTCCCCCCAACCCTGTTCGTCATACTGGGATCATGGTAGTGCATTTAAAGGGCATTTCAACCATGTTTACACAATTTCTGCACATAGTTTGGGGTGGAACGCTCCTTTCTAGAGAAGCCCGGAGTCCGGATTGTTTGCGGTGGTGATGGGAAGCAGACGTCTGACGAGTTTAAGATCCATAAATGTGAAATTGTTATGAATACGATATGATCTTTTGGCTTAAACATGAATTTTAAGATCTATTAACGTTGGAGAGGATCGTTCTAAGATGAAGTAGTCCCTACAGTAAATGTATGTATCCAGGTTTACTACTGTTTTAAACGTTACATATAATTCTCAGAAGTCATGTGTTGCTCATTTTCAGTAATAATAATAAATAAAATGGTTTGAATGGTAGACCTTGTGGCCGTAAGAACTGGGACCACCAGTTAGGAAACCAGTCTAGACGTTTCTCTACTGTAAACCATTTTATATCAAACCAATCTGAATGGCGTTGTTTAAACAGGTGAAATTCCCCTTCCACCCAAATCCACAGACGCACTTATCCCATGTAAACCACACGGTTTCTGTTCAAGCTAATAGTTATGGCCTCTCGTTTGGAGGTGGATTAGAGCAAGTGTGTGAAGTGGGAGCCTTTGCTTTAGACCTCTTATGGCCTTAATGTTGGTGGTGAAGAAGAATCCATTGCTATTCAAGCCAGAACTCATTTCTGTTCATTTCTGGGTTTTTGAAGGTAAGAGGTTGAAGAACGGACCATCAGGCCTTAAAAAATAACAAGGGCTGGCTTATGTGTGTTTGATTGTTCTTGATGTCCCATTGTGTTCTCCTAATGAGCCGCTATGAATTCATTTATTCCTCTGCATTCCTGAACTTGTTTCCTCAGTCCTACAAAACAGCAGCTCGACCTCGAGGGAAGAACAGCGCCAGTGTTTACTCAGGAGCCATAAAGCCACAGCAGCTGACGTGGTCTGATAGATAAATGTCCGCCAAGGTCCTGCACACGTACTGTCAAATGATGACGTCTAGGTAAACGGCCGGTCCGCCTCGGTTCCTCGGAACAGCAGAGTTGTCTCTGTGGACAAAAACAACCATGCCTGTTCCCCGGTCACTCGAGTGGAACGCTCTGGAGTTAGGCCTGGGAGGGACACAAACCCGATTGTACTTTTATCAACCTGGCTTGTGTGTCAGTAGTTATGCAATCAGTAGCCGCGCGGCTCTGGCTCTGTTTGTGTTCGCTCTCTCTCTCTCTCTTTGCATGAACGACCGGCCCGCTTGACCACACCCTCCGGTCAAAGTCACCCTCCCTGGAACGCACAGTGACGCTGGAGGGTGGAGGGAGGGGATGAGGTGGGGGGGTAGATTAAGCAAGCTTGGCTGGAGCGGCGAGGATTTTGCTGCATGTGGGCATGCCTGCATGGAAGCGCGCGCGTGTGTGTGTGTGTGTGTGTGTGTGTGTGTGTGACCCTAGAGTGGCGAGATCCTGCTGAGCCAGGACTCCACTTATCTTCCTGTCTGACTTTGATGACCTCATCAGTTCTCCTCTCTGAAGCTGGACTGTGCAGTAGCCTTCTCTGATGCCTAAGACGCACTGTTTAGAGCAGAGGTGCAAAGTGCAGTGTAGTATACTAGGATTAGGAAGGATATTGTATAAAAATGTACACACACTACCTATGGATCAAAAGTTTCAGAACACCCTCAATTTTCTTAGTAATTTTTTCCCAGTAGTCCACTGTCAGTGTTGCATGGCCCACACAAGCCTGCTTAGCGTTGACTGTCTTACTGCCACTCCACCTGCAGTAAAACCTGCAGCTCCAGGTCTGCTCTGCACAGATGAAACTGAGACCTGGTCCAGTGTTAAGATGTGCTCCCAGGTGTTGTCATGTGAGCTGCCTATGACACAAGGTGTTGACTCTCAGAAACTTGTCTTCCGATGATGTTGTGGATGTGAGTCTTTCAGACCTCTTCCTGTACCCTACCTCTTCAGTTTCCTCTAGTTTTAAAGAGCTTTTTGCTGTAGGAAACCGTTCTCACAACATTCTGCCTTAATTTGTAGTTTCTTAATGGACAGAGCAGCACTTTTAGGTTTGAGGTAAATATGCCTTATGGAGATAAAGGGGTTGTAAATGATGAATTATTCACATTTGCTGTCAAAGCCTAATTTACATATATTGCAACAGACTAGCTGTAAGTTGTTAACCAATGACCTCTCTAAAATGTTTTTTTAAAAAGGCCCTTTTGTCTCACAATCTACATCATCTTTCAGTTTTTAGTTCATTTTACTCAAAAGTTTGAACTATTTGATGTCACAGAACTTTGTACCTTTGCAAGTTATTCAGTGGACTTAAATGTCAAGAAAAATTATGGAAAATTGGGAGTGTTCTAAAACTTTTGACTGTGCGGGTGTGTGGATTAAATAATCTATTTATTTATGTTTTTATTAACCTTAAATCAACCCTAAAACCTAAGCCTAACATTAAATCTTAAATCTAAACCCAACATCAACTGTGGTAAGAATTTTAGGATTGTCAGGCTGCTCCTCTTCATCTGCTCTTGGGCTGAACTTGCTAGGACGGCCTGATCCAGTTGGATCCAGTAGGAACTTGACAGTGGACTGTCTGAATTGAATTGTTCTGAGATCTTTTAACATCCCTCTCAGAGTCCTCGGCATCTGTAACCTCCTTTCTGAAGGCCTCCGAGAGATATTTGTTGAAGTGAGTGGTATCATCATGGCTAGACACAATCAAGAGCAACCCAAACTATAGCTCATTTCATTTACCGAATCGGTACCGAATGTTCGCTTACTGGTCAAACCTATTGACCTGTCTGGGGCGGGAGCAAGAAATTCAAAATACAAAAAGAAGGTCCAGTGTTCTGGACTAATGCATATCCGATTTAACCGGACTGAAAAGTGCAGGTGTGAAAAACCTCAAAGTCTGAGGCTTGAATAAGACTGACTAATCCAAAATCCTCTTTAACCCTGTTCTAATCATCTGCAGCTGGTGGAGTTTTAAAAAGTATAGCGATAACTTCAGAACCCATGTAAGCCTACACTTAACAGGCCTGGGAATGATCTTCTGATTACTGGATTTTCCTAAGTAAATATGATCCCACTGCATGTGTTTCAGGAAGTAACTGGATATTTAGGCCCTGTAGTGCATCGCCACCTGAGTGATGCATAATGTGGCTTCAGGAACGCAATTCATCAGTTAATCTGAGCTCCTGCTCTCCTGGGTGAGGCGAGTTCTGACTGGTCCACCATACAGTTGGTATCAAGTACTTTGGGAAGTAAAAACGCATTGATCTGAAGGTGGTGATTTAAGCTGCACCTGTTCTGAAACTGTGGAGTGGATTTACTTTCAGGAAAGCACAATGTCAGAGTCCATATCGGCAGATAATTGCTTTTAAGATATCGAATCAGATTTGATCAGTATGTCAAAGCAATATTTGAGGCAATGGTTGTTTTCCAGAAGATGCTGGACTGCCGCACTAAATCATCTGCGTTTATCCATGTTCCTGCATTTGTAACTCTACAGTAATACAGGTTTATCCAGGTAGAATTATTCCCAATTTCTCTATTTTATAAATGTTGATGACCGCACGTGTACTTGAATATTACTGGGTTTTAGTGTGTTCTTATTTATCTTAATTTTTATATATATAGTTTAGTTTTATACATTTGATAAAATTCTAATTTATTTTTTTTCAAAATATCATCATTGTCTGGCTAAAATGACATAAAACATTTTGAGATACCATGTGTACAAATAAAGCAAAGCCTGTGTATAATTTATTTAAAATGTAATTTAATTTAGTTTGCTTTTAGCCTAGCACCGACTTATTTCCCCAATTTTGTGGCCATATTCTCCAAAAGTAGCCATTGTGTTTAGCCTCTAAAGGCTTTTGTCAGTGGGCTGAATGTATGTGATACCGAACAGTTTTACCACGTCCGAAATTCAGTTTGGGGTTTCGGAATTGGCCCATTTTACAGCTGATTCTTGAGATTCAGTTTGTCACGTTCATGTACTGAACTCTCATTACATCAACTATGCATACAGTCTTCCACACTAAGGCACCTAAATGTTGGTTACCCTGCCTAAACCCTCTGCTGTCCTACTGTTTTATCTATAGGCTTTTGCCGATATAGATAACTGTGTAAAATATGAATTTTAATGAGTTTAATACAGCAGTCAAGACGTAATTTACAGTTTGGGCGCATGCCGTGAGTAATCCGTACACACAGTAGTCCTTCACTCATGGCCATTTTGATAGCGAAGCAGGTCACACAGAGTCCTGGCCCCCACGGTGGCCTTGTGTGTCTGCGCTGAACAAATCAGGCGTTAAGGACCGAGCCTACCTTCTCCCTTAACTCTGCCACCTAGGAACCTGCCATGCCGCTAATTGCCACCTGTATTATCCGAGCACTTTCTTAGCATGTGGGCGTTCGTTGCATGTGGGCTGTATTTGCTCTGAAAGAAGGCAGATCTCTTCAAGCCTAGTCCTTGGTGCTTTTGTCCCAGTTGACAGAAAAATCTAAACCCATTCCCTTCACCATTCCCTTCCCTGCACAGTGGAAGGTGCCGTTGCCTGGCAGTCTCTCTGCCTGTGCCTCTACAGTTAACAGTCAAGTGAAGTACACCTCTGACTCGAACTGGTCTTCAGCTCAGCTTAGGTCAGAGATGATGTATAAATGGTAGATGTGTATGCTGAATTTCCTGAAAAGGAAAAAACTACAAATAAGCTCTGCTTTTATTATCTGGTTTACGGCACCGCAGCGGCTCACAGGAGCCACATATTATAGCATAGTCTTAACACTGTTACAAAAACACTGTAATTATTAGTCTTGCAGGATCGTGCTGCTGTCCTCTCATTGTGTCCTCTCAGCGCGATTGGCTGTTAGCAAGCTGAAGCGATTGTAGATGGTTAGCTTTTAGCCTTGCCTCCACTTGCTTTCCCAGGCTTTGTCTTTCTTGAGTCTTACCAGTGGGGAAAAAATAAGCCTTCGGATGTGTGTTTAGCTTCAGCTTTGCATAGTGCTAGCTTTTAGCCTAGCGGGGATTCCTGTTTGTTCCTTTTGCGGACACTGGCACAGGACAATGCAGAGGCCTGATTTTCGTGGCTACCTGTATTACCTTGTTTGGAGGTGATTAGCGTCTCCACTGTCAACAGCACTATATTCTCCTGAAGTCACTGTTGCCTTGTACTGTTCAGCCTGCTTTGGGTAAACCTAGCTACTGGGTTTCTGTACATTTTTGGGGGTGTTGCATATCCGTTTTTGGGGTTTTGGAATTGCCCCTTTTTATAGCTTTGTTTTGGTCCAGCCGGATTTTTTTCGAAGGAGGAACAACAGTGTTTAAGGTTTACGGTTTACAGTCTCTTATTACTATCATAAACTGTGATAAATATAAATTACTGTCGTGATATGAAATGATTATTTTGACCCCTGCCCGTCACCCACCTTTAGCTGCCAGTATTGTTTGGGTCTCCCAGCATGAACCTGGTTTCACAGACCCCGCCCAGCTCTCAGCTGGAAGCTCATCAACATGATTAGTCATCCGAGTCCCATTGGTGTGTCACTGTGATGAGTCAGCAGGTCAGGCGAGTGTACGGTGTGATGGTGTGAGAGGAGGGTTGTCAGACAATCCCATTCAAATCCCTGACAGTTTGAGTATCTACTGTTCAAAGCAGCCACGTGCTTCACGCTCTTCATAAAGCCTTACAGCAGACCCAGCTCCTCCCAGCGCTTGTGCTTTGTCAGTTCTCCCAGCTTCATGAAGTCCAGTGGAGTTGACCAGTATCGCTCAGTATCCTGAGAGACTAAAAGCAGAGATGAGGACCGTCAATAAAAATGTCCCTGACCCCTCCTGTTGTTAAGTAGGCCTGACTTTGGGTTTACGTTAGTCACGTTAGGTAAACCCTGCTTTGTGATATACTCCCAAGACAACAAGCCAAACCTGGCCAAATACACTCTTTATCCAAATGTTTGTGGACACCCCTTTTAAGGAATGCATTCAGCTTTCAGACTTTAAGTTGCACCCACACAGCTTGTCTATTCCCTGTAGAGAGGTACTGACAGTAGAATAGGACTCTCTGGAGCTGGACCTATTGGCACCATGCCTGATACCCAGTGTGGGCTAGAGGACTAAGAAGCCCCCCAGCATTGAGCTGTGGAGAAGTAGAATAATGTCCCATTGTGTTCTCTGGACTGATGATCTGTTGGGAAGTTGTACGTATGTATGTATGTATGTATAGGGGGTTGGGGATGCATCAATGAGCCTTAGGTGCCCTGCCTACAGAACACTGGTTCTCCCTCCCTGGAGCACTTTTAGTAATGTACTGGCCACTGCATACCGGGAACACTCCACAAGACCTCCCTGATGTTTTGGAGATGTTCTGACCCCGTCATCTGGCCATCACAATGTGGCTCTTGTCAAAGTGACTCAGATTCTTATGCTTGTCCATTTTTCTTGCTTCCAACACTTCACCTTTAAGAACTTACTATTCACTTGCTGCCTAATATGTAGGTCCCACCACTGTAACCACCTGTCAGTGGTTTTAATGTTGTGGCTGATCGGTGTACAGACCAGATGTGCTACCACTATGACTTGGGGGTAGTGGCGAGTTGGCTGCACGGCAGTGCCGGTGGCCGGCTTAGCATGCATCAGAGGAGACGTGTTCTGTCCTTACCCTCCTAGTGTCGGGAATATTGCTGGTGCTAGGGGCTACAAACAGGTGGGTAAATTGGCAGTACCATATTGGGAGAAACAAATAGGAAAAATTTGACTGACAAAATCTAAAAAAAAATAAATAAAAATGAATGATGGATGCTGTCATAAACCAGCACATTTTCAACTCTTGGCTTTCTTTGTCAGGCAAAATCAAAGGTCCTCATGGACCACCTTTAACCCACAGGCTTGGGTTTTGAGCGGGTCTGTTCTGAGCTATGCTAATTGTCAACATGGCGTTCTCACTAGACACTCACTAGACATTACCTGAGAGTGTTACATTGTCCGTACCTTTTTTAAATTTTTTTCAGAATGAGGAATCCCCACAGCTTAATGGAAGCTTGCAAAGGGCAGCTGGATGTCATCTGCTGTCCATCATCTGGTTTTAAAGAGGTGATGTAAAGCAGGCCTGGGTGAAGCCGTGGTCAGTTTCTGTAAGCCTTGTTGGAAGACAGCTTTTAGCTCAATAGCTATGCTACTGTCATACATTTGTAGGTGTGTAGGGTTTGAAAGCTAATCGTTTGGCTTTATTATGTTTCTGTACTGTTAGCCATCCCCCTCCAGCCCAGTGATCTTGTTTTCCATTATTTGGGAATAATTCAGGTTGTGTACGGAATGGCGTAATGAACGCCGCTGTGAAAAGTGGAGTAGTCTTTGTGTGGGTGTGAGGTGGCTGTGTTTTTAAAAAGCTGCTTGGACGGATCTGTGGAACATCTCGTGCGTTATGAAAAGGCCTCGCCACAAGCCGCTGTGGTTGAGCCAGGCCTTGATGGCCCTTTTCTCGTTTGTGCTTTTATGTCCACACGTTCACACTTATCTTGACTTCTGTAGAGGGGTTTGAGTCACAAAGGCCTGCTGCCATCTGACCATTGTGCCAACCCCGATGCCCTCCAATCACAATAAAGTGTACTCAGTGTGCCACGTTCCCATGACAACCCTCTCATAATTGGAGACAAGCCTCTACTCTTCACTGTGAAGAGGTGATTCTCGTTAAACGCGTATCGTAATTACAGAAGTCCCTCAACCTCGGCTACTCGTCGCATTTGGATGGAATTGGCTGTTTTTCTGTTGTTGAAGATGGCGCTATACCACTATACCGTCCATTTTGGAGCATTTCTATTGGCCCGTTCATCAGAAATTCAGATTATGATTCAGATTATGTAAAAAAGTAAACACGTAAGATTATGTAAACACGACAAGATTTTATATCTGATCCAGAATCTGCTTGTATTGTCTTGCTACCACTACTGTGTTTGAGGTGGGTGGCCTCTAGCTCCGCGTTCTTCATTTGTTCCTGAGGTCTTCCTGCATTTGTGCTTGGACCCAGCCAGTAGGGTCTGGAGCTTGACTTGAAGTGAGTGAGATTGAATTGTTTAATTAGGCCCTGCTCCACATGACTCTGAGGCAATGGGGGGTATCGCTGTTGCCTCCCGGAGTCATTACGAAAGCTCTGCTTCTACTTTCTGCAGTCCTCTATAGCCAACTTTTTGGCTTAAGTGATATTCAGGGCTGCTGTCTGCGTCTGCAGGCTAATTTTAGCGCTCTGTTCTCCCTGATGCTTTTTTTAAATGAAATCAGTTCAACCTCTCGGTCTCAACCCTTCACCACCCTGATGATTGAGGTTGGTTTAGGTGTGTGTGCGTGCGAAAGCTCTAATGCTGTGAAGGAAAGAGGTGTGAGGTTGATTAGTATAGGCCTAATCGGGTGTGCTTAAGCAGTTTGCTGTCACAGTAGTGTCTTTTGTAGGGACTCTGAAGTAGGGCTGGGCGATATGGTGAAAATTAGGGCTGCACAATATAAAGCTTAGACATCGCAATGTGTGAATGCACAATAGTCACATCACACGATAAGCAATGTCCTGCTACGACTTGTTGTTTGATACTAGGAAGGAAATTTACACTGTTGTCATCTTCCATGATGTATCTACGATGACTATATATCGTCGCTGTCCAATAAAAAACACTCCTCTCTAAAACGGCAGCTTTACAGTAGGAGCCAAAAACCCTTTTAACCTTCAAAGGAAGTCAGTGTGAAAAGATTTTATTAAGTATATTGGAGCATTTCTATTGATTCATTCATTCAGAAATATTGGCACAGGGTACAGGGCAGCCACAGGGTTCAAATGGTGGAGCAAATTATAAACTAAAACTGTGGAGATGCATGTTTTTTATCGGACAGCAGTGATATTAGTAGTAAATGTTTTAATTTTTAATGCAATTTATTTTAATGCAATGTTTGATGCACAGGGTGCTTTATTAATCGCACAACGTGTTGGATCATTGACTCCGGGAGAAATATGGTGAACATTTCTATATATTTTTAATATTGCAACATTTTGCAGAGCAATGTTGGTTTTCTAATATTAAGCAGTAAAAATATTGTCACAATATTTAAAGACACTTTTACATTATGATCATATTGCGATATTGTCGTGATTTTTGTTTATATAAATATATCTAATTTTATTTTGTACTATTTCATAGTAAATACATAAAAAAAAAAAAAAATATATATATATATATATATATATAAATAGATTTTTTCCCATTTATTTATTTATTTATTTTTGTTGTCCATACAGTTAAACAGGACTACTTATGTACTAACAGCACTCAAAATGAAGACTTTCTGGTAACCAGGCTGCAAGTCCAGCCCTGGGAACGCCAATTCGGCAAGGTGACATGAAGTGCAAATGTGACTGATGATTTAGAAAGCCAAGAAAACGGTTCATAACCATGGGTTTCTCAGCTGAAAGCCTGCATTCGGGCCTGTAAAATACTACATATGCTAAGAACTTTAAAATGTATATAAGAAACCATAAAGTTACAATGTGCTGTTGGTCGGTAAAGGGTTAGACATGCAGAGATTTCTGGTTTAGTTGCTGACTATTCTATGAACTCGAGACAACGTATGGATTAGTTCAGTTCCACCAGCAGCTCACCTGACTTACTTTAACAAGGATTGATTAGATAAGCTTGGTGTTGGATGGGAGGTGGAAATGCATGGGCTTCCTCGAGGAGAGCTTTGGAGATGGTTAAGCTAAATCTAGGCCTGGCCGATAGATTTCCACAACCTTCTCGGTTTCCAGGTATCGCTCTTTCCCCTGCATTTCTTTCAAGGTGCAACACACAACGGCCATTCATTTACTGCCAGTCCCACAGGGAAACGACAGCTCTATCGATTCCTCTCATCAGGCTCGGCTGAGGCCTTTGCATCCTGCTTTGCATTCTGTGTTTTTAGCTCTACATAGGAAACGGCTGATACGTGAACACCATGACCAATTCAATGGCTTATTTTTAACCAACCCAACACAACCACTGTGTCTTTTAGAGGCCTCCTTGTTCCCTCAATTACAATCTACAGTCTCCCCTGTATTGTGAGGCTCACCTGATCCTGTAGAGTAGCTTAGACTCAGAAATGGGTGACTTGGGAATTTCTGAACAGGGACGCAAGGGTTGTTGTGATCAGCACTCACTCACTCTTGCATAATTACCACACTGATTAAAGCCATTGACTGGCTGGTTCACTGGGTGTGGCAAACCTGGAAAACCGCCTCTAGGTTTCTGTGAGCTGTGCCTGTTTCAGGCAGAACCTTTTCCTTGTCCTAGAACGTGTCCTTCCCCTCATCTTAGAACGGGTCCTGCAGCTTTTAATAGGCTCTTTAGCATGTGGGTGTGTGTTTAGGGGATGTACTGTAGTCACTGTATGCTTTTGATTGGCCATAAATGCAGCAGAACCAGTTGTGTGTGTGTGTGTGTGTGTGTGTGTGTGTGTGTGTGTGTGTGTGTGTGTGTGTGTGTGTGTGTGTGTGTGTGTGTGTGTGTGTGTGGTGGTATATGTTTCAGGTTTGACTCTTGGTGCTTGCAGTGTGCACAGACTAGTGTGGCATGTACTGACGAAGGGTCTATGTGTGACTCCAGAATGGGCCATTGTAGCGGGAGCTTTATGGCTGTATGTGGGTCATTGCTTCCCAGTTGGTAAAGTGGTTCAGGTTTCATTTTTAGCAGTTTTCCATCGCCCCACGGCTCCAAAAATTGTGCGTGTGGGTGCGCCGGCTCCCCTGGACTGGGCCTTTTAATAATCCAGCACATCAAAAACATCGACAAGCTTGTTCGCCTGTATGTGTTCAGTGTAGCGGTTCTAATAATTACTCAGTTAAGCATTCAAGGTGTTAATATTCAGGTACTGTTGGATTGCGTAAAGGCAACTAACTGTACCAGGCTAGCTGCTAACCTACTAGGTAGGTCCAGAAACAGTATAGATGTTTGCACACATTGGCACGTTGTCCACTGAGGAGAAAAAAGTAGCGACGAAGGCAACAAGTCCCGTTCAGATGCGGGATCGGCACATAAGCTCATTTAAAGAGGCAGCCTCAACACGGAAGTTGACTTATTTTTGCTTGGTATTTAGGAGTTTAGTTGAACTGCTTAAGTTTTATATGTGCTGCCTTGTTGTTGTCGTCATCTTATGCTACTGATTTTAAGCATCCTTTCTATCTATACGTGTTTTCAACGCTTGTAAGTTCTAACATTCCAGAGTATGCATTTATCAAAGTTCTGTTCAATAAATATTAATGCATTTTAATAAAGTTTAAACAGAACTCTGAGGGTGTGTCAGATCGCAGAAAGAGGAGGCAGAGGTATACATTTTTTGTATCATGAAAACATTTGTATATTGTCAATATTGGAGTCCAGTGTCTTTGGGCTGAAAATCAGCTGATTTCCCCAAATGAGTGTATATACAAATATGCCAACAGAATAAATGTAAGAGGTGGATCAGGCTTTTATACGATCAAACGCTATATGTCCAAATGTTTATGGACGTCTCTTTCAATGCCTGCATTTAGCCACTTTACATTGCATCCATTGCTGACTAAAAGCACTTCTCTACAAGGACTAGGCAAGCTGTGTGCGTGCATTTGCAGTCAATAGAATAGGACACTCGTGGATAAACATGAACCTATTGGCGCCATGCCTAATGTCAGGCGTGGACTAAAGGGCTATAAAGCCCCCCAGCGTTAAACTGTGTTGACTGGAATGATAGCGCTCCATCCAATACTTTTGGAATGAAGTTGGGTGGTGATCATCCAACATCCTCACTAACCTCACCAACCCTCTCATCGCAAAATGTGATCAAATCCTCTCAGCAATGCTCCAGAATCAAGTAGAAAGCCTTTCTGTTACTCCAGCAAGAGCTGGCCTTGTCTTGAATGAGCAGGTGTCCCAATACTTTTGTCCATTAAAATCGGTTCCATCACTGGTGCAGGTTTAATGCACTGTGTGTCTGATAGTTCTAGGCTCTGGGTGGGTGGATGAGATGGACTGCTCTGTATTCTGGGGGCTGGAAGTGAAGTGGGTGTCACACAGAGAGCTGTCAGTCAGGGACCGAAATGGTGCAGAAGAAGCCCAGATAAACCGAGCTCCAGCCAGCGTGTCTTGCCTGTAGCCCAGTATTGCTCTGCTTGCTCTTGTAGGTGGTGGTTGGCCTTCAGGACGCATGCGATTATGCTTCGTTTAACCCCTGCTCTGCTTATTCGGTCAGATGATCGGTGCCCCAGGCCAGTGTAGGAGTCGGCTTGCCTTACTGGTTTGTCCTCTCTGTATGTGTTCGCTCCATTACGTGCTCATACTCTATGTTCAGAGGTCTGAAGCCACCTGCTCGTCCAATGTTTCTTCTGAATTCAAGGGTAATGATCCGGAGTTGGACACCCATATACTGCTGTAACAGCCTCTAAATTTCTTGGAAGATCTTGCACTTGATGTTGAAACAACATTTACTGTGAGGATTTGATTGCATTTAACCACAAAGACATAAGTGTCAGATTTTCAGTTCTGCGATTACAAACCTCACTCCAACTCATTCCAAAGGCACTGGCTGGAGCTCCGTCACTCCTGAGAATGTGGTCACCAGGACCTGGCTCCCACATCCTATGCTTTTCTGTGGGGCTTGGAGGTTGTATTGGTTGCGTGGGTGCAGTTAAACACCTGTGTTAGCAACAGGTACACGCTTTTCTTCCTAAAGCTGTGTCTGGATACTTTTTTAGAGATGTTTGTGTGTAAATATGCTGTTCTCTAGAACTATGAACACAAGTGAGGAAGCTTCAAGTTGGCTGCATACTCACTCCATACGCTGTAGTGTTGTATTAAAGTGAATAAAACAAAACATGAAGGTACGAAAACCCCTCAGCCCTGACAGTTATTACCACTGCTCCAGAATCTGGATGAACGTTTGTTCCTCTTGCTTCAAGACAGATTGGTTCCATGCCTGAGGATATTGACTGGTGTTGCAACAAAGATCTGTTCGTTTGCAGCTGTTTCTAATTTGTATCTGCACGTTTTACATGTCCTACATTGCAAGATGAGCAATACCAATAACCAGTAAGCATTGTTTTTCTAACCGTAGTATATACAGTATATACTGTTGGTCTTTCACTCAAGAATACAGTGACTTCCATATTGATTTTTATTTTTATTTATTTTTATTTTGTTTTAAACCTCAGGACTCAACACATTGTGTACATTTGTAGATTGTTATAATGTATACTTGTGTATAAATAGAAATTACAGTACTTTTTAATTAATTAATTTATTTTTGAACCTAGATCAAGGTACCATGTTTGGGACATGGGCCTTCACAGGTGTTTGTGATTACCCAGGCACATTTAATTGCTGCATAGTGCCGGTATAAGGAAGCTTTTCGCATCTAGTCGCCTTTGTGAGCAGCTTTTAGGACCAGATTTGTGCCAATAAAATTAAAGACAGCCAAGATGAAGTTGAGAAGATACAACAGGTTCAACTTTTTAAGGGTGGGCTCTTTGTATGACACTGGCCTTCCTATCTGGAAAGTGGATGAAATCTTTGATCTTAATTTGAACTAAGGACTAATGTACAGAAGCACATGGGTAACTTTGCAGCCCTGCTCACAAGGCTGATGTGTGTCTTTGGTGAGTATGACTGCTCTTCAACCGACTGTTTGTTTCCCTGTATGTTGTAGAGAACGTTCCAGTGGAGCTGCGAGACCCCTTCTATTGTGACCAGTACGAGCAGGAGCACCTGAAGCCACCCGTGACCCGGCTGCTGATGTCGCCCGACCTCTACTGCCGCACCTACGGCCTGCTTCTAGCTGGGGGCTCTGGAGCTGAGGGGCCCCCCAAAGACAATGCGGCTCTCCTTCAGACCCTCAGCAAAAAGGGCTTGTCTCCAAAAGACCAGAACGTCTCTGTGACTGAAGCTGACCTCAGCCACAAGCCCATCAAAATGGTAAGAGGTGCCGCGCTGTGGTTGTGGTTTGCAGGCACATTCCCATCTGGTGCGCTCGGAGAGAAGAGCCTGTGGTGGGGGTGGCTTTTGTAGACGCCATGAGTGACGGCTGTGTGAATTATTGAGCATCTGTGTCTGCTGGTGAGCACGTTTTCAGATCAGAGAACGCCTGGAGCCTGTCCAAGTATCCGAATGAGTCCAGCAGTTGACTCTTTACCTCGCCAGGATTGGGAATAGGGATTGGGAATAATTTGATCGCCTTTGGTAAGGGCTCTGCTGACCAGGAGATCGGGAGGGGCTGGGATGGGGCGAGTCCTGTTTACGCTTTGAATCAAGGGATTAGCACACATAAAGACCCACCCCCACTCCAGCAGTCATTAAAGCCGAGTGGCTTCATCTGTGAGAGGCAGGGGCCTGCCTGGAGGGCTGGGCAGTGGTGCTCACAATAATGTAAAGGAATAACTCAGCAAAAACGAGAATTTACACATTTTTCTTCTTATCCTAAACATGTGCCATTAGTCGTTGATGCCTAAAGATTTCCACTGGAGCTGCAAGACTAATGTATCAGTAAAGCTAGCAAGAATGGGACAAATGTAGCTAGCAAGTTACGGAAGCTTAACGCCCTACCCCCCCTTTCAATTTACAGTGTCCAGACTTCACAGGCAAATCACCACTCTAGGTAGGTACTCTTGTAAAGAAAATGTGGTTTTGGACACTATAGACACAAATATGTCTTACATGATTGTCTACCCATGGCATAAGGGGACAACTATATTAATGTAGAATAATTAAACATTTTTTATTATTTTTTTTAATATGTGAGTACAACCCATCAGCTGATCCAGATAACCCACGGATTTATTAGTGTTTGTAAAAATATTAGCATTTACTTGCCTCAATTGCTAAAGTATACTGACTTAAGACACCCATAAAAAAACTCATATTTTGTCTCAGAATGAAACCTTCATTGATCTCTGCTTTGATTGGCTGCTTTTACGGCACTGCGACAGCTCACAGGAACTGGGTAGCAATGCATAGCTTTGATTACTAGCACTGTAACAAGAATGGTTATTATTTTTGGTAAATTTCCAAGTCTTCCTGGATACTGTTGCTGTTTTGTACTGGTGTTCTTTCATCATGGTGTGTGTTTAGCTAGCTGAAAAGATTGTATCCCAGTTAGCTTTTAGCCTAGACTTTTATGAGCACTTTGGCACACAGCTTGTGTTCCAAACAGTGTGTAAGGCTAGTACTATACACACCTCGTGTTGATTTATTGACGTCCAAATAAATCTCACAAATAAGTCCTGAGGTTGGAGTTGGAGGCTAGTAGCACAGCACATATTGGAGGCTGTCCAATATGTGGTTTCGCCTTACATGGTGCTGCAGTATCAGACATGTACTAACGCTGCATCATTTAGGGTGAAACGTACAATTGGAGATCAAATTTCCTCTAGAAGTGCTTTAAGGAACCTTCAGGAAAAGCACCTTAAGAAGTTCCTCAACAGTTTTAAATTGAAGAACCTCCACAACTTCCTCAAGGAACTTGAGTGTTCTCCTGCCCACAGGGTTGAGCTCAGGGGACGTCTTATTTGTTCTTTTGCTCGAGGGAATTCTTCCATTTAATGTCTTTCATTGGTTTTGAAATAAAACCGGATTCCACACTCCAAGATCTGCACTGTCAGACATCAAGAATAAGGTAGACACTTCTGTTTGATTCGCCACACTCGTCTGCGGTGACCTGAATTTTTTCAGGTCCCATTTCTCCCTGTTTCCGACTACCTGTTTTCTTCCACTCCCTTTGTTTAGTGTAGGATGCCCTTTAAAGAGTGTTTTCCTAACAGAGACATCGAGAGCGTTTTCCTTTATGCTCAAGAACCTGTGTGTGTGTGTGTGTGTGATGTCTGGCCATCGCCACAGTGAACGCTCTGCGCTCGGCTGCCTCTTCCTGGTGGTGATGGTAGCAGGTGCTGTGCCGGTGTCATGGCGACGGGTTCAGTGAGGTGTGATGATGCGCTCTGTGCTCGGCCGGCACTGTCTGGCCACGAGCGTGGAGCCTTTCACAGGCTTGGCTGTGAGAGCAAGCGTTGGGGTTTGGCTCTAGCGGCCTGGCTCTGGCTGCGCTGGCTGCGGTAGCGGTGGGGGAAAGTGGGTCACGCGGCAGCAGCATTAGGACGGATGGAGCAGCAGGGTGGGCCACGGCCAGTAAACAGCTTTGGAACAGCCGCAGTCGGAGCAAAGCTCAATGTGCTGGCATGCATGCGGCTTACTTATGGACGTGGAATACCTACAACACAAAAACGGCGTCCTGCGGTTCCTGTCCTGCAGACTGTTCTGTGACTAAAACAGCAGCTGCCTGTAGTCCCTAACCAAAGCGTGTCCGAAACGTGTCGCATCCTGCAGTTCACGTCCTGCTGATTGTTCTATAACTGAAACGCCAGCGTCTTCTGGTTCTTGTCCTGCAGGTCATCCTCTAACTACAATGTCAGTATTAAGGTTCTTGTCCTGCAGACAGTTTTCTAACTGAAACCCCAAGCCCCCTCAGTTCTCGTTTTGCAGACAGCTCTCAAACAAATACACAGGGGTCCTGCGGTTCTTGTCCTGCAGAAGCTCCTCTGACTAAACCAGCGTTCTGCAGTCTAGTCCACAAAACTGTCCTGCAGACATCCTGCACACTGTTCTTTAACCCAAAACACCAGACGGCGTCCCCTGTTTCTCATCCTGCTTTGTTTTCTGTCAGCAAGCAGAGCAAGGTCACCATACAGTTCTGGATCTTGGCGTTCAGATACAAAGACCAGGGACATGGAAGACCACGATGTTCAGAGATCAGGGTTGTAGTGTCCGTCCCGCTGTCTCTCGGGTAAAGTGAATAAAGCCCAGCCCAGCCCCCCTCAGCACTTCTCAGATTGAGGATAAAAGATCTGTGAAGATTAGTGATAATCTGTGATCCAGACTCGGCGTCACTCGCTTGCAGTGTACCAGCAGAGCGAGGATGTGCCGCACTAGCGGCCGCACTGGGTTAATGGGGTTCGGAAGGCAGCCAACACTCTCTCTGCCTTTTACACTCGCTACGTCCACGGTGTCCGTACGAGGAAGCGGCTTTGAACAGAAGCCGTCACCCATGCATGAACCATCTTCCCTGCAGGCCAGGAGTGGTATGGGTCTGGGTTTGTTCCAGCAGAGCCCCGGGCTGTTTTTCTAGTTAATTGATAAAGGAATCTATCTAATGAACGCCCTGACGGGTACAGCCGAAACGGTGCGGAGACCATTTCCTGCCAGGGAGAAGCATTTTCAAGTGTTCCAAACCAAAAATCCACTTCGAAATGCTTGGTAGGGACCCGCTTTTTGCACACTCAGTTAATCACGGCTTTAGGAATGCTAACACTGTGCCTGACAGCATGTGGTTCTACTAAAGTGGCTGTGCGTTTCCCAACTAAGTAAATAAGTAACGTGTTTTTTTGCCTTCAAGACAACAAAGTCTCCTTTAGATTGCGACATTGCTCTGCTGCTGCTGATCATGGGCCGTCCAGATGGGCGGGTTTTGCCTAAGCTAATACAGACTGCTCTTGCGGCCTGTATGTTTACACTGATGCCTGCATGGAGGAAGAAGCACACTGTCCACACTCATGGTTTCCTGAAAACCACCTCCCCCTACCGGAGCTTGACCCCACTCCTCTTCCTGCTGTGAGGGATGGGGTTGGTGGAGGTTTTAAAAAAAAAAAAAAAAAACCCTAAGTCATAATCGCCGACGCAGTGGTTCCTTTGTTTCTTGTGTGGGGGCTCTGCTTTGAGGGATTGTTTTGATGTTCTAATGAAGGGCCAAATGCCAGGCCTGGGAGGATGAGTCGGGGAATTGGGGAAGAATCCTCAAATCTGGACAGTAGAGAAAGGATGAATGAATAGATGTCCCAATACTTTTGACAAAAACTGTCCAGCAAAGGTTTTCTACTAGATCTACAGGCCCTACCTAATACCTAAAACTGCAGAACTATCGTCCTGCTGGAGACGGATCACCACGGCTGCCCCAGGACTCCGCTCAGACAGAGAGCTTTAGCCTGTGGGGAGGTGCATTGTGGGTCATGGTTGGTTGCTATGACGACGTGGCGGGTTTGTTTGTGCTCTGTGTTCCAGGACCGGGCCTCGCTCCCCTCTCATTAGGGCAAACTTGTGATTTGGCTTAGCGGGTTCTGGAGGGCTGGCACGGGAAATCCGACCCTGCCTTCTCCCACCTTCTCCCTCGCTCTCCCTTCTACTCGTTCATTCCTCTCTTTTGTCATGAACTGCTCTCCACTCCCTCCTCAGGATAATTGCTGTACCTCGCAGTGGAGTCTGGTTTGTGACCTTCAAAGAACACATGGAGTCTTTCTCCTGCTCTCTTGTATTTGTCTGGAACACAGTGTGTCTGTGCCCCTCCCACACATCATTGTGCGTTTCAAAACGTAGCACAGCTGCTCCTCTTAGACTCCACAAGAGTCTATAACCGACATCAGTCAGGTCTCATCAGGTCTCTACCCTCGTCCCGCACTCCAAGTGGGCTAAACCCCAGTTTCCGGGGGCCTATTCTGTGCGGCACGGCCCCTCGGCCTGGATCGCTCATCCCAGGCAGATGAGTGAATGCTGTGCGACGGGGCGTCACAGACAGAGCCATGCAGAGGTCAGCACTTCAGCTTCAGCTTGCGATCTCTTCTCCGCTCCATACTGCTGTCTTTTTTTTTTTTTTTTTTTTTTTTTTTTTTTTTTTTTTTTTAATATGAACTTCTCCAGCTGTTTAACATCCAGTAAAACATATTAGCATATTGTTTTCATTGTCTGTCAGTTTTCTACTAATGTGTAAATAGTGCCTCCAGTCGAATAATATTAAGTGTGGTCCTTTCCGGCATCCTGTGAATCTGGATCCAGGCTTATTAAAATGGATCAGGTATGGGCTATTTTAACCCCAGTCCAGTGATTGGTCAGGGAGGAGAGTCAGACTGGATTATAAGATATTAAACACTATTAAACAGTCATTTTAAGAAAAGTCTCAACTAAACTAAACTAAGTCCAGAATGTCTGATTATAAAAAAAAACAGACTAAAGAATAAAGGGGTTTTATTGAATGTATTAATCAGCAGCTCATCTAATCCAGATCGGTATGGGTTGATATCAGTGATTGGGACATCCCTACTTAGTAATATAAGGAAAATGTTAAACACCTGAATAAATGATGACTAGTATAATGCCTTGTGGGCACCTTAATACCAATGGGTGCATCTTAAAGTAGTCGAATGCATTCATTAGAAAGAGTTTTCACAGACATTGTCCTGGTGACTGTGTGTGTGTGCATGAGAGATTACAGTAGAAACAGGCCTATGCAGGTTGCACTGGTGAACTGTTCCTTCACTTGAGAGTTAATGATTATAACAGAGGCACTGTGTGTAGCCAGTGCAGGAGAGGGTGGAGTCCACAGACTGTGTAGTAACACCACAGCAGGCAATCATATTAGAACACCGTGCCCAGGCCCCGGAGATAACCCGGCATGCCACACAAGCTGCAAGTGTGCGTGTGCTCCCGCCCCCCCCCCCCCCCCCCCCCCCACCCTCTAGGCATTGTCCGTTCATTTGAAAACATGGCCTCATCACATCAACCCTTAGATGGGGGTCGTTAAAGGGCTGGCTTTCCTCCAGCTTGCTGGAAATGATTGGTTGTCCTCAGACGGCAGGGCTTGGCTCAGCCCTCCCTCTCTCCGTTGAGCAGACAGCAAGGAACACAGGGCCCGTCCTTGAAGATTCCGGCAAATGTGGCTTTGTATAAACAGAGTAATGTCTCACACTTTAAGAGAGCTAACCTAAGATCAGTTTCACACACTCCACTTAACTGTGTGTGTGTGTGTGTGTGTGTGTGTGTGTGTGTGTGTGTGTGTGTGTGTGTGTTTGGATAACGTGTGCCAGTTCAGAGGGTGGTTCATGAAGCAGTTTTTTCCCAGGAAACTGGATAATGTGAGCCAAAAGTGTTCCAACCTCTGTAGTAGTACTTCACACTAGGGATGCAGCGATCCATCTTTTTCTGTTCTGATACAGATACCGATACATGAATGTTGCGTATCGGCCGATACTGATCCAATACTATTGTTGAGGGAATAAACCATATAATGCCTTATGCCTTAATGACTTAATCATTACTTTACTAACTTTGTAAAACAACGTAAAACAAATTAACACAGATTTAAATGAACCCAATTTCTGTTTGTCACTAAAATTAATAACTGTGCTCAAGCTCAGGACTTTTATTCTGAATTTTGAAGTCTGAAGTCGCCTCCGTTCTCGGTTGGCCCTATATGGAAGACGAGCTGGATTACTCGCTGATGGTTGATGACTGATCAAGGACCTCCTATATGCTTAGATAGGGGAAGTATTGCAGTCTGCTGTAGTATGTGTATGATGTCTGTAGGTTACTCTGATCCTCGGTTATGAAGCCTAGAATACCAGCATCGGGTTTCATCGGGAATCGGGTTTCATGAATGGATCAGTCCCTTGGATCAGACTAATTATCCGATACCTGTACTAGCTAAATTTGTTAGTATCAGGACAGTTATCCGATCCTAGTATCAGATCAATGCATCCCTACTTCACACCACTGTTACACTGTTGTAGGGGTGGGTTATGACCTATTTAAACAGTGTATTACTGTGCTATAGCTAATAGCTATGTTTCTAGCCAAAGACTGGATGGGTATATAAGCATAAGCCTTGTAAGTTGTAAGGTGGGAGCTCCATGGATTGCATCAGTGAGCCTTGGGTGCCCATGATTGTCACCAGTCCACTGCTTTTCCTTTTTGTGAGCACTTTTGAGGGGTTATTGACCACTGCATACCACATAAAACAAGACCCACAATACCTGCCTGATGTTTTGGAGATGCTCTGACCCAGCTGTCTAGCCATCACAGTTTAGTCTTTTGTCAAAGTGGCTCAGATTCTTACGCTTGCTCATTTCTCCTGCTTTTAACAACCTTCATCAGCTTCAAGAACTGACTGTCCACTTACTACCCAATAGATCCAGCTCTTCACAGAGGTCACTGTAGATGAAGAAAACCAATACCTTTTCACTCCCCTGTCAGTGCTACTAATGTTGTGGCTGATTGGTGTTTGTTGGCTTGCGAAATAAGACGGCTGTAGATCAATACTTCAGCGTACTTCAAGGAAAGTGCAAAATTTGGCCCCTGCCCAGCCAGGGTGTGCTGAGGCAGCTTTCACTCTCTCACTAGGTCAATGTTTCCTCCAGAGTCTGAAGAACCCAAGTGACCTCACATCCTCCATTGTTCTCAGCTCAACGAGTGTAACTTGGTATGTGTGACCGAAACAGTAGTGGTAATAGTAGCTGTAGGTAGAAGGGTAGCAGTAAACGTTGTAGCAGCGCAGTTAGTAAGACTAAAGGTCAGCAGGGGTCTAGAAAGTGGCTCATGGTGTAATCAGTAGTAGTGATGGTAGTAACAGAGTCAATACTTGGCCACTACACCTTGTAGCCAGCTACAAATCCCAGTTTTGTGGTTGTGGATATGGTTATTGTTTTTTTTTTTTTTTTTTTACCCACTTCTCTTTACAGAAGGCCTCTAGTCGTATTTTTGGGTCATCTAGAATAGCTTGTTTAAGGTCTATTTACACATTTTTTTTAAAGATATGTTTAGATCAGGGGACTGTGAGGGCCATGTGAAGGACTGTTTTGGTTCATTTTTTGGTTTCATTTTTGTAGAAGCTAGAAGTCGTACTCTAGCATTTTGTGGAGTTCATTGAATATTGCCATGGAATCTTGGCAATGCCTCTGGCAGCAGCACAGCCCTATAGCAGGATGGATCCACCCTTATGCTTCACAGTTGACCAGGTGTTCTTTTCATGAAATGCAAGGGCCCATTGATTGAAGTGCTGACTGTAGTAGCAGTGTCCGAGTGTCCGACCGAGCAGGTGTAGACTGTAGCTGGAGTAAACTGAGGCTGTGGGTAATGGCCTAACCCTCTTATCAGCTCTAAGGAGCTCTCCCTGGCTGAGCTGCTAATGTTTGCGGGTTGTTTTAAATGGGCTGGGAGGATGAGAGGCGAACTAATGGCCTCTGGACACGGGAGGTGCTTCACATATATCTCTCTTTCTCTATGCTGTTTTGGACCGGAGCCGGATGCAGTCAAAATGTTGATCTGGCATAAATATGAAATGGCTGCGTTAATAATGTTAGGAAGGAAGGGCTTACAGTCATTACTTTGTACACCCACGCTCCGATTCTGCCGCACTCTGGAGACACACAAAACGGCACAGATGTGGGTGTGAGTCTCGTAGAGCGGTGGGGGAGAGGGCCCCCATTTCCCCAGCGAGTTCATTTGGAGGGTGGGCTGCGCTGGAGCTGATGCATGAGTCATGCCGCAATATATCAGACAGAAAGAGGAAGTTGAAGCGGGCAGAGGAGAGCAGAGTCCTGCTGTAACTCGGACCGAGGCAAGAGGAAAAAAGTGCAGACTGCATATTCAGTATTGATCTGTTCCAGTGTGACTCACTGCAGCTGTTTCAGACTGTATATCATACAGCAGAACGCAACCGTGCTCAAACAGGGCTGTGTATGGGTCTCTTTCTCTTTCAGTCTGTCCTTCGCTCTGTAATCCACAGGGTCAGTTTGGGCACCCCAGAGCAAAATGGGTTAATGGAAATAGTAGGAATGTCCTGATCCGATCCAGGCATGTAACGGTGGATCCCAGTCTAGATCACTTTCTTTTTCTTAACCAACGGTGTTCAGAGCGCCATCTTGTGTCCTCAAAGATACGTTAACGGACATTGTAGCCCAGCCGGCAGCAGTGTGTCTGAACTTTTTATAATATCATTGAAACTCTCTGATTAAACTCTCTGATAACAGGATTTAAGGTGATTGTAAATAGCAAAGATGACCTGATTAAGTTAGAAATGATGCATGTCTGTAATATTGGTCAAGTTGGTCAATACTTTTTGTAGCAGCTAAGAGTCTTTCCAAAAGGCTTCTGGTTCTGTGAGATTTTTGGGCTGTCCTGCATGCACTGCGCTGGTCAGATCCGTCCACAGATTTTCAGTGATGTTTAGGGGGATTGTGAGGGCCATGGGGAAATCTGGTAGTCTAGTAAAATGTTTCCTGTGACACTGGCTGCAACACAAGCCCAACCCCCCTCCCTGTGTGCTTAACAGTTGGAGAGGTGCTCTTTTCATGTAAACGCACCATTGCTCATCAGTCCACAGGACTTGTTTCCAAAACGCATCAGGTTTGTTTAGGGGTTCCTTTGAAAACTTCGGGCTCTCTGAATTCTGTGGTAAAAAGGTTGGTTTAATTACCCACCTCAGATTCTTCCCATCACAGGTATTGTCTGCAGACTCCCTCCATTAGCCGGGGCAATGTTGTCAGGCTGCTCTAAATGTCACTGGTCTGCTTTATTGAATGAGGCTGGAAGGTCTAAATGATGGCTGGGTTGCGTCCGCCCTCTAACAGTTGTTCTTCTCCCGTGTGATTGGTACAGAGTGCCCATTTAGCGTTGATCGACGCTCTGATGGTGGTGGCTGCCATGGAGACGGTGAGCACGGTGCGGACGAACGGAGGAGCGGAGCGGTTGAGCGGAGAAGCCTCCTGGGAGAGTGCCCTTCTGGACTGGGTCAACATGGTGAGTGTATGCGTACACAGCCTCACGCAGCACAGCTCAGATGTCGGGGAAGATGATGTTGGGTTTCTGAAGTTTGCTTCTTATGAGCTTCCACTGTAGATCCAGTGTAAAACCTGTGTGATGTACGAAAGCCATACTTTAGGTTGACTACTGCTACAGGTTTGTCATTTTTTGTACAAAACAGTATATCATACAGAGTCTACACAGAGAGATTACACAAGCATGTCTATTTGAGGTTGCTTAACAAATCAGTGCAGTTTAAGGCTAGTTTAGGTGTTTGTTGGCTCCCAACCATATTTAGTATAGCGGCCACACGGCCTCATACAGTAGACCTGTGGAGAACAGGATCCCCACATGAAAGCATGACGTTTAGGTCAAACAGCCAATCACGTGAAACATGAGGAGGAGTCAAGTGGCTCTTTTTACAGGTGGTTGTTTACCAAACCCACTTACTAAGGTAGAAAGATGAGCATTCAGAGCTGGGAGGGACAAAAAAAATGAAGTAGTATGATTCACAATAGTATGAGTTACAGGTATTAACGTCACAGACGTCACAAAGGAAGTAGGTGACCTAAAAAGGGCTGGAGAAGGTCCAGCTCCATCAGAAACACTGTAATCTGAAACGTAACCTGCCATGGAAGAGGTGAAGTGTGAAGTGCAGGTTGCCATGGTGATGTATCTGTGGAAGACGTGATTCATAGATCGTAGATGAATACACTCATACACATACATACTTCTGTGTGGATAGAAGTATTGAAGACACCTAGAAGACACCTGTCCTGCTCATTCATTCATTGTTTCATCTGAAATCAAGGGTATTAAGGAGTTTATCCTGCAGGTGGAGGCTCTATACCTTGCTGAGTCGAATATGTAATTACCATGGTCTTTATCGGAGAACTGCTTGGTAGGCTACGTGCCTCCACATTCCACCACACCTATTGGCGGTCATATGCTTACGCCTCATTGCAGTTCATTTGCGCCATCACTGGCCACACTACTGGCCTTAAGCCTAAGTATTAGGATCCTTTGTCAGAAATATCAATGAGTATTTGAGGGCTGTGAAATGTTGGTTGAGCCAGCCTCGCTTTCAATCAGTAATCCACTATATGGGCAAAAGTATTTGGACACCTGCTCATTCGTTGTTTTATTTTGCTATTGTTGGAGTAACTGTCTCTGTTGTCCAGTAAAGGCTTTCTACTAGATTTTGGAGCATTACTGTGAGGATTTGATTATATTCAGCAACAAAAGCTGTAGTGAGGTCAGGAGATTGGATGATCACCACCTCATCCTAAAAGTATTGGATAAATCACCATCCTTCCAGAGAACACAGTTCCACTGCCAGATTCACATGATGATGCTGAAAACTGGAAAAAGTATTAATGGTGATAAAAGGTTTTTGCGTGATGCTAAAAACATCTATTGTGATGCATAACTTTGACTGCTAGGGTATGAAACTCAGACTTGCTTCTGAAACATGGAGCATAGTGTGGATAATGGCTTGTACAAACAAGACCGGATTGGAAACATCTCATGCATACAGTCATGTTTCGGCCGCACCCAGGCGCATATAGATTAGCCCAGTTTTGTCATACTTAGCCAGGGTTATGTGTTGCAGCTTATTTCAACATATATCCTGTCATAAACATCAACATGTTTGTTTGGTCGTTTGATGATGTTTCACAGCATTATACTGACCAAAGTTTCATGCAGATGTCTTGTTTACTGGTTGCTGAGTGAAGGACCCAGTAAATGTGTGCACATCAGTGTACACCAGTATTACATAAGGTATGCTGACGCTGTAGTTTTTTTTTTTTTTAGTTTTTTTATTTGAATAAATGTAATAAATAATTAATAAAAAATGAATTACACAATTCCCTGTAGTCACTGAGTAATACACCTTAGTGTGTTAAAGGGTTACGATGCTCTTATCATGATGGATCCCATTGTCCTTGTGCATTGTACCTATCCCAAATAAGAAAATATTAGTGGGTTTGAAGAGACGTTTCTTCTTAAAAAACGTTGGTTGGTGAATGAGGTTCATTATTATTGGTGCCAAGTTAGAAGTAGGGGGGCACCGAGTGGTCCAGCAGACTAGGGCGCTGCCACGATGACCCAAGGATCACTATTTTAATATGCTGCTTGCCATTAGCAGCTAGAGCCTGAGAGCACAATTGGTCTGTCTGTCTGTCTCCATCACTTCATTTCAGTTAGCTGATGCTTCAGAGCTGGGAACCCAGCCCTTTTTCTTTTTTCTCCAAGCGGCAGTTTGAAAAGAGGTGGTGTCTGGGTGTGCATGCGTTAGAGGAGGCATGTGTCAGTCCTCACCCTCCCAGTGTTGTGATGGGGTTGGGTAATTGGATGGCTGTGTCCTGATGGGGTGTGTGTGTATATCCCCTTTGCATTGTTTCACAAATTGCAGAGATTTGCTTGTTTAAGTGAGGGCTTGTTCGTTTGTCCCCCCCCCCACAGTTAAATGAGAAGCTGAAGGAAAGGACCGAGGATGACCAAACCCAGCCTAGCACAGAGCCACAGCCTGTTCAACCCTCCGTAAGACATATGTGTATACACACACACACACACACACACACACACACACACACACACACACACACCTATACCGCCAAGTTCTCTTTCTGGAAAAGTGTGAGGATATGGGCTTCCTCTCCTGTGCCATCTTCTCCCTAAAACTCCACTGTTTCCACTGCAGTGTACTTACTACCTCTCCTCTTTGCTCTCCCTCCTTTGCTCCTGTTTTCTCTTCATACCCCCCTCCACTTGTCTCTAACAGTGTCCCACCCGCTGGTACTGGAAACTTGTTCCTGTAAGTCTCTCTCTCTCTCTCTCTCTCTCTCTCTCTCTCTCTCTCTTTCTCTTTCTCTCATGCTCTCACTCTCTCTCTTACACACACTTAATCTTCCATTCCGTCCCTTGTTTCCTCCATTTTCCTGTTCTGGTATGAAGTGTGACTGTCGTCTTTTGCCCCCTGCTGGCATGATGCACAGAGGCTTGTAGCATTAGCAAGGTTCTCTCTCTCTCTCCCTCTCTATTCAGCCAGACACACTGCTCCACAGTGCAGATGTCATTCAGCATTATAGCAGCAGAGAGGTGAGCTTACGCAGACGTCTAGATCCAAGAGTGTGCGTCAAGGCCATGCCCTGCAGTGTGTAATTACAACATGATTCTACAAAACATGACTTGGATTCAATTGTCAGCTTAAATTCTTTGTCCTCTTTCAGAGAGCATGGAGTTTGTTTATGATACAATGAAAATTCTTAAAGGGGCCCTAGTACGGAAACCTGTATTTTTCTTGGTGTAGTTGAATAATGAGAGTTCAGTACGTGGAAGTAGCAAACTGTGAGCCTCAAACACTGTTGTTCCTCCTTCAAAAGCAAAATCCACACAAATAAATCGGAGCTGAAAACGGGCCAATTTCAAAACCCATACTTTTACAAAACTCGTTCCATTATTACGACCTCAAATTTTACATGCGTCACTAGCTTAAGAAAGGCTTGAGAGGCTACTTTGCAAAAGTTGACCATCTACAATCTCTTTAGCTAGCTAAGAAGACAGCACCATTATCTGGGAGGGAGCGATCTTCTAGTCATAGTGACGATGCCTTCTTCTGCTGGACCACTTGGGTCACCTGCCCACCCATTACTTAATTTATGGCTGCTTATTGAGCCCCCAAGTGGTCCAGTGGAAGAAGGCCCCATCACTATGACCAGAGGATCGCTATCCTGGTCACGCAGCTAGAATCGAATCCTGGTAATGCTGCTAGCCATCGGCAGCCGGGGCCCAGAGAGCGAGAGAGAGAATAGGTGGTCTTGCTTTCTCTCAGGGTGTGTAGATGCCACTTTCTTCCCGCACGTGATGCGCATGTGTCTGAGAAGCCAAGAAATCATGGCGATGACTGACTTTTTTATTTATTTATTTTTCTGAATTTGTTAGGTTGAAATGGGCATTGAAGAACCAGAGGCTCTAAAATTCTCAGCCTCCAAATATATCAGAGACGCATACTTGCATTGTCGCCTTTGATTTTATGGCCTTGCATACCATCTACGAAGGCGCCGCAGTCGTTGATTTTTCTGCCGTGGTCGTAGACTTGTGCAAAGGCTAACCTCCTCGTCAGTATCGTCATATTTGCATTATGTAAATCCGGGACTTCTTCATGGTCCGTGTTCTCTGGTCTGCCCTCTAGTGGAAGCCTCCAGTAAGTATGTCAACAGTTAGGTTCGTGACTCATTCAGTCAGCAAGTATATCTCTGGCTTATGTCTAAAGAGTGTCGTGTTTGTGAAAAGCCCAAAATGATAAACGGGTAAACGGGTAAGCCAGCGTGGCTATAGAACGGCATGAATGAGACATGTTTATATTGGCTTGGCTTGGCGTGGGCGTGCGAGGGAGATTAGAGTAATGTTAGATAAGCCAGGCTTCAGTAGCGTATCAGATGTTTGCCACTCACACAGCTGCCTCTGTTCAGCGCTGTGACCTGTGAAGAGTTTCTGAGATGTCTCTCCTGAGTCCCTGCTGTCCCACTTTCCTCCTACAATGTCTTTGCTGTTCCCTTTTCATCAGCCTGCTTCATTCTCACCGTGTTTGGCTGCAGTGCCTAGCATGGTTCTTGTGTCTCTCTCTTACACTCTCTATCTCCTTTCATGTGAGTATCTGTGCCCTTACCCCCCTCCCTCCTTCCCTCCCTCCCTCCCTCCCTCCGCCCTTTGTTTGAAGAGGCATGTTTATTGGCATGCTTTCTTTTTCTTTCCTTTTTCCTCATACTTTACTTCTTGTTGATCCTTGTTTTTCTCCTAAAAACAAGGTGAATTTTGCATCATATTCCAACTCCACGGACCAACTCCACTCCGACAGATGAATGCAATTCGAGAAAGCATTCCTAAACCGCTCGTGCCAATCACCACCTCTTGTTTCTTGCAGCTCCGGTACAGGAAGGATAAGATGCTGTCTAAGCTCAAGCCCTGTTTTCCTGTGGTAAAGGAAGTGAGCGACCTCTCCAATGGCTGTGCCATAGCTGCGGTCATACACTACTACTGCCCAGGCCTGCTGCGCCTAGAAGGTAGAAACACCCACACCAAATGCAATGCTTGTGAATTCTTAGGAATCTCCCCTTGCGGTATATCTGTTTACAATCAGTAAACACGTACCCTCAGTGATTTATCTGTTTCTATCTTCATATTTAGTTATCCAGCAGTCTTCCAGGTGCTCCAAATCAACCTTGTATCAAGTTCAAGCTCTGTGCATGATTGAGGGTCTGTGTTTTGTTCACACATGCTCTCTCTCTCTCTCACTCTCAGACATTTGCATGAAGGATTCAATGTCTCTGGCTGACAGTCTGTACAATCTTCAACTCATTCGGGAGTTCTGTGACAGCTGTCTGAAGAGCTGCTGCCACCTAGTGTTGGAGGATATGCTCTACAACCCACCAGAGTTGCAGGTATTTCTCTGCTCATTCCAAGATGGGCCAGTAGGGAAGATTCTGGGGAGGTCGTGTTCCCCCAGTTAGGGAATGTAATTGTACCATATTGCCTTTCAGCCAAGTTTTATATAACTAAATAGAAGTGTCACACAGAAACATTGTAATTCTGTAATAGCAGTTGTTCTTTACATTGTTTATAACGTTTATGATGAATAGACCAATAGAAATGCTCCAAAGTGACTCTAAATAAAATGTTTGCTTTGACTTCCACTGAAAGTTAGGGTTTTTTTAGGCCATTGTGGAGATGTGGGTTTTTTTTAGTTACAATATCTAATGCAATATAATGTTTTCCTATTTACCAGGTCTGGATTCCAGGCTATTTCATTTATTTATTTCACATACAATTGTTTTAATGGCTGTGAAAAGGTACAAATATGCCCCTTTTTTCTAGAAAGAAATGAATGGAGTGTACATTTAGAACTTATTTAAGGTATAATACATAGTCTGTTGGACTGTTATTACTAAGTTATAACATTTGCAGACCTTGACAATTTTGCAAATCTAGATAATACCCTATTTTGTCACTGTGTTGGTGTTGTGGCCACTGGTAATGCTGGTAACCCCCCCCCCCTTTAAATCAAATGCACACTGTGATCCATACACTATTTACTTATTTTTGTTTTTTTTTTTGCTACAGAAAGGTCAAAAACACTGATTAATGCAAGCATATTTAGGAATATAACATTTGGAGTGCTGTCTTAGGACCGCCAAAGCAGGTTTCACACATGCTGTGATGTGGAATGTCTTGCTTTTCAGGACTGTGCCCTTGTAAACTAGTTGTAGTGTTCACACAGCCTGTGAAAGAGCAGCATGGCATCTAAAGAACAGACACGATATAAACTATCAATACAGCAGTACACAGAGGGCTGTGGTTAAGCTATGAAATGCAATGAAAATAATACAATTTTTTTTTTTTTATATTCAAGTCATTGGTGTTCTCCAACAACATGCTAGTTAACCATATTTATGTAAGTAGATATGATCTGACCGTCTACTCTAGATCTGACAGTTCAGACTTGAAGCGTCAAGTCAGAAATCTGTTTTAGGTAGAGCTTTTTTGCGAATTTGCTTTTTATTAAGCAAGGTGATTTGACTATCTAGTCTGTTGAACTTTCTTGCAGCAGTGTTTCTGATATTAACACGCTTTACTGTATGTGTACCGTATGTGTGAAAGACCAACGTGTTCAAGCAGTAGCAGCCATGCTGCCTCATCGCTCATACCTCATGGACTTAGTATATGTGAAACCACCCTTGCTGATATAGCATGTGCATTCCTGCCTGGACAGGAATTCGAACCTCTGGTCACCTGTGTGTGAGGCAGTGTTATCCTCAGTCATCCTGCACTATTCATTTTACATTGAGAAAAATGAAAATGCCTGTTTAGCAGCCCATTTATTTGCCTGCATTGTGTACAATTACATATGTTTGTATTGTGCAGGTTAACATGCTGAGCTTTCTGGCAGAGCTCCTGTACTGGTTCGAGGTGTCGAAGCCTGAATTCGTTCAGCCCTTGCAGGCTCCAGAGGTGGCTGGTAAGCCTTAGTTATCTCTCACAAAGGACACATTTACTTAAGGAGTACTTTGACAAATAGAAACTACATAAGTGTGCACTGATAAATGTGTGTGTCTCTCCTCAGAATCCTCAGAAAGGACGGATAATGTCAACAGCAACAGGTACACAAACCCGTAACATCCCAACATCATTGACCTTGGTTGTTGCATTGCCTTTCAGCTAAATTAAAGTGTTGTGTCTCTGCTCTCTTGCAGTAGCTCTCCCTCCATCTTTAAAAAGCCCTTCCTGCCAATCTCCTCCCCCGTGACACCAATTCCAGGTGAGCTAAACACAATGCTACTATCTCTGGTCATTCCCCAGTCTTGCATGCCTTTGTATTACTGTTTTTGCCCCCCATCAAAGCTCTGTGGCATTTGTTGCATGTGACTGTTGTGAATGCACATTGCTACTGTCTTAGGAAAATCTCATAATCTTTAAAATGCTAGGTTTATATTACCAGGTATTTCCTCTTGTGGATATACAATGTACAAGGTTCTCAAGACAGCAGCAGTGTGCACATGTTGTATGTATAGTCACTCATTGACATAAGTGTGTGTGTGTGTGTGTGTGTGTGTGTGTGTGTGTGTGTACTTTGTGTCTCTGTGATCAGGCTCACTGACTCACTCTACCTCAATGTCTCATGTAGAGGCAGCTGGTCGAACATGGACTAAGAAACCTTCAAGGTACGATCCACAGTTCCTAATACGGTATTTCCCCCTTATTCTAATTGTTTTTGCCGCTGGTTCGCAATTTTAACAGCATTGTCCTTTCTATTTACATGTGCAGTCGCTCCCTGTCCTCTGCAGTGTCCTTTAGTATCCCCTTCGGTCTGGACAGCGATGTTGACATCGTGATGGGTAACCCTGTGATAACCCGCTCAGTCAGCTCTGACAACCTAAATCCACAAGGACAGCCCATGACTCGTGTCCCCTACACCCCTCCCGAGGACCTTACTCACATGTTGAACAAGCCCTTGGGCCCTAATGGGCCACACCGCGCCTCCTGGGCCACCCAGAGCCCTAAGGTTCCCCTGCTGGTCGAGGAGAACGGCCTGGATGAGGGAGACACGGGCGAGTTGCCCACCATTGAGGAGGCCCTGCAGATCATCCACAACGAAGGCAAAATGGAACCCCGACTGCACCCAGACGGCGCGCCCGATGGTTTCTACTTGCACTCGCCGGACGACCCAGCCAGCCGCAGGCACAATGGTAGCCCTGCACCGCTCAGCTGCTCCGCCCCTTCCAACTCAGGAATACAGCATCGGCCGTCTGGGGTCATACGTGAGCCGGGCCGCACAAGGCACACATCGGAGGGCTCTAGAGATGATGACTCGGTGCTCAGAGATGGAAGCGTAGACTCTGACGCATCTGAGGACCTTCCCAAAATGCATTCTACACCTGCCACACCCGCAGGAGGTGCACGGGTCATACGCTCCTCGGGTGCAGAGACCCCCGACAGCGGAGTAAAAATGACTAGCTTTGCCGAGCGCAGGAAGAAGGCTGTGCCTGAACAGCCCAAACCCAGCGAGCCGCCTGCCCCGCAGATGACAACCTGGGCAGCTAAGAAGGGGGAGGACAGCCCTGGAAAAAGCCCAACACTCAGCAATGAGATGTCCGAGCTAGGGGCCAGGCTTGAGGAGAAACGGAAGGCCATTGAAGCGCAGAAGAAACGCATTGAGGCCATCTTTGCCAAGCATCGACAGAGGCTAGGCAAGAATGCCTTCCTGCAGCTCAAGAAGGAGCAGAAGGAGGGTGAATCAGAGGGGGGTGAGGGTGGTTCCTCTGCAGAGCTAGATGAGCGGTTAGCCCGCTTGGAGAGCGAAGAACAGCAGGATGAAGAAGAGCAGAAGAAACAGTGCCCTGTAGTGGAGGATGAAGGTAGTTCCTCAAACACAGCCTCTGCACAACAGGCCCCTAAAGAAAAGCCAGTGGCAGGTACACTGGGAGAAAAGAGCGCAGTTCCACTGGGTGACTACAACAATGCTGTATCGAAGCTGAATGCTGCTCTTACCTCACTTCAGAGCGACATGCAAAGGCTGTCTGAGCAGCAGAACCAGTTAATGAAGAAGAAGACCCCAACCACCAACCAGGCCTGGGTAATCCCACCCCAAAAAACGCCCACTCCAACAGCACCTCCTCCGCGACTGTCCAGGGAGTCAACTCGCGAAATGCCTCCCACCTCCACGTCTTCATCTCCCTCTCCATCCCGCCGGGTCAGTGCTCAGATCGCGGTCCCCAAGTCGCCAGGCTCCCACCGCCGTGCACAGTCAGCACCACCAAAAAGCCCCAAACACCACCAGCCACACTCACGGTCAACAGACCTTAAGATGCCCACACTTACCCGGGTCATCACGGCTCCTCAAAGCGTAGACACCATCCCCCACCGCCGCAGGGTGTCCCCGTGGCAGTGCCGTGACCAGACCTCATCCTCTTTTAGCATTGGCACACCAGCTACTCAGAGCGATTCCCGACCAGCTTCTCAGCTTCTCCGGCCTGAAGATGACAACAACTCCGAGACGGGCTCCAGTGAGGACCGCACCGTCTTTAGCCTGGACCTGGACGGGGGCTCCACCAGTCAAATCCTGCCCAGGAAGGACTACCAGAGTGGGGGTGGCAGCTCTGGAGCGCCGTCTGAATGTTCCTTTGAGAGCGATGTCCCAGCAGCTTCCTTCAGTGGCAAGCGCAGCAGCCTGATCGAGATTTCCTTGTCCTCCCTGAGAGGGCTGGAAGGAGAGGACGCTGACCAAGGGTCAGGGCCTGATGCAATCTCTGACTCAATGAGCGACATGACCGAGCCGGACATGAGGGGCGGGGTCGGGTTCTTCTTTAAGGTTGGTGCAGAAGCAGAAATGGTGCATGACAATGGGTCCCCAGAACTGGAGTCGAGAGACACTGATCTAATGTTTTATGGTATTTCTGCAGCAGGATGAGGCTCGGCCAGAAGATGAGATGGCTCAGAGAAGAGCTGCATTGCTGGAGAAGCAGCAGAAGAGAGCTGAGGAACTTAAGAGGAAGAGGCAGGAGCAGGAGAAGGAGCGGGAGGCAAGGTTAGACCAGGCTACGTAGTTCTAATATATTGATCACTGCTTGTGAAGTCATCTCATCATTATTTTGTCTCGTCAGAGTAATAAACTGCAAAATGTCTGTCTGTCCCACAGCAGACGCGGCTCTGTAGATGAGCTGCGGACAGGTGAAAGAGCGGATCGACCCCAGACACCCTGCACTCCACCACCACCACGCACCCCACCTCGTACTCCTCCACCCGAAGGTACACCCCAGCGACGAGGAGATTTCACGCGGCAGGAGTACGAACGGCGCCATCAGCTCAAGATCATGGAGGACCTAGACAAGGTGCTGCGGCAGAAACCCACCACCGTCCGAGGGGTCAAGAAACAGCGGCCCAAAACGGTGTTCCACGATGACTCTGCCCTCTCCCGCAGCCCGGCTAAAGGGTTTATGGGTAAATATCATTGCCAGTGCTAAAGGCTTTGTCTACTGCTAGTGCCTAAACAATCCTTACTCTACTGTACTGTACTGTGTACAGGTTCCCGGCTGAATAAGGTGTACTCTCATTCCACCAATAACCTTTCCTCCATGGCCAATGATGGTGGGACACTTACTGTCAGGAAATCTCCAAGGTAACCAGCTGCAGTCAAATCAAATTAAATCTTGCTGCCCTGGGTCACTATGACCCTAAAAAAAAGCAGAGCTGCTTCAGAAGCTGGTGTGTGTTCTTACCCTAATGTCTTGCTCCACAGTCGCTCTCATTCTCCATCGAGGCTGATGTCCCCAGGTCGCCTGGCCATGCAGAATGGTGAGAAAGACTGGGAGAATGCATCCACCATTTCTTCGCCTGCCTCCATCCCGGAGTACACAGGTACAGCGTGGGGGGTTGATTTTAATGGATTTATACAGTTTCTTTATACGATACAGTTTCTTCTTGATGACTGACTTTGGCTCTGTTTGTTCTCATGTATGTAAAGTATGCAAATCTGGGCTGTTTATATGGGTTTGTTTTAGGACCCAAACTGTATAAGGAGCCAAGCTTCAAATCCAACAAGTTCATCATCAACAACGCCATCTCGCGCTGCTGTTTGGCAGGCAAGGTTAATGAACCACAGAAAAACAAGATTATAGAGGTGAGGGACCTTTCAGTCACTTACCTTGATTCCAGCTGCTTCATACACAGCTGTGCTTTTTTTTTTTTTTTTTTTTCCAAAAACATTTTGTCTGGTGTGTAAACAAGGAGCAGAAGTGAGCGTATCCCTTATCGATAGAAAAATGAGCCCTCTGTTGGTTTGATTCAGGCTAAAAGTAGCGTAGCTTCCAGTTCTTTAATTTGTTGTTTATTTGTCCCAGGAGAAAACTTGGAAAGTTAATCATTAGCTATTTTGTATGCGATGTTATAATTCAGAACTCAAACACGGTTTGTGTGCTTTTACTCACGTTGCACATTTGAACCGTAGGAAATGGAGAAGAGTACGGCCAACCACTTCCTCATCCTTTTCCGGGACTCGAGCTGCCAGTTCCGTGCGGTTTACACCATGAACCCAGAAACAGAGGAGCTGGTTCGTCTGACCGGAATCGGCCCGCGGTTGATCAGCCCCTCCATGGTCGAGTCAATCTACAAGTATAGCTCTGACCGCAAACAGTTTACCACCATCCCGTCCAAAACCATGTCCATGAGCGTGGACGCCTTCACCATCCCTGGCCATTTGTGGCAGAGCAAGCGTCCCGGGACACCTAAGAAACTCGGGACCCCGAAATAAATAAAAGTAACAGGACTCTCCTGATATGACCTGTCCTATCCATATCTTCTGTCCCCCTCTCCCTTCTCCACTTCGGCCCCAGAGCAGAATCGGAGCTGGTCGTGTTCCGCACCAGTAGGGGCATTAGTCACACAATCGATGCCCCTTCGGATTCAGCAGTGCCCCTGCCGAATGCCTCCATCTGCATTGGTTCAAGTGGTAGGATGGAAAGAAAAATGCCATAGCTTTTTTGTAAAATATCCCTAAAGATTACACCTCGGTGCTTCGACTGGCCAACTGGAATTCCTTCGATTGTACAAAGCACCGTATTCACTAAAACTGTAGATGAAGTGACCTCTCCCAGTTCTTTTCCTTTTTCCCCTTTTTTAGCCGGTGATCTCAAATGTGACCCCTTTGGCTATTCAGAACGGGACGAGGCACTGACCTAACTGACGCTGCTTTAAGGATGCCATTTAATCTGAGCTTGACCTCCACTTTCTCTCTTCCTATTCCCAGCTTCCCTTTCCTGTCTGTTTGTTTTTCTATATTATCCTCTCTCCTTGCCTTTCTTCCCGTCTTGCCCTTCCTGTCCAGGGCATTAGATCGCGTCAATGAACTGGTATCTTAACCTGGTGCAGAATAGAGTATCACAACTGAATTCAGCCCCTTAATGAATGTAGGGCACAAGCCAGTCAAGGGCTTCCAACTGTCTTTCGTCAATGGCCCGCTCAGTCTGTTGTGCTGGGGTGTAAAAATCTTCCACTGGGAGGACGGAAGAGGGAGCATGGTTAATCATGCTACTGTGCCTAACTGTCTGATCAGAGGGAAAGCTCACACTGCAGTGTGTTGAGCATGTGCCTCTGGCTCACACACTTGCAGCCCTGTCCTTTGCCTAGCCCTTACTTTAGCTAAGTTAGCTGTAGACATCTGGATGTTGGTTTAAAAAAAAAAAAAAAAAAAAAGTACTGCTTTTGGCATATTTATCCAAGTAGATCACACAACGCTAGCCTTCGGGCCTCAGGTGAGCTGGGCGCAAAAACTCGGCCCATGTACGTTTTTCCTACCATGTACGTCATCTCTGTTTCTGTTCATTACGAATGAATGAGGAAAAACAAACAGGTGGCTCTCCCTGTGATTTACTGCATTACTGCATTATTATTTCTACTCTCTTCGACTGTAACTGGAAAAAAAATGGGCAGGAAAAAAGAAAATCAACAATCATTTAATGTACATCATAAATTTATCATGAATTCATCATGAATGCTGTTCATTGACATTTCCTTTTTTGACGATGATTTGTATATGACGCTAAGAGGAGCTGTAAAGGTGTGAATAAGCTGCCCTGTGGTTTCGCCAAGAGGAGTTATACGCTTGTATGGATGCGTGAGTGTATGTGAGCGTGAGCGAGAGAGCGAGAGAAAGCAAGCAAGAGATGAGAGAGAGACGAAACGAATAAAGATTGAACATCTACAGAAACTTGAAGTTCCCCTTATTTCAGGTGATCTCAGTCTACTTCCAAATGCAGTAGAAAGCAAACTACATAACAAACCTCCGAGTGATGGTTGAACGCGGAAATGTGAAATACTGTAGTGTTTTACCAACCTGGTCTCAGTCAGCTGCATCTGCAGAGTTTGGTTGATTACGATGGGCGCTAATGCAGATGACCGATCGAGTGAATGCAACTATCTGCTTCACCAGCAAGACCTGCCCTGAGATCGTTGCGGCCTACAGAGGCGTATTGCTATCAGGCTAAATGAAGAAAATGATCCTCAGCGTGTCGTTATGTCCCTCATTAGATGTCGTAATTTGTAATATCTAAATCTTTCATTTTTATGAACCAAAAAAATAATAATTTTTTGAGGTCTGCTTGATTTTTACATTTTTGTTTATAGAGAAATGTCATTAGTTCAACCAGCTGTTCTGTTGATTCATTCGTCCCAGTAACAAAATAACAAACGCCTAAGATTCGTTCTCACAATTACAAAATATTATGTTTCATAATTGATGCCTCAATCAGATATTTTCTTGTATTAATGAGACCCAAAACATCTTTAAAAGAATTAATATATTAAAATATTACCATTCAGTTGGCTGGACTTTAGATTACAAACTACTGCAATGTGGTGGCTGACATCCACGTTATTTACCTCTGCTGACTTCCTCTACTACTGTCACGATTGGCCACTAACTAATGGAATTACATATCCTAAATTCAGATCTGTCTAACATTACGAGTGTTTGGATGAAACTGACGTAAGAGAATGTCTGATCAAACCGGATTTACTCACTTGCAGTTGCTGAAGATGGTCTTGGTCTAGTGTTGTTGAGGTAGATCTTGTATCTCTGTAAACAAGATCTACCTCAGGAGAACTAGTCCCATCTCTGAACAAACAAAAAAACTTTAAACCTGATTAAAGAAGCCATGAAAGTGCTCTATAACAACTGTTTAAAGGGCTTGATGCCAAAACTCATTCAACACTACTTTCGTAGAAGAAGCTTGTTTGCGGTAATCGACAGTGCGCTACTGATGCAGCTGATTTGAGATTAGGTTGGAAAATGCTGGAGTGTTTCTTTAAAGAGGGTGCTGAGCCAGGGCAAGCTACTGTGCCAGGCCTCAGCAGTGGTCTTGAGAATTAGCACTAGGACTTCATGTATTCTGGCCTTATTCAGTTTTGGGCACAATGCAACGAAATGCCCGCTTTTCTTTCCTGTATATCCTGAGGGCATTCGGGTGTTTTGTACGTATGTAAACCTTGATTAAGCACTAGAACAATTGGGTTCAGCCAGGCAGCATTCTCCTGGCTCTAAGAATGATAACGATTGAACCGCTTCCCACTAATGAAGAGGCCGTTTGCTTATCTGAAGTGAAGATGTGAATATTTTTTTTTTATAGAAACACAGTCCTTGTTTGTGGAGTGGTTGAGCGTCAACCTTGTTGTATGTAAAGTGAACAGGCAATTCCTGCATATGTGCAAAGCTGTGTGTCTGTGTGTGTGTGTGTTTGTGGCCCATAAGAGAGTGATGATGATGATGATTATAGTGATGAAAGTTATAGTAGTGATGAAACTGGAGTCTGTGCAATCCTCCTGTAGAATGTTCTGTCGGTAATGGTTTATTTATTGGGAAAGGATTAGTCTGAATTATTATGTTTATTATTGTTATTGTTCTTTTTTGGTTGATGTTTAGTTTCAGATTTGTATTATTTATGTTCTGGTAAGGTGGTGATTCACACAGTCATTTCATACTTCAAAGGCACCTTGAACATACTGCCCATTCTTTTCTTTCTTTTGGTTTTTGTCGCCATGTTCATGTCGGTAGAGTCTGTAGTTCCTCCCCGATTGTTCATAACTACAGATCAGTCAGTCTGAGTGACTGAGAAAATAAAATCATTTTTAAATCATCCTGTTCATCACGGTTTCAGCATGACCCTTTCTTTTCTGTCTGTGGACTTTTATTTTGAAATATGTGAAATTCACTTCATCTGCAGATTCACACAAGCAACTGCTTTCCAAAGCCTAGGCTGCGTTTCTCACCTGCTATGCCATAGAAGGCTGTTCCGAAGGGAAGGACCCTTTATATTTACAGCCCACATTCAGGTCGAAAATACAGCAACAAAAATAATTAAAAAAAAAGGCCGGAAAATTTGCCTCCAGAGGTCTTTTTTGGAGATGTCACCACTCAACCTACAGTTAGACTGACCTACAGGCTACCGAGGCTACTACTACAGTCCTACCGAGGACCCGCCCTACAGAGAGGCTGCAGCCCAGGCTTCGGAAAGCAGTTAATTGACTCATCCAAAGCTCCAAAGTGTGTAATGAGTGAATGTGGTGTTGGGGGTTACATTTACAGCAAGAGGGTGGGGGGCTATTAACAAAAGGCAGTGTATAGCATTTAACTGATGTTCTCATCCAGAGTGATTTACAGTTGAATCATGTTACACGAGTGAGTGAATGCAGAGTTGGGAGTCTTGCCCAAGGACTCTTGATGGTGTGGTGTGGTGTGCCTGTCCGGTCAGGGAATTGAAGGGCAGTGTTTCTCGCTGCTGGTCCTGAACATTTTAGTGCTTTCCCTGCTCCCAACACACCTGATCCTACACCTGCTCAAGCCCTGTCAGAGTTGCAGGGGGTGTGTGAAAGCAAAAGGAGTCCACTAATATGTGCAGGGCAGGGCAGCCCCCAGGACCGGGGTGGAGACACACTGCTCTGAGGTTGAGGGGATTAAAGGGAAATTTCACCATTTTTTTTTTTTTTTAATTGGGCTTAGTTCTGCACACATCATCGAGATGTAGACAAAGTCATTCAGCATCCAGCAATCAGAGAACACGTGCATCACCATTACGTAAGATCACTTTTATGAGGGGTAGCTTTTAGGGGCATTAACCTTTTCAGACGTCTGGTTCCTGTTGCAGAGTGTTTAGAACCCAACCCCTCAGAATGAATTAAAGGTGCCCTAGAGTGTAACGTTGGGTGCGTCCCAATTGTGCACCAATTACTAATACTAACTAGTCTTGGAGTATTAAGTCTGTAATATAGATAATAGTCGAAGTGCTAAAAAAAAAGCCAGATAACGATGCAAGTGCAGCAGTAGCGGCGACTGGAGTGATGCATGTTGGCATAGCAACACTTCATCACTTGCTAACCTATCACGGGTTAGGATGTTAATATTTTGTGTACTAACCTGCCAAACCAGCACTACTGAGGTTAGTATGTATTCCTATAGAATTAGTGTGTAGTATGCAATTGGGACGCAGCCATTGTATTTACTTTGGCACAGCTAAACCTCTGAGTCATGAAATATGGTTGTCCCTTCATCTAAAAGAGAAGCTAAGACTGGCTGACCAGCTGAAATCTCTTCAGCTAGCTCACTGGACACTGTGCCACTCCGTAAGAGAGGACTGTAATACTATTCGATCATGCTATAATATTAATATACAACATAACATAATTGCAAATATAGTTTGCAATTTTTTTTAAAGTGCTTAAAAACAAAGCCATGCCATGGTACATAACAGGGTGGTAAAAGGCTTTTTATGCCTTTACCAATGTCAGGCACTTACTATTTATACCTAAAAGAACAGCTTACACTAGTGACTATATTGGCAGTAGATTATTCTATGGCACCTTTAAACCATTTAACTATGTAGTACTTTTGAGAACTTGGTGGAATTTCCCTTTAAAAGACAAGGGGACATTTTTTAATAATCGACCAGGCTACAGAAAGCCTATGTCAGGTGTGCTTGGCGTGCAGCATTTCAGTGAGGAGCGAGTTGCAGGGCAGGTCACCCAGCAGGTGGCGCTGATACAGGTACTCCTCCACCTGCAGGCTGATGCTGCGTACTTCAGGTAGCCGGAGCAGCAGCTGGCCGAATTTGTCCGTTTGACCAGGGTAACTCTGCAGAGTGTGTCCCATTAGAGCCCTGTTCACACGTTCCTGCGTGCGTTCCACCTGCTGCCGGTCCTGCACTGACTTCACATCTGTAACATACACACACACACATTTACATGGAGTTGCAAGGTGATGTAGCTAATGGGTAAAGTAAAAAAAGTAGCTCATGAAGGCCTACTTATGTAGCTAGGTTGAGTATATTAGGGTGCTATGCTCCAGAAAAATGTGAATAATGTCCCACCTGGGTTGAAGAGAACCAGGTACTTCAGGCAAACAAACTCCTGCCTGTCCAGCTGAAGGGCCCTGAGCTTGGACACTAGATCCTGCGCCCTGGAGACCAGACTGCTAAGCGTCGGCCCAGCCTGGGAAAGCACCGTGGACACATCAATCTGCACAGACAAAAACGGAGGAGTGTCAACTCCTTTTTGTGTGAGGAAACTGGAAGCATTTGCCAAAGTGCAGGAGGACAGGTAAGTGCAGTGTGGCCCTGAGACATGAAAGGAATGGTTTGGTATACAGCAAGACAAGCTAATGAGCGCTTGGAATAGCACAGTGGGTGACAGCTTTCCATTTCCAACCCATGTGACAGATTGGGTTTCGATTCTCCTCCTAAGCTATGGGCAAAAGTATTGGGACACCTACTCATTCATTGTTTCTTCCTAAATCAAGGGTGTTTAAAAAAATGAGTTAATCCTGCTTTTGTTGGAATAACTGTCTCTACGGTCCAGGGAAAGCTTTCTACTAGATTATGGAGCACTGATGTGGAGCGATAGTGAGGTCAGGATGTTGGATGATCAGCGCCCCACATCATCCCTAAAGTATTGGGTGGAGCACCAGCATCATTCCAGAGAACCCACTGAGATCCACTGCTCCACAGCTCAATGCTGGTGGGCTTTATACCCCTCTGGCCCACACCTGGCATTAGGCAGCATGGTGCCAATAGGTTTATGTGGGTCTAGACAAGCTGTGTGCTACAAAGCTAATGTAGCTAACCAGTAAGCTTAAACACAGCAATGCTAACACCAAAGTATGCTAAAAACAGTAGCATCAGCTATCTAGAAGTCTGAATTTCACCTGTACTTTTGTTTGTTTTTTATAGATAACAGTTAGGAATAATCCGAACCACATCAGCAAGTCCTTAACAATTGTCCAGTAGGTATTAGCTACATTAGCATTGTAGCACCAGTGCAAAGCTGCATGAGCAGCTAATGTTACATGTGGGTCGAAGGCAAAAGTATGTCAATTAGATTTCTTGATTTTAATTAAATCCATTTAGTAACATGAAGTAGGAGGTGTGTGTTATAACCTGTTGCCCCGTAACCAGGTAGATGCTGCCATCTCTCCCATAAGCCACCTGCCGGCACAGGTGATCCAGGACCAGTAGCTCACTCCAGCAGCTCTGCAGCAACACCATTTGATCCTCCACCTGCAAGCCAGACAACATGTGTATGTGAATGTATTGCTATATCCAGTTTATTGGATTGTCCGGGCTCTTCGTACTGATTGGCTTTTGACCATTGCCATCAAGTACGGAGGGGACTATATGAACTAGTAGTGTGGAAATGTGGTCTATAAATGCATGAAAATTAGTCTATAATTATAATATTATATATATATATGTGTGTGTGTGTGTGTGTGTGTGTGTTTGCACACTCTTCTACCTTAAGTTCTTTAAACAGGGCACAGTTGCGGGCCCACTCCACCAGGCCGAACAGCGTCTGGTCAGCCATCTTGCACATGATGCTGAAGGTGTTGAGGCAGTCATGTTTGCCTCGGCTGGCCTGCTCTCTCCTCAGACTGGCCACCACCCGCGTGCTGACCTGCGACTCGTCTGGCTCGCCCTGCAGCAGCTCACTCAGGAAGCACATGTTGGACACTGAGGGGCCAGAGGTCAACATGGGAGTGGCTGTTGGCGTGTGTGTGGAAGGGGTTGTGAGCACAGGTGTGGGGAGAGTGTGTGTTCCACATGGTGTTGGAGGCGTTACGGAGGCCGGACTGTAGCTAAAAGCCAGCTCTCTCTTGTCGTGAGGGTATCCGTGAAAACCAGGGTGATAGAGTCCAGTGTAGGGGAGGCCTGGAGCTGTCAGGGCTCTGTCTCTGGCCATGCTGCAGTCCAGTACAACAGGAAGCTCGGGCGGGGCGATGCTGGGGGAAACGACGGGCTGTGACTGATGGAAGGGGTCAGGGGCAGCTGGGAAAGGGCTGGGCAGTAGGTGAAAGTCATGTGATATGGCTGGCAAAGGCGCTTGCGATCCTTCCAGTTTGACTCTGTAGTGGGCAGCGCTGACTTGGTGGAAGCTTCCTCTCTGCTGCTTGAGCTGCCTGTCCCGACGGTACAGGGGCCCAAACTTGTTGCGTCCACCCCGCATTCTGTCCGCCCGTACAGCTGTTAATGTAATTATGGTACTGTAATTATAATTTGACCAATTTTATAATTATAATAATACATTTTGATCAATCTAATGATGCCTTAGTACTAGTTGCATATTGGTGTGAGGGGCCAAGGGTCCACTTCCAAGGGTCACTGCATGGACATGTTCCAAACTGGCTAAAAGTTGTGCCAGTTGTGGAAAATCCTTGAATAAATTGGACTTTGTGTTTAATTGTGTATTATTAATAATTGTAATTAACCAATCATACACAAGAGGTGGTGCTATGAATAAACTTGACACCAGTGTCAATTTCTCACTTTATACCACGAACTTCATATGTTGTATTACTTTTATATTCGTAGTATTATTAGGACTATATTACTGCCGTTTATTGTTACGGGTTGTTTGTTTATCAATATTCCGCGAGGTAAAATAGTCCCGATTAATCAGTCACCCCGCTGCTAAAGTAGCTACATATTAGGCTACGCCCTTTAGTCATTGGTTAATAGTAGATAAACAGTTCATAAAATAAAACCACCAGCAACGACCAAAACAGCTGCTAAATATTAAGACCTATTGTTTACGTGAAGATGAACTGTGTTTGGTATTCGCCCGCGCTGTACTCCGATTATTTACGTGTTCCAAACCACACAATGTACCCTAGCTACCTACCTAGGGACACTTCAGATGAGGAAGTATCAAACACACGGTGTATTTAAGATAGCGTTCGTTTCGGAAGTGTCGTCGGGAAGAATGAGACTGGTAACAAATGTTTTGAAAGCCAGTAGGTTTTATGAACTCAGTATAATTCATGCTGGCAGTCTTTAACTTGTGTAAGTATACCGTTGTGCGTGTGTGCGTGGCGGAGTAATACTTGAAGAGCTTCGGTCAGGGTGCTATTACCGTGCGTCTCTCAGCCAATCACACTGCGGGGTCGGAACTAAAATTGTTGTAAAATTGTTAATAACAGTGTTATAAAACAAAAAAACTATAATTAAAATAATAATAATTATAGTATATTTATAGTAAAATAATAATAAAAATGTTGAAATTTAAATGAGGTACTTGGTTTTTTTTTTCCATCTTCAGAGCAGCCTAAAGCTATTTCAGAACTAACTGTTTTCTTGTAGCAGATCTTAAGTCTTCAAATCTCCTTACCTTATATGCTGCTTCTGATTATGTCTAGCTTCAGAATATTAAAATAACTGTTCATAAAGTTTTTAGTACTGACAGTTACTAAGGTTAAACAACTATTGTGTAATATCTAGTGAGTGTATATGCAAATCATAGCAAATTAAATGAATTTTGACTTTTCTCACTTGGTGTCTTTCTGCACGGTGCATTTCAGCCTCTTTTATCTCTGCCCTCAAAGTCTGCACTTGCCGTTGTTTTATGGGTTCACAGATAAGTGGAATAAGGGCTGGACCAGAGAACACATTTCTCAGCATGGTTCAACTCTCACTGACACTCTTGCCATTCAGGCCATGACTTTTCCTTGGCATAGTTCCATAATGAGAGTTAAGTGCATGATACTGACATATGGTGAACCTCAGACACTGCTGTAATCTGGCATTACCAAAACCTCCAAACTGTTACCTAACAGTCTTGACTTGTTACATTTACACCTCCAAAATGTACATAAACAAATGCTCTAATCAAAGCTGGCAAAGCTGGTCAAGCGGTAAAACGCAACAATGACTTCAAGAGAATATGGTGTTGTTGATACTGGACAGCAGCCTCCATCATCAGCAGCCTCCATCATCACCTCTAGACTCTGCTAGTTATGGGATTATGGGGTGCAATGGGAGCCAGACCTTGTGACTGTGGCCTTTCCTGTACCAGCAACCATAGAAAACGAGCTCAAACTCATCACGCCATGAAGTGAAAGTCGAAAAATGTGTGTACTGTGATTTGGGGCAGTGGTGGCTCAGTGGTTAGAGCGCCGGGTTATTGATAACAGGGTTGTGGGTTCGATACCCGGGCTCGGCAAGCTGCCACTGTTGGGCCCTTGAGCAAGGCCCTTTAACCTCTCTGCTCCCCGGGCGCTGGAGTTGGCTGCCCACTGCTCTGGGTGTGTGTGTACTCACTGCCCCTAGTTCACTAGTGTGTGTGTGTGTGTGTGTTCACTACCACAGATGGGTTAAATGCAGAGGACACATTTCGCTGTACAGTGACAAATACGTGCACCTTTTTAACTTTACCTTTGCACTAGGATTAAAGCTAACGCTAGCCAATGCTAGCTTTTACCATATCTTGGTAACTCTCCAACGTCTGTTACCTCGGAAAACTGAACTACATCAGAGGGGAAAGCACAGACTTTTACAGATTTTACTGGTAAACCAAACCTGGGGAAGCAAGTGGGGGCAAGGCTAAAAGCTAACTTGGCTAGAATCTGGTCCGCTTGCTGAGAAGCATACTGAGAAGATTCTTTATAATTTATGAAGAAATATTAATGCAACTGGCTGTAGAGTCAGTCTGTTTATGTGAGGCCCAGCGAGGGGTCATTTTTTGGTGTGTATTTAGAGCACAGCAGCATTTAGCTCCAGTTAGCATTTAGCAATTTACTGAGCATATGTGTGGGTGAGGGGTGTTTATATGTATAAATGGGGGCATACCCTCTCTCTTCATGCCCACAGCCAGGCACTTCTGGAAGCGACAGTATGGGCACCTCTTCCTCTGAGCCGGATCCATAGGGCAGCTCTGTCTCTCAGCGCAGGTGTAGCGCTTATTATTCTGCACAGAACGCTTAAAGAAGCCCTAGAGAGAGAGAGAGAGAGAGAGAGAGAGAGAGAAAGAGAGAGAGACAGAGAGAGAGATTCAATCATACACTAAAAACTAATATGATAAAGATGCTCCTGAAGATCTTAATTAGCTGGGTCTGGTGTGTTAAACTGGAGCTGCAACTAAACTCGGAGGGGCTTGACAGCAGAGATGACCAACAGTGGTCACCAACCCTGCTCCTTAAAATCTACCTTCCTGCAGATCTTAGCTCCAACCTGAAACAAGTCCATCTGAGAGGAGGAGACTTAAGGAGACCCTCACAGACATGGAGAGAACACACCAAGCCCCTCACAGCCAGACCAGAGTGAGGATCTGACCCACAACCCGAGGCCTCTGGAGCTGTGCGGCACCTGTGTATCGTTAATGTTCAATAGTGCTGCACGTATTTGTGTGTGCATGTGTGTTCAGCCCTTGCCTTGCAGCTCTCGCAGGTCAGAAGCCCATAGTGATATCCAGACACTCGATCGCCACACACAGGACAGGCCTCCTCCGGCTCCGGACGTACATCGGGGTCTGCCTTCAGCTCCCCTGCTGAGAGACAGAGCACAACCTCTTCATTCCCGTTAGGACATGAGAGCAGAACTCCAAGTTTTAATGAATCAGGTATCGGCTGTTTTATCTGGTGTCCTTAATGCACCATGAAGAGACATTACAACCCAGCCAGCTGCAGCAGGTTGGACGTTCTCTGAAGGTAAATAATGGAGCTGAGGTTCTGCAGTGTGGATCTATTTATAGTGGAACATGACAACAGACCATAATATCTGACCCTTTATAAAACTCTCACTGAAACGCTCTGTTTTACCAGCGGGAGAACCGGAGAACCGATCACCTTTCTCTGTTCTTAGATCAACGCATTCAGAACCGAGTGGAGGCTAACACTAATGCTAATATACACACACACACGTTATATAAACCCAATCACAGCATCACATTCACCCACTATAAACCAGTTATTACACACCAGTAGACCAACAACAGCAGATATCAGTCCAGAGTGTGTATCACTATACACACTCACACACACAGGAAGTGATCAGACTGCAGTGTTGTAAAGGAGCTGGGAGCTGATTGGTCAGGGAGGAGAGTCAGACTGGATTAAAAAGATATAAAACACTATAAAACAGTCGTTTTAAGAAAAGTGATTTAATTTAGTCTCGACTAAACTAAATCAATCAGTCCAGAATGTCTGATTATAGAAACCGATACTGAAAATAAAGAGATTTTAATGAATGTGTTTATCAGCATCTGATCTAAACTGTGGGACTCTATTATTTAGATCAGATCGAATTCGGCTGATCCTCAAAAAAATGACAAATTGCTAATTGCAATAATGACAAATACAGTCATTCTAACACTCTGACTGTTGCCGTCATGGTTAGGGTTCGGTGTGGTGCTTCTTCAATGAGGTTCTGTCTTCCATAGCATTCAGAAAAAGACTCATATTAAGCTTCAGTCTCAGTATCTGTCATTCATATCCATCCAATGAAAAGATACATGTCAGCAAACATGAAAGAGTGCCGGTGCTGCACACTTAGCGCAGTCTCTTATCACTGAGATTGTTTGTAATCTGGACTGGTTCTCAGTTGTGCAATCGCCATGATGTGGTTCAGTTTAGCCAGTCTAGACAACATCAAAGGTTTGATATTTTAATAAGTATGCAAATAAAATCTTGCTTAAACTGCTGCATTGTATTGTAACTAGTGCTGTCAACGCTAGCATGCTAACGCAAGCGATTCATCTGCAAACTTGAACTTGTTGACCTTTTCTAACGCAAATTAACCATCTTACAAAGTTTGGGCCCAACTTCCTCCCGTAGGTCCCCCCCTTTTTAAAGAGCTGAGTGACATATTAGTGGGTTAATTTAGCGATGTAAACATGGCGGCGCTACTGTCTAGCTCAGAGTGTAGATTACACTTTATTTATGCTGAAATATGGATTAAATCTCATAACTAACTCTCATTCTCTTACACACACACACACACACACACACACACACACACAGCTAGCTCTTCCAAACTTTTAGCTAAATCCAGCCCAATGATTGATCATCCATTTATCTCCTAAAAAGTTTTGCTCTATTAAAAAGTCTGAGCTTCGTCATGTTCGAGGCTAAAGCTCTCTAAACTACACTGAGATTTTATAAGAAAATGACCCGGATTCTTCTAGACAGTTTATTAGTTTATCATTTGTCTTTCCCACCCAAAAATTCAAGGACGTGCTAGCTAGCATCGTAACTTGTGATTAATCATAAGAATTAATCCCAGAATATTGTTTTGAAAATGCCATTCAACTTTTTTTAATAGCCTGACATCACTAATTGTAACTGATCAGGATTCATTCACCTTCTAATTTCTGTCTAATCAGCTTTGATACAGAATCGTTCATAGCTGCAACATCCCCAGGACCTGCAGGCCTGTCCAAAAGCCAAAGACTTCCCTTTTTCTATTTCACTCAAAAACAGCCATAATGTACAGTATCATGATTTTTAAAATTTGTTCAAAATTTGTTGATGTTTTGTTGTTCGGAACGTCCTCCTGCATCACCTGCCTTTCTTCTCAGAAGACTCGCTTCCACAGTTTCTGCAGAAATCTTCAGACGGGTTTTTCCACGCCTCCAAACTTCAGTGTTAGAGGTTGGAGCAATGTTTTGCTTCTCACCATCCAAGTAACTCCAAACACATTCAGTGTTCACAATGTTGAGGTCTGGACTCAGGGACGGTCAGTCCATTGTTCTGCATTGTTCAGCTTCAGCAGTTTCTGCTGATGTTCTTCTCTTTTGTCCGTTTGCTCGTCTCAGTGAAAGCTTCTCGATCAGATCAACATCCTTGTAGCTAAGCCAACAACGATAAGGCGTCTTCTCTCAGTGGAAGGATGAACGGGAACCGCTGTGGATGTTTTGAGATCTGAAGCGAGCGTGGAGGTGGATGTTCTCCACTCTCTCTTAAAGATGAAAGCCATCCCTTCTCTAAATCTTTTAATCTTTTAATGTCTAATATTAATATCTAATCTGCTCAGGTATGTCTCATGATAAATGAGGAACTTAATGTGCTTAATGGCGGTTTTGACTGAGAAGAGGAGGCTTCTGACTTTTGCACAGAACATGTACATATCCAAAATGTTGGGTCATTTTTTCATATATTTTGAAAGAATAAGTAATAAACAGTCTAAAGGCACTGATTTAGCATATATGCACGTTAAACAAACTGATAAGTGACTGATAAGCTCTTCTTTCACAGCTGTTCCCAGCACAGCAGGTACGGCTCACAGCCTTACATTCAAATACTATAAGGTCATTTACCAGGCAGTTCAAATTCCTGACATCAGAACAACAGAAGACAACCAGGTTAACAAGCCCCAGTATTCAGTTAAAGCAGCCCTGTCCCTGTCAGACAAGGCTGTACTTACATGTTGATGGGCCGTCCTGCACCGGCAGGTCCTGCGTGTAGCCAACAGGGTGCGAGGCCATGGCCTGGGGGTTGTCCTGGGGGTAGCCTGGAATGTTCATGGTCGCGAGGAGTGGGGAAACGCGGGCCACCCCAGCCTGTCACTCATAGCCGTGGATGCCCCAGGACAGGAGAGTGAATGGAGAGGGTCAAACAGCTGGTGCTGTGTGGAGGCCTGCTGGAGGACTTTGCTCCATGCTGAGGGTAATAAACCTGCCTTTGGCACACCTTTCCAGCCTGGAGCATGCCATAATACAGCAGGCGCACTGTGGGCAGATTGATCGTAAATGTTACTCACGCCACCATTCAAAAGTATGTAATCAGCGTGCAGTCACATAAATGTAACATATTAAAGGAGTAGTTCTACAAAAACTCAGCACCTGAGCCTTGGGTTTTGCACTGGGGCTACGAGGCTAATGTGGCTAACAAGGAGAGACAGCTTATTCCCCACAAATTAGCTTCATTGGTGCAAACTGGTGGTGTATTAGCTTTAATCAGCCTCTTAGCTTTAGTGCAAAACCAAAGGCAAAGGTAATTTGACCAATGACTGCATGTAGATGCAGGTACATGTAGACCAATAGTGGCGGTGAGAAGGCGTGGCTTAAACAGACATGTTTAAAGCTGTGTGAACATTAATAATTACATCAAAAACATTAAAAAGTCAGATAAAGTCACACTGATTTGTATCACTAATCGGCTGCGGTGGGAAGCAGTTTGACCAGTGGCTGCATGTAGATGTAGGTACATGTAGACCAATAGTGGCGGTGAGAAGGCGGGGCTTAAACAATTTGCCCGGTTGCTGCATGGAGATGCAGGTACGTGTAGACCAATAGTGGCAGTGAGAACGTAGGACTTAAGCAGTTTGACCAGTGGCTGTGAGTAGATGCAGTTACATGTGTGGACCAATAGTGGTGGTAAGAAGGCGGGGCTTAAGCAGTTTGACCATTTACAATTATTGGCATTTAGATAAAGCTCTTATCCAGAGCGACTTACAAGGTTACTTGTATTACAGAGGTGGGCCAATGTAGTGTTAGGAGTCTTGCCTATTGGTGTAGCGCAGCATAGTCACCCAGACCAGGAATCGAACCCCAGTCTCCCACATGGTGTGGTAGCTCAGTGGCAGGTAATGGTGTTATCTGTTTTTATAGACCAGTTACAGTGTTGACCAATAGTGGCGATGAGAGGGCAGGGCTTAAACAGACATGTTTAAAGCTGTAAATATTAATAACTACATCAGTACAATAAAAACGTCAGCTAAGGTCACACTGATTTGTGTTTATTTACATTGGCAATCGGGTCTTTTTGGCTGTGGTCAACCGGCTGTGGCAGTTTGACCAGTGACCAGTGGCTGCATATAGATGCAGGTGCATGTAGACCAATAGTGGCAGTGAGAAGGCTGAGTGGCTGTATAAATTCGCACACAGAATGTGTGGCGACTGCAGAAACAAGCGCAGACGTGAAATCAGGGTGATGTTTTACACAATTTAGGAATCCAGGGGGCATATCTGGGGAAATAAACGGACATCTGGTCACTCCAATATAAATGCATGTGCAATATAAATAATACATTTGGATTTTGCCAGATAGCAGGTGATTCTGGGCTTAATTAGGCCCAGTTAAGGCACGTATGTCTCTAGAGGGGTGCGAGTGTATCCCTGATATGACAAGTGATTCCAAACTTTTTGAACCTGTGTCTGTAATCAGTATTTCTTTTGCCATAGTAATAATTGTATTTAATTGTGGACCATTATGCTGTAGCACCACCTTTGACACTGATAAGAAAACTAGCATACCGAGTCAGGAGGTAACCTGGATTATGAGACATCTGACGTCAACCGAGATAAAGCAGTTCAAGGGTGATAGATTATTCGGAGTGGGATGACTGACATGGTGATGCGATACCTATTCTGACAGACTTGATAGAGTCTCTTTTTTGCTGATAATGCGTTCCAATAGCAAGAGTGCCCCCTTTAAGAACAATGTCCATTTACTGCAAAGCTAAACCTACAAATTAGGTAAGGGGCCAAACTGTAGGGGCAGGATGGCTGGGTCAAAGCATCTCTAAAACAGCAGGTCTTGCGGGTTGTTCCGGTGTTTAGGTGCAGTGGTCCGTATCTACCAAAAGTACCCCAAGGAAGGATAGGAACATGAGTGCCCGAGGCTAATGGAAGCCCTGTCTAGGTACCTACACAATATTAGGCAGTTGGTTTTAATGTTATGGCTGTTTTGGTGTATCCGACGCAACTTGAAGGCAGTGGTACCTTACTTGAACATACTGAAATGTTTGGCAGTAGCACCCCCTGCTGACACTGAGCTGCCCTTACGTTAATCCACTGAATCCACTTTCGTAACTTATTCACCTGCAACCTGAGACAAAATGCGAGAGAAATGTATTCATTTCATCATTTATTTAGCAAATGTTAATTCAGCCTGTTATTACATTTTTTATTAAACAAACATGAGTCATTTGAATACACATCAGTACCATTAAAACATTATTAGGTAAGAATCTGTAGGATTAGTCAAGACAGGTTGAAGGTCCTTAAACAAAATTCACAAAAGGTAAACAGTCGTGTTCCAGGTCCAGAGAGCAGCTTGCCGTCGTTCTGACACTGAAAATGACAACAATAAAGCAAGGTCAAGATTTAGGATATCAGGTAAATGTCTTTGCTCAGTCTTCCTGGTTGTTACTCATAAACAGACACCTTTGATTTACCTCAGATGTGGATGTAGTGCATTACTCAGACGGTGGACACACAGGCTTGCCTTCAGGCATGTACCACACCTCGTTATGCCTGTCCAGCAGCTTCATTGGACTGAAAACACACACCAACACACACAGCTGAGTAAATCTCCTAGAACAGGGCTTCTCAATCCTGGCCCTGGAGTAGCTACCACTGTCCTGCACGCTCCTGATATACCTGATCCAACTAACTAATAAGTTGTTTCTGAGATCTCTCTCCTGGTCAAAGCAGATGGTTCTTAGCCACATTAAGAGGTGAAAAGGCACCTGAATATCTGGTAGAAGAACCCAACCTGTACCCTGCAAGTCTGAGACCTGACCTGATCAGGAATGACTAGTATTGCTAAATCTTCTAAATACACTGATGAGCCAAAATGTAAAGACCACCTTCCTACTATGCTGATGGTCAGCTTCAAGTCAACAAGACAGGTTACTCTACAAGATCTGTTAAGGTGTCCTGTGGAGTCAGCATCAGATCCATGCATATCCATCAATCTATTAAAGTGATAAAGGTTAAAGAAAAAAACAGGATTCATCAGACCAGGCTACCTTATTGCATTGTTCCAAGGTCCAGTCCAGATGCTCGTGTGCCCATTGTAAACAATTGTAATGGTGGTCAGGGGTTAAAATGGGTACTCAGACTGGTCTACAGATGGATGCAGGATGGGCAGCACTGTGTGTTGTGAGGTATTCATCCCACGGCCATCTTTAAACATTTCTGAGACAGTGCCACAGTAGCCTTTCTATCAGTTCCAAGCAGGTGGGATAGCCTACAGTGCCCTCACACATTGGTGAGCCTTGGGTTAATGAAGACTACTGTTGCTAGTTCTCCACCACAACTGACCAGGACCACCCCGGAGATGCTCTGACCCATTGGTCTGGCCATAACAATTTGGCCCTATGTAGAGCTTATTAGGTCTTATCATGTCGACTACAAGAACTGACTGTTCAGTTACTGTCTAAGGGCATTTTCACACCTTCACCTTTTAGTCAAGTTAAACTGGACTCTGGTTCACAACCACAACTAGACCCCTGAGAGGAGGTGGTCTCGGTCTGGTCCCAAACAAAGCGTTTCGTTTGTGGCGGGAATGTAATCTGACCTCGATCTGACCCAACTATCAGGCATACTCTGCATGTGAGAGCTGATAAACTTCCCAGAAAAATACAGAAACACTGGACCTTCTTCCTGTATTTACTTTTGTGCTCCTCCTATCATCAGTGTATTAAAAATACAAACAATTTTTCAGTCAAATCAATGGGAGGTGAGAGATGTAGGCCCCCAGTACCTGTTATAGCCGACATCGTAGTGGTACTCTTTGTTGTACTTGGCTTGGACACTGTCGAGCGATTCTCTCAGGCGGTAAGAAAAATATTTGGAGGTCAGCGACACCGTCCAGCCTCCGTAACTCTTCACATACACATCCATTTCCGGCATGTCAGTCAAGTACACCTGCAGAGGGGAGATAAATGGCACAGGTGACATCGTTAGCATGACCGGAGTGAGTCAGTGTGGAGGGAATGCTCTGAACGATTTTGTCCTGATAGACTTACTGTGCTGTCAGTGGGCTTGGGGGCAGCTTTCTGGTAGGCCGAGGGTAACAGAAAGCTCAGAACGTAGACAGACGGCTCCAACATGCTCCTATCGTCTTTCACTTTAGTGATGACCGGGCCTGTCATGTCGATTTTTATTTCTATGAGAATAAAAGAAAATCAAAGTTCCTTAGCAACAGATGTGTTATGTGGAAAGTGCCATCTAGGGCTGGGCAATATGGCTGTACGTTATCGTTATCATGAAACATTTTTTCTGAATATATTAACTTGCAGTTTTCCAGCTACAGATGTTTTTGTCTAAAAATGATCCTTTTAAATCATTGCACAGTACTAAAACATTCATATTAGGGGTCATCCAAGATTTCCTGGCATCCAGCGACTCCAGGACCCTAAGTATTGTGCTCCTTCTAGAATTAGGCACTGCCTTAGATGCAATAAACCACAATACACTTCTCATTCATCTGTCTCTCACTTGCTTTAAGTCCTACTTTACTGATAGATATAATTTTGTTACTCTGTGCCAGTGTATATCTAATAATGATACATTTATGTAAGGTGTTCCCCAGGGATCAGTGCTTGGCACTCTCTTCTTTTTGTTATTTATGGGCTGTACCTTGGACAAATCATCCATCCAACTGATTTACCTCTGAATGGTTATAAATCCAGAGTTGTTGAATGCTCAGACTCTGAAATACACTAAATGAAGTGTTTGTTAAGCCCTGATAAATTACACAACATCGTTTATCTGAGTATATCAATGTAGTCTCCCGGCTACAGTTGTTTTTATCTAAAAATGATCTTTTTGAATGTTCAGTCTGGCCTAGATACCTGGCACAGTACTAAGACAGACAGATTTCCTGGCATCGGAAATCCAAGATTTCCTGGCATCTAACGACGCTGGTATCTTAAGTATTATGGTCCTTCTAGAATCAAGCGCTGTCTTCAATACAATAAACCACAATTCACTTCTTACTCATCTGTCTCTCACTTGGTTTAAGTCTTACTTTACTGGTAGATTTTGTCACTCTGTGCCAACATATATCTAATAATGATGCATTTATGCAAGGTGTTCCCAAGGGATCAGTGCTTGGCCCTCTCTCGTTTTTGTTATTTATGGGCTGTACCTTACAAATCATATATCCAACTGAACTACTTCTTAATGGTTCTTAATTTATTGTTATTCCAGGATAAATATTGCAATACTGTCAATAAGTTCAAAATTGCTGCTTGTTTGCCTCTAGTTCCCCCAAAACATCTGCTCCTATCACCTCAGTTCTCCAACAACTGGCTCCCTATTTCATTTCATATTCAATTCAAGGTCTTTGCAAGGGCTTAAAAGGTGCCACCCCATATTTCTGACTTGCTTCTCCTCTACACTCCTGCCTGCTTACTGAGGTCTTTTGGTACTTGTCTTCTGGAGGTTCCAGCCTTTCTATCTTTCTATCTCTTCCTATCTCTCTCTCTCTAATGACAGTCATACACAGAATGATGTCTGTGACCTCACCTTCTTCATTTTCACCAGAGATATATTTAAAAAGTTTTCTGAAGGCTCTCATTACTGCCACCTCCATGAAGTGGGATTCTGCCTCTGTGGTCACCCATTTTGTCGCATCATAGTGGCGCACCTAAATAAACAGGACAATAATCTCATTGTTAAACTCGATGTCCTCCAGTCAGCAGATTTCCAGTCTGACCATTTGTTCCATCAGGGACTCACCTCGTACCCTTCTCCTTCACAGACCAAATCGTACAGCAGGCACTCCTTGGTCTCCGTGCAGAAGGAGGTGGGATCAGTGGAGTTGCTGTGGAGTAAAAGTTTAGATGGTAATTCAGATTTTTGGCTTGGAAAAATGATAATATTAACCAATAACATCTTGTTTCACCTCCCAGTCTATCTACCCTAGTGAAACAGGGATGTCACTAGACTGCACTCGGTGGAGGTGTTTTTCAACTCTTACCCAACCCTGGCTTCTACTGTCACTGCCAACAGCAACACCACTACACCTGCAAAGCAAATCCTGCAAGAAGAATATTGAGGGGGTTAACATTCACCACCCTGTTATTTGGTCATATGTGGCTGGTGTAGCGTAGTGGATAACAACACTGTCCTTTCCCTGGGGTTTGATTCCCTGGGCAGACAAGCACACCAGACTACACCAGTAAGAGTCCCTATGCAAGACTCCTAATACTACATTTAAATATCTGTGTAATATGATTCACTCTGGATAATGACCATTTCAGATGATATGAACTACCATTGTACATTACAAATCACAGTCACTTAAGCAGGTGGTTCTTCAACATTCCTACAGTGCTGTGCCTTTGTGTCCCTGTAGAGATTATGGCATTTCTTATGCAACATGTTTCATAATAAATATATACAAAAGTATCGAAACACCGATACACATATATATGTACCATCTATTTAAAAAAAAAAAAACACTTTTATATACATATAAATACATATAAAATAAAAGTCTTCTGGAATTTGGTCTTTTCAAACTTGGTAGCACTATCACTAGTGTTATATATATATATATATACTCCACTAATTTATATACATATAAAATAAAAGTCTTCTGGAATTTGGTAGCACTACAACGAGTGTTTTTTATATAGTTAGATACATATATTTATTTATATAATAAAAGTCTTTTCAAACTTTGTAGCTAGCGTTTATTAGAAGATACTATGTAATGTATGTAAAGCATAGCTTTTTCCATAATTTTATTAATTTGATTTCACAATCAAACAACGACTTTTCCACAAATCCAACATTTTACTACCCTCTTAGGAACTGATTATTTATAAAGCTGCAAAGATGAACATTCAATTTCCCTCGTAAAATGACAGAAATTAATTTGAGAAAACGAGAAAACTACTTACATTGTGTCGAGGATCTCAGGGCAGCAGCTCGAGTGAGATGCGAAGAGCCTCCAACCCTTATTTATCACTGATTCGTTATGAAAGCTGAAGAAGACCCACCCAGTCCAGCTCTGCGCTCATGTAAGCGCCTTACATAAACCCACCCAGCTCTTTCTTTTCCCCACCCGTTTTCGGACAAGTCCCGCCCCCCTGTGCGACGATAGGCTAGCGGGATCAGGGAGTCTGAATAATAAGCCAATCCTAGACCAGGGGGCTCAACTTCTAGCCAATCGTAACGCAGGACGCTGGTGCGGCCCAATAATGTGGAACTGAAGCGTTGCAGCTGTGCCTGTTTCCAAACGTCCCCAGTGAGAAGTTACACAAATGATTTATTGATATTTTCCCCGTGTAGGATTAGGACTATTTTTTGTCATTTTGTGTAATAATTATATTTATATACCCATATAACAGGGGCTATTAAAGAAAAAACGTAATTCAGACGTAGTTCGGTGGTTTGAGGTGAAATATGGTGACGAATACGATTCCTAATGTTGGAGACATGGTTTTCATAAGTGTTTTGGCCTAAAATATATTTTGGAAACCTGTGCATGGTGGAGCGATACATGCAGGGAGTTTTGGGTGGTAAATAAAATGGCTAGATTCGTGCCGTCATTGTGACCCTCCCATCGGTCCTGTCGCCACCACCAGCACCACTACCACTACCACCACTGTGAGGACATGAGTCACTGAGTCAGCAGGTTTCACACCAGGCTCTCTGAATGACTCTGTTTACATCTCAACCACTGAATTACACACACACACACACACACACACACACACACACACACAATGAAAAGGCCATTTAAACATTAGATTGTTTTGACTGTATAAAGCGTAATGTCTTGGAGAACTCCCAACTATAAGTTAAGCAGGAAAGGCCCACCTGTGGTGTCCTGATAGCTCTGATAGTTAAAGCATGTGTAGACTATAGTTCTTATTTGCCACTTTGGCCTTTGTAAATACTCTACTGACCTACACTGCACCACTAGGTCTATTAAATCTCACATATATGGTAAAAACATAAAACAAAACAAAAAAACATATTTCAATGAAAATAAGACTGGAGAACACTATTATACACCAATGCTGAAGCACACTGCAGGCGGGTTATCTAAATTCTTCTCACCCTGGTCTTTGCCAGATGGAGTGTAGTACCAGCTGTTACACTCCATATCATCATTACTTCACTCCACAGGGTAGCAATGGACCCCCCACCCCCTCCCCTTTTCCTAAATGTCAAAAGTCAAACTCTAGTGGTGTAACAGCAGCAAAACCTTTACACTTAGAGCAAGAGGTGAGTCGCCTTTGCTCGACCCCAGGAGGGCCATAAGTACCTTCGCTGGTCAGTGTTTTTAATCTGGCGAGACTGTACAGTAATGTGCACTCAAAGCCCTCAAAGCATTGCTGTGTAGACCATAGCAGAACCTAAGCAAGGGCCATGAGGAAGGAAAATTGAAGAAGCACAAAGTGTACCACTGTGAACCTGGATTTCACAGTGCAGGGCGTGACCATGTCTAAACATTTTAAACCTCCAGAGGAACTCTGTTCTGGGATAAGGATCCCACCCACGGTGAGAATAAATGGGTAGAATGAGAGTGTATTACAGCTCTCAGATAACACAGCCCAATGCCTGCCCCACTTTAATACACAAAACCAAATGAGTCAGCAAATTAAAAGTCCTGCGGGAGATGAGAACCCCTGGGGAACGTCTCATAGGCCTACTCTTCAAGCCATCAAATAGCACAGAAATCCGGTTCAAACAAGTTCTGCACACCTAGGGGTGTAAAAATGCATTTAATCGGTTATAATAGTACCCTGGTCAGCCATAACATTAAACCTAGTGACAGGTGAAGGTGAATAGCATTTATAATCTGGTTGCAAAGTAAGGAATCAACATGGCAAATCCTGTGGAGTCTTGTGGGGTGTTCCCAGTATGCAGTGATACTCATGGAGTTCTCACCTCAAACTCACAGGACGTTAAGCATCTGCTGCTAACGTTGATTATGTTGCCAGATATAACAGGACCTTGGTGGTGGTGGTACCAGGAGGATCTACATAGTATTGTGTAAGTAGTGGAATATCCTACACATGCATGCTGAAGGGGATCTTGGGCCCCCTGGAAAGATATTATACTGGGTCCTACATCCCTTAACAATTCTGCCAAAATACTACTAATAAATATAGTTAACACATTTGTAGGGTCCCTGCCAGTCACATGCCCTTAGAATCATCCTAACCCCCCCTATATTTTGCAGTTCTATTAGTTCTATTAATCCGAGAACACTCACCCAGCCTAAATGTTTTACTTCAGTCTCGGTCAACATTAGAGAATGTGTATTTCTAAATCACGTTTCATTTGATTTCCCCTCTAGCTGAAACTCAACATTTTCTCATCTTGGGCCCCCAGTTACAGTGTAAAAAGGTCAAGGCTATTCAGCAGAATGTGCAGCTGTGTGAATTATCAGTGTGCCTCCTGCAGAGATATGGCCACATTCAGCTTTGACTTACATAATTGTGTAAATTCATGGTGGAGTGAGATGATTTAACCCACTGTGGTGACCCAAATTCCTCCAAAGTGAAGAAAGTCCTCAAACATGAGACCACTGCAGAGAAACTGGGTGTTTTCTAGTTATGAAAACTTATGAAAGTGCTGTTTTGGGATTTATGTAGGGGAAGTATGCAAATAAAGCAGTTGTGTTTCCTCCTGTATAGGGTTTAGGGTTAGTGACGTGCATAGCAAGCTCTGCTTATGAGGTTGAAGTTCTTTGCTCCTCAGAGGGCTTCACCTCACCTGATATAACGCTGGAACATCCCTTGAAATAGCTTTGGGGGTCACCTTGAGGGTAAATGGCTAGGCAAAGTTTACGACTGCATGTTTTTATTCTTAAAATTTTACATTTTTACCCAGTATTGCTCCCCAGTTTTAGATGACTGATTATGCGACCCACTTGTTAGTATTCTCCCCATCACATGTAACGTACAACCAATGCACCAATGCAAGACAACTCTCACAAAGGCAAAGACCGATATCACAACACTAGAAACCACTTTCCACAGAAGTCATCAGAACCCCTTAATTTATTGTAGCAATATGTACAAGTCCTAAATAGTATGACTTACATAACAATCTCAAGTGATGGCCTCTGTGCTTCATATGACATAACAGTAATAATAATAATAATAATAATAATAATTGCGCAATATATAGTGTTCCCCCTAGAACCTCACAAACTTGAGATGCAGAACCTGCTCATGCACAGTATTCAGTTAAACTGTTAAGTAACGGTTTAAGTAACATTACATTAAGTAATGTTTTTGCGAACGATACAATAAAATAAGCTGACTATTACAAACTGCATCCTGAACAGTTCCCACAGTGGTACTCCATGAGATCAATTACATACACCATTGGGGGGAATTAAGTAAAGCAATAAAACTTTAATAAGAAATATATATACAACTAATAACTAATAAAATAATAATAAAACTAATAATTTTCAGTGCATTTGTGAAAACATAATATTTGCCATTTTCAGTATTTCTTTTACTGGTTACCCATAGCAGAATCAGCACCTATATTGCATAATTGAAATATGATTAAACTACTGTGCAGGCTCAATGTACACAGTACTAATTTAACTAATTAAGAAGGTTTCATGTTTTTTGGCCAGTCTTAAACAGCTTTTCCTTGGCAGTGCAAACACATATGACACAATATTTAAAGTACTACAGCTAAACCGCCCTCAGGGAGGACAGATGTATGGAATGAACAGTTCTTAAAAAACAAAACAGAGAATCAGTGTGGCTACCTGATGAGAAGCATTACAAAAATGACCCTCTGTGACACGCACCCTTATTCAGTGTTCAGCCACAAGGATGTAGACCAGGGTTCTTCAAATCCAGCACAGTTAGGGGATCAAACTGATCATCCCTGATCAAACACACCGTCCCGAGCTGGTAACAACAGAAAAGTGTGTGATCCAGATGCGTTTGGGTGTGGAACTTTCCAAACTATGAACACCGGCCCTCCAAGGCTGAAGTTGAAGAACCCTGGTGTAGACTAAGACATAAACTAAAGGAAGACACAGGCATGATCCAAACGAAATCATGTTCTGAAGTATTCTGAAATTATTGCAATTTTTGAAATAACTACAGAGCTGTGCAAAAGTCAACATCCACCCTAAATGTTTTAATAAATGTATTTATTATTATTTATATGTTTTATTATTTACTTTCAATTTAAATGTCAACTCAAAACTGATGAAGTACAAGTTACTCATTTTTCAGTGTACAAGAAAAAGCCAGGAGACTCATTGTCGGTGTTTCTGCAGGGAGATGTTTCCACACCTGTTCAGTCTTCAGAAGTTGGGCCATTTTCTACATTTTCTTCATCATCCAAATTATCCACACCTTATATTATCCACACATTATAACACCTTCAATAATGTTGAGGACTGGTTTGGTTTTCTCAGAAAGAGCTTCTTCATCAGCTCCACATCCCTGCACACCCACAGAATTGAGTGGTCTTCCCATAGTGGAAGGAGGTTGTCAGACCTGAAGTGATCATCTGATGGGGGCAGATCTACTGGCTCTTGCATGATTGTTAGAAGACCCACTGAGAAAAGGCTGGTTGGTTCAAGACTTCTGCTGGACCCACCCAGCCAGGATGTGAAGGTATTGGATGGAGCACCACCGTCATTCCATACGACACAGTTCCACTGCTCCACAGCTCAAAGTTCGGGCTGGTTTTACAGAAGGCTTATGTAGGGGTCATATAGCCTTCGGCAAAGTGTTACATATTACACATCTGTAAAAAATGGGTAACTTGTACTTAAAGGTTGTTTAGACTCACAATTTAAGGGGTGGGCTCTGACTGATGCACAGTACAGTAAATATTGCACATTCATGAAATTCCTGAAAATGCAGAAGTCAGTGCTTCTCTTAAAGCTAAGCACTGTGCATTGTCCTTACATGGCTTAAACGTGAATGCACAGTGTTTCGGGCTAAGCAGGTTAGCTGGTTTCCTCAGACCAGAACACACCCACGAAGCATTCTCACTGATCGCCGCATTTTCAGCGCCTTGGCCTGCTGGAGCGGCGAACACACACCGCTGCGGCCACTTCAGCTGCTTACACTATGGCAGCTGCCGCTGCTGTCTGACTCCTCTCCGCTCTCTTCCTCGCCGATGTCATCCAGGATGAGATCAAACACCTGCTCCATCAGGCTGCCCTGGCTCAGGCACGTGTTGACCGTGGAGCCGCTGCTGATGTGGGGCACGCTGGGGTTGACCACCTGCGGCTTCTTGTTTCTATGCCTGCTATGAGGGTGGACGCATTCCGTCCCTGGCACGTGGGGTTCTGTGATGGATAGATCCAGAGAGACAGGCATGAAGCACTACATGAAGCTACTTTCAAAGCTCACTGAAAATCTTATTTTCCATATTTCCTATTAACCCAAATGCAGTGGTTTGCACAATTTCCCTGCTCTAACAGACCTACTAAACCTAAGTGACAGGTGAATTAAATCATGTGTGCTTGAGCAAGAAAATCCCGAAACTATGCAGAAATCTGCGTCTCCGTGCATGGCATTGTCCGCCTCTGGTCTGGCTGATGATTTGAGGTTCTGCTAAAGAACTATAAAGTCCTCCTGTCTTCTTTACTCTGTGCAATGTACCATTTCCATAAACGACAAGCCAACCCCAGAGCATGATGCTACCACCACCATTCTTAACAGTTGGTACAGGTGTAGTGTTCTTAGGATTAAATGTCTGACCTTTAGTCCTCCAAACAAATCTCTGATCATTGTACAACTTTCCTCCAGACGTCTTTGTCGTTGTCAAACAAATGAAAACTATGAAACTATCATTTGCTGTGAAATAAGCATATTGGGATACTCATGTTTGGTGAAGGCCAACAGCTTGTTACCCTGTCTGTTGTAGCAGTCCTCTGCCAGGCAGCTGTGCTGCTGTCTTCTTCCTGGCCCTTGGCCCCTCAGGTGTCTGCGTGGAGGCAGGATCTGTGTTGGCAGTATAATGGACCGACAGGTATAACAGGGAGAGCCCACGTCCATTCGGCCAAATCCCCTAGTGGAGAAGCAAAATAAAACAATAAACAACTGCAAGAATGGTTCTTTGGAGTGAGGCCACACTGTAAAAAATGAATTGTTGGCTTGCAAAAAACATATCAACAGTCTTTAGTACATTAAAATAGTCTTTAGGCTTCAGAAATCAAACAATGGGAAATATGAGGATGCACCACCCGACTGACTCAGATAAACCTACATGAAGGTTCTTGACAGTCTTATCAGGGGTTTGATTTGTCTTGCCAGCATTTGATTATTATGATTAGTTCTTTTTGAGAGGCTTCTTTGTCTTCCAAATCTCAACCTTCCCTTAAACTGTAATTTTTTAAGAAAATGTCTCCCTCAGTTTTGCTCTCAGATCTCAGTGTGCTGGGAGTTGGGATCGACCCTTTAGGAGGGCTTATGGGCTGGTTTAACAAACCACAGTTCCCCAAATATTTAAATCCATTGGTTCAAACTAAACTGAAACAACTTAGCAAAAAACTGCTTCAGGGAAGCAAAAGCGGTTCTTCTATGGCCTCCATTCTCCTCTTCTGTGGCAATTCTTTTTGGCACTTTTTCTAAGAGTGTACCACCACACATGCTCACTTTAGCCTCAGAGTAAACAGTGCTCAGCAGAGTCACTGGTGTGGAATGAACTCTTTTATGTCCAACAAACACTCAAACGAAACACACGTCTGACTGCATTCCTAGACAACCACAGGACTGAAAGGAATGGCTTTGCAAAAACAATAGCCTCCAGGTCCGCCAGTGTCCTTATTGACTACTACTTTAGTATGTATCTGTAAATGTGCCTACAGTGGAGTGTAATTACATGATGCCTACATTGCAAACTGCATTGCTTGATTTCTCGCCCCACTCATCTCAAAGGTAACTGATAATTCAAGACCTTTGTCAAGGCTAATGCAACTAACAATTAATGGCATATCAGAGCGCAGTATGGCATAGTCTTAGCTATGCTTTTACTTACTTGAAAGATCGAGAGCAGTTTGGACAGAAGAACTCTGCAATGCCCCACATTTTGTGTGGTGGCACTGGATCATATTTCTTTTTGCATCGATGGCAGCGAGACACCTGGAAAAGATCAAAGATCACACAATAGCAGACATCATGCTCGAGTTAAACAGGTTCACACTATCCTGATCTGAAATGCGTATCCACTAGAACAGCCACATGGTGTCTCTGTTTCCTAGGCTTAGATCTTAATCTGGGTGGTGCCAGTTGAACTGGGTTTTATACAGTACCTGTATTGTTGAAAAAATGCAAATATGGTCTAGGTAAGGCAGTTATGGATAGTTATAGCAATGGCAAGTGTACTTTGGGACAACAATGGCCAAGCTGTAGCAGCTACATTTAAGGCATTTGAACTCTGGGCCACATGCAAACCACCAAGTGAAATATTTGTACAGCATTTCTATTCTGTAGCCTGTTGTGGTTGTGTTCAGCCACTCAGATTCAGACAAGTCATCACTTTTATTCCATAGTGTTATGTTGGCCAAATAAAAGTAGTAGGTGTGGGCCAGAACTAGGCCATACCTTGTTTGGTCTCTCTCTCTGGGGATGCTAAAATGTGTTTCCAAGACATTACATTATTTATTTATTTATTTTTTGTTTATTTTTCATTATTTCTGCCTTTGTTATTGTATTTGTAGTAGTTCTACTAACTTCTACTATCTAACTGATAGTATCTTTATATATATATATATATATATATATATATATATATATATATATATATACATTTCAAGAGAAGTCTATGACCACTTAAAGAAGAGAAAAATGTCATATATTTTATAAATAGTTTCACCCATATTATTATTAGGCTATTTTAGGATGACATTAACCACCCTATCATGCTTCATTGGGAATATGACTACTATTGTCTGAAACAAAAGCCTATATTAAGTCTATATTGTATTACTAAGCTGTTTTTGGTATAGGATAAAATTGTAAAAACAACAACAAAACAACATGAACAGTATGTCATTCTAAGTCATTCTAATTTTCTATTCTGAGTGTGTTATTAAGCAGATATAAAACCTACATAGACAAATCTGATGATTTCCACCAATAGTGGAATAATAATTGTGGTAGTGCATGAAAAAAAACTTCAGCTCTACTAGCTTTTTTAATATTAGTACAGGATTAGTTTTATATGTAAGAGGGGGGGGGGGTAATGTAATTATTATTGGTGTCTTATAGTGTTATTAGTCCTGTCTGAATCTGCCACATCAGTCATTTTTTGCAGACTGTCCTCTCACATCAGCAAAGTTTCTGGTGATGTTACCTTCTATAAAATGATCTGAAAAATCCAGATTATATTAATTAAAGTGGCATGTTGGTAAATATTCCATGAAAATGAGTTTTGGTATTTTCCCAAAGCATAGAGGTGTTCGAGTTGGCATTTACTTGTGGCAAAGTGAAAGTAAGTAAAAACTACAAGCAAGATGCACAAGATGTGGCAAACCTCAAGCACTGTGCAACACAACATTCAAATTTTGAGTTTCTTCAGAGAAACTCACTTCTACCAGCTGTTGTGAGAGTTTAGTCTCCCACAAATAGACCAAAAGGGTGAGATGAGGATGTGTAAATCGAGGAGCCACTCACATCCGTGCCATTTACACCCAGATTTCTCCTTCATTCTGAGCAAATCATTAGCATTATACATCCTGTGATGAAATTACATTAGCCCATCTACCCATGTAAATCTAATCCTGTACCAATATGGCTGAGAGCAATATGAACAGGTCACAGGTTTCTCTGTAGCTATCTACAGTATGTTTTCTGTTGTTATGTGGTAGCTAGGCTAGTCCTGCTAACTGTAATTGCATCAGCTAGTCAAATAGCGTGCACCAGGCTACACCACTCATGTGAGGTGTGTGTGTGTGTGTGTGTACCCTTTTTCTCTGAGGCACTCGTCGCCACCAGACCTGGTCACATGTCTCACAGGCAAACTGGTGGATCGCAGAAGGCATTTGGTTCTTCTGTGCTTGATCAAACATCCGCTTGTTCTTTTCGGTCAGAGGCAGGACGCGAAGATGCTTCCCAAGCTCCTATACACACACACACACCCATAAGATTAAACATGACAACTCCTACCTATGATTTGTCATGTGGGGTAAAATGTGCAGCAGCCTTTGTTTGCCTTTAGAAAGCTCAGGTGTTTTCATGAAGCTGCAGAGGCGGTTGCTAGTCCTCAGCAAATCACAAGTGAGTTTTTAGCCAGAGAGTAAAAGACTGTGTGTGGTTTGGGTTACTGACCTCTATGTCCCTGTCCTCCTTTGGCCCTTTGCTTGTTTTAGGCTGCAGAAAGAGAGGCAGAAGTGAGGTTATGGGCAGACGTTGTTGTGGGATGCCTTGTTTATATCAAATTACACATTACACAGTTGCGTGCAACACCTTTACTTACTTGGTCAGAGCGTTTAGAGTCATTACTGGCTCCTGAAGACCTTGCGTCCTTTTTACCCTGCTGTTGTAAAGGTCAAATCTCAGACATTACAATAAAACAAACTGAAATCTGTGTCATTTAAACACGGCTGCCTAAACGTGTAAATATGACTATGCACACGACCTCACTGTTTGCCTATGCTTCTGACTGTTTATCTGCATGAACTTTATCATTCTCACTTACATTTTCATTTTGTATGGATTGACGCCACATTTACCTTTTTATTTTTCTTAATTCAGTTTAGTTTTATTGTTGTCTTTATTCCTATTCTGATTTTTATTATTATCCGGTGTCGACCTGAGGAGGATGGGTCCCCTTTTGAGTCTTGGTTGAGTTTAGGGAGTTTTTCCTTGCCACTAGCTTGCTCAAAAGAGGCTCGGATCCGGATCTTTGTAAAGCTGCTTTAATTTAAATTTAGCTGAATTGATATGACTGTACTTGACCATATAAGACTGTGGTAAGGAAATCTATCAATTCTGGGCTTGTATGGGGTAGGACCTATGTTCATCATATCATTATTTCCCTTGGATACAAACACTAAGGGACCAATCACGCAAGCCCATGGTGGCACTGGGAACAGACAGCTTCCATGTGCATAGCAGGCCACACCAGAGTCCGCTCAAAGCTAACCACAAATCGCAGCTAGATTTTAGGAGGATCAGAGATCGGTTATCTCAGACGATCATCTTTCTTTCAGATGTGACCAAATGTACCGAACTCCAGAGCAGGAACTAAAGATAACGGATGACTGTGTAAAAGATGTGAAATGCTGGATGTCACATAACTTCCTTCTTCTAAACAGTGACAAAACAGAGGTTCTCCTTTTGGACTTAATGTTAAATTTGGCTGATTTCTCTGTTATTCCTGGTTCAGCAGGATGTATCATTTGACCAACATATAGCTAATATTACTAGGACAGTCTTTCTACATATTCGGAACATTACCGTAAAATTAGTACATGCTTTTATTACCTCAAGACTAGACTATTGCAACGCACGATTGTCAGGTTGTTTCAGCAGGAACCTCGGTTAACTTCAACTAGTTCAAAATGCTGCAACCAGGGTCCTTACTAACATCAGAACATCTGACCATATCAGTCCAGTTCTATCAGCACTGCATTGGCTCCCAGTTAAATTCCCTATTGATTATAAAATTCTATGATTCTACGAGTCTAGGCTGAAAAACTCATCTGCCACACTGCTGCTACATGACTGGTTAATTAGATAATGTAGATAATCAATGTGCAGGCGTACAGGTCTTCCTAAAAAACTGCTCAGTGTGTGTTTATTATATTTTATTATGCTAATTCACACAGTTTGGAGGCTGTGAACATGAGGCGTCCTGTCTCTAGAGGTTCACACTTGAAAATGTGACAACTACTGCTTTAAATGCAGAGAAGCGAGGCATGCAGAATGTTACCTGTTCTCTTTCCTCAGCTTGTAGTTTCTGAACCACATTCTGAAAATGAGCAGGAAATAAAGTGTGGGCTCACTCATGCAAAACACTCTCGGCACCCTATAAAGTCATTTACATTTCTGTCACTAGGCCAGGGAAACCTTACCCTAACGACGGGGTCGTTCTCCAGGGACCACTTGTCCTCTTTATCCAGGTCTGTGTATCAGATAGAGAACGCAGTTAAACAGAATGAAATGCATGGCCTGGTCATGGCTAATGTAACGCTATTACACTAACCACTGCAGACCTGTGAGAAGCACTATGGGGTAGATGAGGTCAAGGTTATTTGAATTCATGGATATCCAAAATCATCACAGCTTTTGTTTACTTATTTGACTATTCAAACAAAGCTTCGGATAAGCGAGTGTCTCATTTTTAGGATGAGAAGAACCTCATGGACTTGAAAACCACATGGAAGGTTGAGTTCCTGGAACTGACGTTATGTAAGTAAAATAAAATCCACCATAGGTCCACTTGTTTGTGGACACCCTTTCTAATGAATGCATTCAGCTCCTTTAAGTTGCACACGTTGCTGACACAGATGTGCAAATGCACACACACAGCTTGTCTAAACCATGAAGAGAAGTACTGCCAATAACACAGGACTCTCTAAAGCAGATAAACATGAACCTACTGGCACCATGCTGCCTAATGCCAGGTGTGGGCTAAAGGGGTACAAAGCCCCCCCACAAGCATTGAGCTGTGGAGCAGTGGGACTGTGTTCTCTGGAAAAATGGTGGAGCTCCATCCAGAACTTTTGGGAGTTGGGGATGGGGATGTCTCTGAATGCAATCGAATCCTCACAGCAGTGCTACAAAATCTAGTACAAAGCCTTCTTTCCTGGACCGTAGAGACAGTTACTCCAACAAAAGCAGAATAACCTCTTTTTTTTAACATCCTTGATTTCAAAACAAACAACAAATGAGTAGGTGTCCCAATACTTTTGTCCATATAGTGTATATTTTTACTTTGGAAAACTGGAAAATTTTGAAATGCATTTCCCACCACTACTCCAGAATGAGTTCCTCCGGAACAAGCCCATACACCCCTCTCTTTACCTCTGTCTCTCATCAGGATGATCTCCATGGCAACCATCCGGTGGTTGTTCCTGTAGCGCCGCATGAGCAAAGTCGCCTTGTCCACTGGAATATTCCCATGGAACTGCTCCCTCAGTCTCCTGACGCTTATTTCCAGCTGAAGTCAGCAGAACAGAGCATATCACATGACCACGCAGGACAACACACACTCAGCGGCCCACATCTGTAATAGCTTCAATAAATAGGAGGTTAGGAGCAGAGGTAACAACCTATGAGCAACATTTCACCTGATACTCAGCTGTTCACTTACTGATCCCTGACTTCCTTCAACACTGAAGTGACTACTACTATACAGAGGCTGGTTAGGGCCTTCCTTTGCTCTCAGAGCAGCATGGATTCCACAAGATGTTGGAAAGGACCGTATTAAAGATCCAAAAAAAATGCAGACATGACTGCATCATGCCATTCCTGCAGATCTTTCAAGGACACCCAAAGAAGTTCCACTGGATTCAGATCAATGAAGAAAACTGAACTTTCTGCCATGGTCATGACATCAGTTTGAGGTGGCCTCTGTCTGTGACCTTGTGGAAGCTCATATCTGCATGATGTTAGGCACTGGAATGCTGCCACCTGATTGGCTGATTAGATAACTGCATGGATGCTGCAGGTGTACAGGTGTTCCTTGTGCGAGGAACTATTATGTGCAGTGTAAGAGCCTCTTAATGTCGTACCCTTGTATAATTTGTGACTTTTATAAAGTTAAACATCTTATTCAACTAAAATTAATATAATTAACACATTAAAAAAAAGTAACTTTTTTTTGACAGAATCACAGGTCCACTGAATCATATCGAATCAAATCGAATCCTGAAGTAGGTGAATCGATACACCTTAACAGATTCAATATAGTGCAGTCGTACTAGCACTCGTACAATATGCTAGATTTATTACGTTAAACAACTTATCCAACAAAAACTTCAAACATAACACATTAATGTCAACACTGTAACACAGAAAGATACTTTCTTAACAGTATCGAAAAAGTCGCGATATCCGAATCACGGCTGCACTGAATCGAATCGAATCGAATCCTGAAGTAGGTGAATGAAGTGTATCGATTCAACAACATCAGGATTCGATTCAGTGGGTATAATATGCTAGCTTAATTACACTAAACAACTTATTCAACTAAACCTGAACAACTAACACAGTAATGCCAACAATTTAACACGGTATCGAAAAGTCGCATCGAATCGAATCCTGAAGTAGGTGAATCGACACACCTCAACATAACAGATAAACAAATCAATGACTATAACAGACACAATATAAACATACCCAGCCTAAAAAAAAATATGAATGCCTCATTTACTTTCGACTAAACAGATGAACTAACAGGAACTAACAGGCCTCCACATCACACCATAATAAGCAATAATAATAAACTATTTCACCCCAATTCTACACTGCTGCTACGCATTATAGCCCAAATACACAAAATTGTAACAAATTCACACCCTCGCTTCTACTTTGAGGGTTTGACGGCTCGGGCGACGTTAATTTACAAGCTCAGCGACAACCCTGTATCTCCTTCCCCTGCCTAGCAGCTCCATTACGACCTTTTCAGAGCCGTCTGCAGTAAAGCAGCATACCTCCACCTCCTCACGAAAGCTACTCATGTCTCCAGTCCGTTAAAGTTAGCTGGCTCACAACAGCAACGGCAGGCAGAAATGCGCCCAGACGTGAAACCGCTCGTGTTCGGGTCTGTTTGCTCTCACTCCACTTTCAGTTTTCTTATCGAGCGCTGTTTCAGGAAACCGCCGCCAGGTGGAGCCAAAGACTGCACGCTGCAGCACAGCCGTACTGGAACTACTCGAGAAAATCAGCAGTTTTGTTTGGAAAATTAAAATAAAAGCCGATTCTTTCTTATTACTTATATTTTATATGACAGTGCAAAATGTAAATGCTTAATTTCGCCCTATTTTTGTGTCATTTTATGTTTTGCGCCCTCGAAACCCTCTTCAGTAGTAAGGGAGCGTACGATTCCGCTAAAAAAAAAAAAAAAAACTACATTACCCATAATGCTCTGAGGCACGGCGCGATCCCTCGTCCTGCCCAGGTTTCTGACCAGTGTCCTGCTGACCTGTTGACGGAGCGCAGTAACGTGATACATAACAAACAACATGCACTGCAAGAAGTACTAGAAATGCACGTCTGAAAGCACGTCTGGCTTTTTGTTAAGCAGGAATCTCCTGTAGACTGGACTGGACTGGACTGGACGCTCGAGCTGTTAACAAGGTCAGCCTCTATTTATTTTTCTTTTATTTATTTGGTCTGTTTTGGTCAACCTCAGTCAGTCTGTTTAACATGCAGGCAGGGGTGGGTTGAGACTAGTTGCTTATGCATGTACTTAAATGCAGTATTTTAGAATTGTACTTTTCTGCGCATGCTCAAATAATTCTACTTTTATTTAATTTAATTATATTTATGATCAATTGAATCCCAGATCAAGTTTTAGTCATTAAGACTCAGTTCCTGTCCTTTTTAGGGTTAATCTGGTTCTGTTTTGCACTGTTGGGAAAGCAGTACAGGTACCGGGACAAGGTACAGGTAGGCCTGCATTTATGCCCCTCATGTTCCTGAAATGAGGTTTAAAGGGAAGGTTCACCAAAAACTAGTATGTAGCCAGTTTCTCTAAACATAGTTTGGTTTCAGAAGTTATTTTTTTAGTTTAGCACTGGAGCTGTGAGCTGTGCTAATGTTTCTAAATAGGACTTAATGGAAGTTGTGTGTCACCGAAATCTTTGAAGGTGTTAAGGCTTAATTAGTAACTTTAGTTTTTTAGGGAAAAAATAGAAAAGTCAAATAAAACATCCAAATTTAGTCTATGAAGTAAATGCAACTTAATAAAATGGTACAATAATGATATGTAATTGAAGGTACCGAAGACGTACCCCCTAAGGATACCACCTCAGTGACCGTGTTCTCCTTACAATGGCACCTGTTAAAGGTTAGGATCTACATATTAGGCAGCAAGTGAACAGTCAGTTCTTGGACAAAGGCGTAAGGACCTGAGCCACTTTGACATAAGCCCAATTGTGATGGCTAGACTGCTGGGTTAGAGCATCTCCATCAGGCAGGTCATGTGAGGTGTTCATGGTACGCAGTGGTCAGTAACTGCTGACAGGTACATGAAAGCCCAAAGCTTACTGATGTGATCCATTGAGACCCCACCTCACAAGTTACGGGACTTATGCTGTTAACTCTGCTGTTAACGTCTTGGTGCCAGATACCACAGGACACCTTCAGAGGTCTTATGAAGTCCATGCCTCGACGGGTCAGAGCTTTTCCGGTGGCACGTGGGGAAGCTATACAATATTAGGCAGGTGGTTCTAATGTTATGTAGGTGTAGACCAGAATGGTTGGGCTACTAATGCTGCTTGAGGCCTGCAATATTGACTGTACTGAAGATAGGATGGGCGTTATTTGAGTACACTGGCTTATAACATGTTAATGCATGTCAGACTGACGCATGAGAACTAGGTCAGACAGTGGCTGTCACAGCGAATTCAAACTCAATCCACGGAGAATAAACCAGATTAGGAGTTAATCTCCGTTGGAGCCCATGCCGGCGGGTGAGAGAGGGCGGTTGTGAGTGTGGACTGAGTCACTGCTCACAGATATGGAAGATAGGAAGCTGTAACATCACATTAACACCTTTTTGTCACCTTAGATCGGAAACTATCCCTAACTGAAGCCCACAGGATCATGGGAACGCGAAGGGTTTTGGTGACCGGATGCTCCTCGGGAATCGGGTTGGCGGTGGCTGTACGTCTTGCCAGGGATGAACTGAAGAGGTTCAAAGGTTAGTCTGTCTGGCTGTCTGGCTGTCTGGCTGTGCTATATTGATCACATCCAGTGTCTCAGTAGTTGTTGAGTAGTTAATGGTGTCACAGAATCAGATAATTAAGCTGCTCAGAAACCGACAGTGGCTCCAGTCGTTTTTGTGTAATTACTGAATATTAATCCTCGCACATAATCCTGCAGTTTATGGGGTGAAGTTAGCATGAATAAAGTCTGTAAACTCTGAGGATAGAGCTTTTATGACTTCATTGGCAGCAGCTCAAATTGGAACAAGCATTTATAATAACACTCTGACAAAGGTTGCCATTGGGGGGCGCAATAACTGGAATAAATATATAAATTAAGGAAATGAATATAGAAATGAACCATGCATTTTGCTCAGTTTGCATAAAAAAGAAATGCTGTCAAAACACACACCATTGTACTGAGGAAAGATATACTAATGGATGTTTTTACTAAATTAACTGCTATACTAACCCAAAGTCAACAGCATGTCAATAGAGGAAGCTAGAACAGTCCGTCCAGTTTCTGCAACTAAATGGACTGAAAGGTGCTTGAGCCCCACGCATTGCAGAGTGTGGCTATATCTGGACAATGGACAATGGACTTATGGACAAAAGTATTTGGACATCTACACCTTACACTTAGAGGAGCTTTTATGACATCCCATTCCAAATTAGTAGCCCATGGATAATATTACTCATATTATTATAAATCCATAATATGGAGTCGGCCCCCCTCTGCAGCTCTATCAGCATGTCTGGAGCTCTGCAGTTATTGAGTTGCAGCGGTGTCTCCTATTACAGAACCACGCTGGAGTTCGGTGAGCTCTTTATAACCACCCATTCTTTCTCTAATGTGTGGAAAGGCAGACTGCATGGCTAGGGGCTTATTTTTAAACTATTAAATTCTACGATTAAGAGGTGTGTCCCAATACATTTGTCCATATAATGTATATCAATGGAAGTCAATGTAAAAAGTTTATTCCAAGGCTTTTGGTGCATTTCTGTTCATCCGTTTGGACACAGTGTAAAGAACAACGGTCTGTCTCAATTTATTGGTGACAAAAAATACAAGGTTTTGCGTGACAGTAATAATATATTATTTATGTATTTTGTCATTAGAGATGCCATTTGTTCTATAATTACTGTGAGAAAAATATAAAGTAAGGCATTTATTTATTATATTATATAAATAATAATAAATATTGAAAATAGAAGTGTGTGTGATTGGCTGTGTGAGTTAACTATTCTCATCTGTTCTGTGTTTGTTTGAGTCAGTGGTGGCCACCATGCGGGACATGGAGAAGAGGGAGGCTTTGGAGCGAGCAGCCGGAGAGTGTCTGAGCAAGACCCTAGAGATCCGACCTTTGGACGTCAGCTGTGAGGATTCCATCCGAGAGTGTGTGAACAGCGTGCCAGACAGACGAGTGGACATTCTGGGTGAATAAGAGATGTTCATTTTTATATGTGTTTCAACTAGATAGCAAAACAGATTCATTCACGAGCCAATCAGGAAGCACTACTGAAGTGAAGTGGTGGAAGAGTGTCTTATGGTCATGAAAAGCGCAGGTCAGTGGCACACATAGGTTTGAATCTTCGTAGAAACACAGGTGATGCAACGTTACTTAAAAGGTAAACGTATTTGTCACTGTACAGCGAAATGCATTTAACCCATCTGTGGTAGTGAACACACACACAAGTGAACTAGGGGCAGTGAGTACACACACACAGAGCAGTGGGCAGCCAACTCCAGCGCCCGGGGAGCAATGAGGGTAAAGGGCTTTGCTCAAGGGCCCAACTGTGGCAGTTTGCCGAGCCCGGGAATTGAACCCACAACCTTGTTAGCAATAGCCCATAGTCAAGACAAATAGTCAAGACATATTTGATATTGGACATGTGTTTCTTTAACATACAACGGAATATGCTAGGCTAACATTGCTAACAAAGGCTGGCATTTGACTGCAATAAGTCACCAATCTTATCTCTGTAAATACCTTGAACAGATAAGCATGAACCTGCTGGCTAGAGCAGAATAACCCTTCCCAGCACTGAGCTGTGGAGCAGTAGAGCTGGATTCTCTGGAATGATGGTTGGTGCTCCATCCAGTACGTTTGGGATGAGTTGTGGAGTTGGGAATGAGGTGGGGTGGGGGATATCACTAATGCTTTTGTCTCTGTATGCAATCAAATCCTCTCAGCAATGCTCAAGAATCTAGTAGAAAGTCTTCTTCCCTGGACAGTAGAAACAGTTACTCCAACAAAAGCAGGATCCACTCCTTTTCAAAAAATATCCTTGATTTTTGGAAGAAACAATGAATGAGCAAGTGTCCCAATACTTTTGTCCATGTAGTGTACATAGTTAAAAGATTCCAGGAACTCCAAATGGCGCGTGTTTACTAAGATGAGATTGGTGACAGTCTAAGTCCAGTGTTTGCTAGCAACCATAGCCTAGCATTTCCAGTTTTGAACTAAAGACACACCCATTAGACATCCCAAAATCTGGGGTCAGTGATAAATCATGGTCATTAGATTTTTTGGAGATGCTTCTCAAAGGAATTGACCAGTGTGAAGGTCTTTGTCTTAGTGAGTGTTCAGAGTGATTCTCTTTGTGCCGTGATGCTTTTGGGAAGCTCACCCCTGTCCCGTGTGCAGTGAGTAATGCGGGTGTGGGCATGATTGGGCCGCTGGAGTGCCAGAGCGTGAGGGACATGCAGGACCTCTTCAACACTAACTTCTTCGGGCTGGTCCGGCTGGTGAAGGAGATACTGCCAGACATGAAGAGGCGCCAGAATGGCCACATCGTGGTGATGAGCAGCGTCATGGGCATTCAGGGTATTTACAGAACACCATCACACTTAGCTTTCAGGCCAGGTGGGGAACTGCAATCCGGAAAGCGGCGGTTTGGTGAAAAGTCAAGTTTTTCTCATCACCTTTATTGTAGCTTCCATTTTTTTAGGAGACGCAACACAAAATTACCACCCAATGATCCAAATACAAATGATGTTGAGGTCTGGACTCTCCTCTTTCTGAAAGTAAGAAAGTTTTAAGGCAGCAGTTTGTGTTGGTGGTCTGTCAGGTCATGCTTGGTTGTTAGGAGCCCCATTTCTTTCTTTAATAGGGCTGCGACAAACAATTATTTAGTAGTCAAATAATCGATCAGTTATTGAAATGAATAAATAACATCTATGTAGCCATTTTTCAGTTTTAACTGCAGATTTATGAACCTGAGTGGTCCAGCAGAATAAGGTGCTGCTCCCTGGGCCTTGGCTGCTGATGGCTAGCAGCATGACCTGGATTCGAACCAGTGATCCGTCGATCATAGTGACAGCGTGTGAGTCGGTTGGACCTTATATCCTGCTGATATAAAAGATAAATACAACTAAATACAAAATGTGAGTCGATTGAGAGAATGTCTGTATTAATGACTCGTGATGTAACCAGCAAGCTGATTGGCTGTTTTTGTTGAAGGGCGGGACATTATTTCCGTAACCAGCAATGCCCATTTTTAAGGAAGCCTACTATGAATCTAAGACTAGGGATGCATTAATACCACTTTATCCTTTTCGATACTGATACCAGATTTTCAAGTATCTATTGATACTAAGTAGATACTGAGTATACTCGATATATGGTAGTGTCCTGATAGTCCTGATATTTATAGTGTTGTACTTTTTAATATCTGATCCCAAATAAGATCAAATCAGCTTGAATTCGAGCTTCAGAGTTTCAGAGCTATGAAAAAAATCTAAATTGCCACAGTGCAGAAACACAAGCAGGTAGGGAAGCATCATCTGGCTAAGCTTCATCAAACTGCTTTTAACTGGTGTTTAAAATTCACATTTCAGAGCAGTGACAAAAACACCAGTTTAGAAACAGAAAGTTCTTCTGCAGCATTTTCACATTCAGGTCCATGTCTCAGTGTAAAAAGCGGCTACACTTTTAACAAGCTGCTGAAACTCAACCAAACTAAGAACCACAGAAACACCACATGGAAAGAAACAGTGCTAATGCTAATAACTATTGATGACTGGCTTTTACTGGTTGTTTAAACGTTTGACAGATGAAAAGTAGGGTGTCAGTAAGCATCTATTGCCAATACTGATACTGTGTGGAAGTGCCAGTATAGTGCCAGCACTATCCAAGACCCATGAATTTGGCTTTCTCAAAGCAGTTCTGTGAGTTTTACCGGACTACTCTCTCAGAAACCATGTAAACAGGTCTATATGACCTGATGTAGCACCTCGACACTGGTCAAATGATGCTACTTGGACTGGCAAAAGCTTCTCTTAACTAGTCCAGTTAAAAAACTACTGAAGTACACCTTCCATAACAAAGATGTCTGGACTGGGCACTTGCATCTAAGGTAATGGGGACATTGTGTACCTTTGATATGCACAATTTCTTATTTTTGCTTCTCTGAAAAAACATATTTAACAGTTTTGCTATTAATTAAGTTAATTAGGACATTCTAAAACAGAGAAACATAGTTCTGTGCTCTTCAGGATTGCAGTTACCCACCCCAGCTGTAAAGAGACATCCTTTATTACATAGAAGACATAGCTGGCAGAGAGACCACTGAGGAACCACTGCATGAGCTGATCTTTGTTGCTTACAGGCCTGCTCTTCAATGATGTCTACGCTGCCTCAAAATTCGCAGTAGAGGGCTTTTGTGAGAGCCTTGCTGTGCAAGCTATGAAGTTTAACCTTAAGTGAGTGACAGTAAATGCTAGTCTAACTCCCTTTCCACAGAGCAGGAGTAGTTAAAGTAGCTGGATGAACAGCTGGGTGCTCTAGCCTCTCCCAGTCTGAGATGGGTTTCTAGCCCAGCCAGTAGTTATGAGTCTGTGGATGTATGTGCGTAGTTGCAGAGAAATTCATTCTGATCTTCAGTTGGGTTTGTTTCTCAGTGCATTTTCGCTTGACAAAACCCTCTCCCATTATCTACAGGATGACCTTGGTGGAGCCAGGACCAGTGGTGACCGAGTTTGAGAGGAAGGTGTACGAGGAGGCGCAGAACATGGACCTGTCCGGCGCTGACGAGGAAACAGCCAGAATCTTTCGCGAAATTTACCTGCCCTACTCCAAAAAGGTGTTCTCTTCTCTCGGCCAGACGCCAGAGGAGGTGGCTGAGGTGAGAAAATGGTTGGTTGAATAATGGATAAACAGGGACACGAGTAAGACAGGGGCTATAAACAGCAATTAACAAAACAAAAGAATGTGATTAAACATGATTAACTACACAACGACACCAAATCAGATTAGTCACATTAACACAAGAATGCAGATAATCATGTAAAACTGCACAGAAAATGGGGTTTGCCATGAATAACTACACACAGATGGAGTTAATCATGAATGCAAGTATAAAAAATGCAGTTATTTATGAATAATTCAACCAGAAACTACAATTAATTGTGAATAGCGACTCTAAAATGCCTTTTATCATAAATAGTGTTACAAAATTTTTTTTATCGTAAGTAAGTACATGATTATTAATAAATGACTGCACAAATAGTGCAGATAAATTCTGAAGATAATCATGAAAAACTACACAAACCTATAATTTATCATGAGGAATTACCCAAAAATGCTGTTAACCATAAATAACTGCAGAAAACATGATTATCATGAATACTTACACAAAAATTCTAATAATCTTAAATACTTACAGAAAAATGTGATTAATAATAAATAACTACAAAAAATGCAATTAATCATGAATGATTACACACATTGCAATTAATCAGGAATAACTACTAAAATGTGATTAATCATAATGCACAAAATGCAGCTAATCATTAATTACTATACCAAAAATGTAAACAAGCACCAACTGCACCAAACTGTGATTAATTGTGAATAACTACAGTTAAAATGCAGCTAATCATGAATCACAGTAGTTACTAAATAATAATTCATAGTAATTCTAACAATAAGGTATGATGATTCTGAACACATTTGTTTTTGCATTCCTCATGAATTAATGTCTAACGTCTTGTGGCCCTCGGCCAGATGAACAAAACCTCTCTAACGATCTCGCTAATCCGTTGCAGCAAACCCACCGTCTGCTTGTATCAAAGAATCCCCCGTTTCGCCACCAGACCAACCGCCTGTACACCCCCATGACGGCCATGAAGCACGCGGACCCCACAGGCCGCCTGCCTATAGACGCCTTCTACAAGATGGTCTTCCAACACGACCGCATGTTCAACGCCAGTCTGGGAATCTTGCGGCTGCTTCAGAAGAGGATGGGGAAACCTTGATCATGTCGAATAGTTGGTGTAACTACATGTGAATTCTGTCCACAGGCCTTGTAGTTGCGGCTGTCACACACATGCAGATCCAGTGTCTCCAGATCAGGAATCATGGTCTTGCTTCCATCATATCATCTGCTGGGTACTCGAGAACAGGGATGTCCAGTCTTGTCTGTAAAGGGCTGCTGTGACTGAAGCACTTGTTTGATCAGTTGCTGCCAGCCTTAAAAAGTATTGATCAGTCTTGTAGAGATTAAGATTGGACACTCCTGCTCAAGCAGCTGTACTGTAATCAATACTTTTTAAAGTCTTTTAGAATATCATTTTTAGGACTGACTTAAATATTGTAAATGAATAAACGATTAAAGTAAATCTCAGCAGTAATTTAAAATCATTCGAGGATGTTGAAACAGAGATCCTGCTTTTGTTGAAGTATTTGTCGGAACTTTCCAGGGAAGAAGGCTTTCTGCTAGATTTTGGAGCATTGCTGTGGGAATTTGATTGCATTCCGTGACGATGCAGCGTTAGTCTGCACCATCCATCTAGCCAGAGTACACTACAGAGTTCCGCTGCTCCACAGCTTAATGCTGGCGGGCTTTATACCCCTCTAGCCTAGCATTAGGTATGGTGGCAATAGGTTCATGCAGGTTTATCTGCTCCAGAGAGGCCAATTCTGTTGAACTTTTGACTGAACTTAGTTCTGATGCTCTGTAATCAGGTACTGCACCACTGTAGGTTAGGCGGACCTGTTTGTTACAGTATAGTCTGTGTTTCCAGAATCCAAGAGGACAAAAAAGGACACGGGACATGAATGTAGTTCCCTACTGTTTTATTAGAAGTAACTTATCTTACAACTTTTGTCTGTAGAAAGAAACAATGTGAAAAGGTGTTTATATACAATGATTTAAACTACTTTAAACAAGTACAGGAATTAATAAAAAAAAAAAAAGCCAGAAAATATCTATGGCTGTTCTAGTAATGCAAGACAAAATATATATCAGTCACATCCTCCCTTTCAAAAATAATGCTAATAGAAAGTACACTTTTTGTCCTTTTTAGTACATAATCATTTTTTTTTAAAAACATAAGACTTCTCTTACACAAAATAGACCTAAACAACGTATTTACATGAAGATGCTGGATTTACGAAATGTCCAGAGCACTGGAGGGGGGCGGGGGTAGTGACCGAATGACTGATGGCTAATGATAAAAAAAGTAGGAAATTAAACAAATATACCAAATGTAACACAAGTGGGTGTGGCTGGTGCGCTCAAATCCAGCCAGGGCAGTGAATTTTGAGTGTACTTGTAAACTCTTGGGCTAAATTTCATTGGCGTCCTTGGTTGGGTCAGGCCACCAAGGGGTCTTGCACTCGGGACGGGATCTTTCCCAGAAAGATGAGAATCTGCACCTGTGGCTGACACCAGGGGAAGCCCGCGCTACATAGCAGCGTTCGCTCCGTTTGGGCCACGAAGGGCAGATGACATCCCTCCAGGCTGGCCAGGTGGGGACTGCTAGAGATGCAGACAACACTGCATGCTATATAACACCTCCCTGAGGAGTAACAGAGCGCTAGCAGCCCGCTAGCCACCTCTCCAGACATTCACCCCTTTCCACACAAGCACACTCACACGCAGTCCACATCTAGCTAGCTAGCATGCTAACACAACAAGAGTTGGTCTTTCTTGTGGCCTGAATGAGGCTGGACTATATAGAAATGTATCAACAGGACCAAGACTTAATGGAGCATCCGGGGTTTGTTATGGTTTAGCATTGAAACTTGGCCTGAAGGAATGCTTCAGTCAAAAAGGCTAATGTTTCTAATAAGTGATGAAAGCAAGTCAGCGCTACCAGTTAGCATTAAGCAGGTTATGTGAGCATAATGCTACCTGATGGTTTCTTAGCTTCCATTCACCGTTAGCCTAGTTTTGCAGGTTTGGTCATCCAGGCCCTGCTGTCATACGCCTCAAGCTCAATGGGACCAGGGGTCGTAACGCAACCGGAAACATTCTTCTGGTCAGGCTTCAGCAGAGGCTGTGGCAGTGTTCAAATTAAAGGCCCTGGAAGAGACCAGAAACCATTGGTTGAGGCGTAAAGGGGGGTGGGGGTTGGCCAGGACCTTTCACCAGGAGACATAGAGGCGTCACAGTAGCGACAGAAAGCAGCAGCCTATAAAAACACAGCTTAGCACATCATAGCGATGTTCCAAAGGTAACCATGGTTATAACATAGAGAGTAAAGACAATAAAAAAACAAAAATTCGTACAAATCGTCCAAAATAAAGAAATAAAAAAGATGAAAGGGCAGCGGGTGACAGTTTTAAGTGTTGCCAAGTGACCTCCGAACAAGCTAGAGGATTGGGAGCGGGTTGACGCCAGGCCCTTTATTTAAAGTCCCTTCAGAATTTAAACGGATCCTTTCCGTCAACGTCAACGGTAGTAGAACAGCAGCGTATTTCCTATTAGCGATAATGAATATCGATCAGTCTGCAGCAATGCTGTTCTGGAATGGCAGCTGTCAATTTTAACCCTTGCTTGGCCTTAGAAGTGCTTCAAAGATGCCCCTTGAAAATATTACACATTACTCCTACGGAATGTATCGATTCACTTTAGTTCATCAAATTCAAATATATCACTAATGCTGGCCAATTCACACGTGCCTAGGTGTTTTGGGAAGCCGATTTTGTGGATTAACGCTGGCCTAAATAAATAATATCACTCAAAACAGGTAAGACGCCCAGCTCTTTCTGTCTGTAACTCAGAATTCCAGGTTCCGTGACGGGCCATGACGGACAAAGCCGACGTGCGGGAATGAAAACGAACAAAAGGCAAAAAACAACGAGCTGTCTCTGTTGCTGTAACGATGGTGCAGTTGTGTAACAGGTATGGAGCAGCATGGCAAGAGCAAACATATCTTGACTGTGAGAACTGGACACAGACAGAGGGAGAGGACGCCCCCACAAGGCAGTTTTTTTAGAGGAACATGTCGAGAACAATAAATAAAAAGAAAGGAATTTCCTTCAAAAAATTTCACTTTTTTTCTCTCGTTACTCTACTTTTAAAAAAGTTTGTTAGTTTCAGGTCGAGCGTCCCCAAGTCTTTGAAATGAAAGACGTGGTTTTTCTTTTTCTTCATATACTTTTTTTTTTAATAATAAAAAAACACAAGTCCATCTGTGACAGAACGTCTTACTTCATTAAATTGTCTTTTCTTTTTAAGACAACACAACATTTTTCCCTTTTACTCTTTTCTCCTGCGGACAAGAGCCGGCAGACGGGTCTTCTCGACGAACACCAAGTCAATCCTTAATCCAATTAAAATCTTGGAAACGGGCTGACGCGTAATTAAAAAACAGACAAGAAAAAATACACAAGCCCCAGAGTTAGATGTTCTCCTCTACTCTTGCCAGGTCCCAGAAGTTCGATTCGATTTACGCAAACACCTGCATCTTGCCGTTGGGCTCTGCGACGTGGGGGATCTGGGTCTGGGCAGGCCCGGTGACGGCCGGGCTGGGGGTGGAGTCAGACCAATCGGATACGCAATGGGGTGAGGGGCTGGACCAGGGCTCTGGTGACTCGGGAGAGGGCGTCAGGTAGGGGTGCTCGTTGGGCAGGTGCAGGTAATGCTTGGGCGTGGTATCCATGGCGGAGTTGTAGCTGTGCTGTGAGGGCGGGGTGGGGTAGTCCTCTAAGCCAGTGCTGCTGCTGCTGCTGGCCTGGGCTGGGGGTGCCTGGGAGGCCTGAGATGAGACAACCTGGCTTTGCGAAGGCTGTGGAGCTGTGGGCGCTTGGGGTTGCTGCTGTTGCTGCTGCTGGGGTTGACCTTGACTCTGCTGCTGCTGTTGCTGCTGGTAGAAGGCTGGAGGATTCTGTGGCTGCTGTGGAGTTGGAGGTGTTGAGGAACCCATATTGGTCAAGGTCTGCTGTTTGCTGAGGGCATGGCTGTGGATCTGCTGCTGCTGTTCAGCTATGGAGGGTAGCTTGACGGGACTGAGTGAGGGCGCTCCGGATACTGGCGTGGGCTGTAGCATTGGCTGCTGAGCGCTGCGGAACACTTGCTGTGGGTGCATGAGCATAGTAGGCTGCATGGTGCTGGGCGTCTGCGGGAGCATGGCCCCCTGGGCGGCCGCTGGGTGCACCATGCTCACCATTGGTTGGCCACACTGGGGCGAGGGAGGTATGCGGCTGTGCCAGTCAAATGGCACGCTGACCGGGTTGACCATGCCCATACTTAGACCCATCTGCCCGGGGTTCAGGACATAGCCATGGGCAGCCTGAGCCCCCTGCATGGACATGCGACTCTGCATGGAAAGGCCACCATCAGCCAGGTCATTCAGACCTGCCATAGACACAGCAAATGGGCCGCTGCTGCCATCCAGCATGCTGGTGTGCACCATGGGAGTGCTGGGCACAGACATGGAGGTGTGGAAAAGGCCTGGAGAGGGCATGGCAGCCGGAGATGTGGGGTTAGTAACGTAACCAGCATTGCTAGCACCTCCGCGTGGTGAGTCAAGTGAGTCGACAGGTGAAAGAGTGACAGAGCTTTCCAGCAGGGCGCTCTGCATGTCCAGCGTCAGCTTCTTGTTCCGTGCCTTCACTGAATCCTTCAAGCCTGAGGCGTGTCCCCCACCCAGGTTTTTTGCACCTGGACGGCGGCTCTTCTTGCCCTGCGGGACGTTCTTCAGGTTAGGCAGGAAACTGCTGGGTGGGCACATAAGGGGTGAAAGTGTGTGACCTGTCAGATGGTGTCCGGGGGCTCCGGAGTGGCTCTGCGGGCTGCGCACCGTATTGTACTCGTCCAGAAGTTGCACAATGTCGTGGTGCATACGGTCCTGGGCGATGTCACGTGGAAGCCTGTCCATGTGGTCCGTGATCTCCCGGTTTGCAAAATGGGCCAACAGCACTTTCACAGCCTCACAGCTGCCCTCTCTGGCGGCCAGGAAAAGTGGGGTCTCCTCCTGAGGTTGAATAAAGGAAAAGGAGTGTGAGTTGGCAGGAATAATTTGGTTGAGATTTATGTCGTAATACCTGGCAAGTCTAGAAGGTACAAGGGAGGTCAAAGTAAAAAGAATACCTTAAGATCTTGCATATCTTTATTGGCTCCATTCTTCAGCAGGGCAACTGTGGCTTCAACGTTATTCACTGCCGCTGCCCAGTGCAGTGCAGATTTACCTGGGGGATGAAATGAGCAACATAACCATTACAAATCTGGTGCATTTTCAAAATGTACTTTTTACACACCACAAATGCACCAATGCCATTTATAATGATGGACACTCACCCAGCTCATCCACAGCATTGACGTCAGCATGGCAGGTGATTAGCTCCTCAACCATGCCCTCAACAGCCAGTCTGGCTGCCAGGATCAGAGCTGTTGAACCGTCATACATGCGTGCGTCCAGATCCGTTGCACGTGTTCTGATCAAAATCTGTAAGGAAAAGGAGAAATATGTCAGTTCAATACATGTAAGGTTACAAAAAAAACTGCTGGAACCAAAAGCCACTGTAGAACAGCATCCTAGGACAAATCCCGGGCGATGTACACTTGATCTGAAGTTGCATTAGTATGTTGATGTACCTGGAAGACTCCCTGAGCGTCAGCGGCCACGGCTGCATGGAGTGGTGTACGGCCAGTGTTGTCCTGTGCATTGGCATCTGCTCCAGCATCCAGCAACCTCTTTGCAGCATCAGCGCGGGCGTAACGGGCAGCCAAGTGCAGAGCAGTCTCTCCAGTCCGGTCAGTCTGGGCAGCCAGAGATGCACCTTGGTAGATCAGGTCTGATATAATGTTGGCTGAAGACTCCTCTGAGTCGTCATCTTCTGTCACTTCTGGCTCCAGCCCGCCGCCACAGAACGAGGCCAGCATCAGTGGAGTAAAGCCATCTGCAGCAACACGAATACATCAGTTCATTTGATCAGGCTTTTACAGATCATTCAAAAATATTCAACTAAATATCTTGCGGATCCAGGGAGGACATACCTGGTCCCCGCACATTGACATCCATGCAGTCACCATCAAATTCGCCCTGCGGAGGTGTGAGGGCCATGGAGGGGGGCATACGGATGTCTGCTGCCGCTAGATGATGCTGTGTCCACTGCCTGCTGTCGACAGCATCCTCGCTGTCTGAGAGAATACTGGGCTCCTCCACCTGACACACACATACACAATGTTGTTAAACACAAATTCACCACCAGAGGCACTGTTTCATTTTCTTATGCCGACCTGTAATGTATTACAGACACCCAACAGATCTAATATTTTAACACACTCAAAAAAACAAGAAAAAAGCTCACCTTCAGTCTCTTGGCTTCCGGACAGTCTGTGTCTATCCATTGGTCACTGTGATCCCCAAGCAAGGACTCTTCCACTGTCTTTGGCATATGCCTGCGAAAAATGGAGCAAAGGTGCCCTAATTAACCTCTGAAAGTAAAGGCTTTAAGCGTATTACCCAGTCACTGCTATGACACTATTAGCTATAGCTGTAAAAGTGCACTGTGGAGAAGAAATGAAAGGACTCACTTCATGCCCAGGGCGTCCTGGCCGACTGGCTCTCTGCGGTTCTTGTTGCTGCTGGTGTCTTTCTTGAGGAAGAATCCCTCAGGGAACCACAGTGTGCTGTGCTCCCGCTTGCGCCGGGCGATCAGCATGCCCACCACCAGGATGACCAGCAGGAAGAGCGCCGCCACCCCCACCAGCAGCAGCTTAGCCCATTCGGGCACATCCGGATTATCAATTTTCTCACCTGAGAAAAAATATAATTATCTTTAAAAATCCACATAACAAGTCATTTCGTATATGTACCCTACTCTAGTTTGACTAAATGAAATGATCTATGAATGGTTTCTTCAGTGAATGCTGAGAGAAATGCTAGTAAAAGCACTCACCGCGGACTTCTTTGAGTGGGTAGGGGAAGCGCAGCATCTCCCGAGCTGACAGGGCTCCCAGGTATTCAGCAGCACTGTCTGCTGTGGGGAAACAATTATCCGAATCTTGGGAGCAGAGGCGGTTATCAATCTCCAAGTAAACGATGGACCTGAACAGAAAGAGCCATTAGGAATCATAAAGGTTGAACCATGAATATGCAGTAATTCCAGTTTATATGCTGTAATGTATGGTGCTATATGTTGGCACGTGTCTGACTGCTTACCCAATGACCTCCTGCTGGGGCATTAACTCTCGTTTGGGACGGTCACTGCGGCGGGTGTAGGGCCGGATCATGGCCTCTCCGTTATGGTCGAGGCGGAAGCGCAGGGAAGTGCGCAGGATGCTGCTGAGTTTCTGCAAGAAAGCCGTGCCTGTCCGCAGCAGCTCCTCTGGTGGCAGCAGCACAACGATGACCAACACACCATCCGCCAGGTCCTCAGGAACCGTCTTAGCACAGTCCAGACCGTCCCAGCCACACTCCTCATTATTACAGCCCTGATCACAGCGGCCGTCTGCGTAGTGGTCCATGCAGTATGTCTCATAGATAGGACTGGGGTAAGAATGAGAAAGGGCGAAAATGAAGATCAATGCCCCCAACGTTTCCATGTTTTCAGTTACATTCATTCATTCATAATTAAAATGTTGGAAATATGGGGAAATATTCCAGGACAGTGCTGGAATTTTGGCAAAGACAAAAAGCAAAGATAACCTTAGCTGTCACTTACTTGCAGACTTTCTCCTTGCTCTTGCAGTCAAAGTTATCGTACAGGCAGTCTGCGTTATTGCATGACTCGTCGCACTGGCTGTTGTTAAAGACACGCCAGCAGCGGGGGTCAGCGCAGCGTGCCCAGGGGTTCGCAGCCAGTGAGCAGTCGCCCCCGTCCCAGCGGCAGGCCATGCTGTTACATTCTTTATCGCAAACCCCATCGTTGGCCTTTCCGTAGCAGTCTGCTATTGGGCATATGGGCCCCTCCACCATGCGGGCCTCCTGCTCGCAGCGCTTACCATTCCAGCTTCCCACGCACTGGCAGCTGAAGAAGGGGAAAGTGGCCTCCTCGGTGCATATGCCGCCATTACGGCAGGGTTTGGATGAGCAGCTCTGGTTGCTGCGGTGCTGACACTGTGGCCCGGCATAGCCCTGCTGGCAGGAGCAACGTGCACCACGGGACGTCACTGTGCAGCTGCCACCGTTATAGCAGGACAGCTCTCTGCAGGACATGCTGCGCTCACAGTTAGCCCCTGTGTAGCCCTGAGAGACAGAAATACAGATGTTGTGGTGAAGGACTGGAAAAGTATTAATCTATCAAATTATTAGAATTTCTGTTATTGAAATTAGTACATTAGGTAGTGTAGTCATTCACTCACAACAAGCCATCAGGATGGTTAGCATGGATTAGCAAAGTTAGCAGAGAGTTAAAAGTTAATTTCTAGTTAATTTAGAATTTGAGTTAAGAAATGCAGGAGGAACTTTCATATGAAGGTTACTCACCAGCTGACAGGTGCAGATGTATCCCAGTGGCGAACTGCTGGACCCAGAGCATGCCCCACCATTCTTACAAGGCTGAGACTCACACACACCAAACCTGTTCTGGCAGCCTCGACCTGAACACACACAATCACACCAGTTAGAGCACCTGCCCACACCTTAACTCACTGAAACACACTACTTCCACGCCTATCCACACTTGCCTAACCCAAAGCCTCTCAGTATGCTCCTTACATACCTGTAAAGCCTGGCTTGCAGACACACTGGTAGTCATTGGGCAGCTGGATGCAGTCCAGGCTGTTGGCTGCATTGCAGGGATTGGAGTGGCACTCATTTATATCTCCCTCACAGCGGTCGCCCGTGTAGCCTGGAGGGCAGTTGCACCGATAGCCTCCCACACGATCCACGCAGGTCCCGTTATTCTGACACTTGGGCATGCCACGAGGCCTCATGGGAGTAGAACAATCGTCCTCGTTTATCTCGCACAGGACCCCTAGAGAGACAAATTTGTCGTCAGCATTATAGAGTTAAGGCTGTTAGTCAGATTTAATCTAAATACAGACATTTGCTGCACCTCTTTTCTGTGTATATCTGTACAAACCTATCATATAATTTATATTAATAAGGGTTTTTAGACCTACCCAATGTGCCAGGTGGGCAGGAGCAGATGTAGTGGCCCACCAGATCAATGCAGGTGCCTCCGTTCTGACATGGGTGAGAGCGGCACTCGTTGATCTCCCTCTCGCAGTTCTGGCCTTCGTACCCTGGCATACACTGAGAAAATGTCGAGACAATATAGTGAGTAAGTGGACTGCTGACTGGTCTCATAGATTACACTTGGTAACTAGAAAAGTGCAGCCTCTGTGGTATCCCAGGTTGCTATGGTGTCTTAGCTGGTTGCTAGGGTGTTGACTGAAGATGGAATATATCATAATATAATGATGGAATATTTAGGAATCTGTAATCCTTGGTATTAATTAATGTGTTTGTTGATAGAAAAGATTTTATCCTGCCACTTACATCACACGTGTACCCTCCCACGTAGCCCCTGCAGGTGGCGCCATTAAGGCAGGGTTTGTCCTCGCAGTGGTCCACCTGACTCTCACAGTAGCTGCCAGTGTAATCAACCGGGCACTTGCAGTAGTGTGTGTTCCCTGTGTTCACACAGTGGCCGCCACGATGACAAAGCTCATCTGTCTGAAGACCTGAAGCAGCACAAAAGAACAAGAGCAGCAAAGTCAAACCAGAGCCAGAAAAAACATAACAGTCATTTATAGCTCTTTTAAACTCCAAATATGTCTGGCATATTTTACTGTCTTCCCTGTTCTAACACATCTCATTCAACTAAACAGCTCATAAACGAGCCCTTCATGAGCTGAAGTGAGTGTGTTAGAGCAGAAAAACATTAAGGCCAGGGCACTCCAGAGGCAGCCCAGGTTGCAAACACACTGTGTGCAGATGTGAACTGAGATCACACAAACCTCTCTGTATGGCAGCCATCTCGCAAGAGACCCCTGGGATGTCGCAGTAGCGTCCAGACCATCCACCCATGCAGTCGCAGGTGAAGGAGCCATCTTTAGGCCTGCAGCGGCCACCGTTTTGACACGGGTTAGAACGCCTGCACCAGTCCACAGGCACCTGTATAACAAAACAGACGCTTAGACTGACTGAATTATATATTTGCTAAATCAGGTATTTGCTAACTGATTACTATGGTGTTGCTAAGTGGTTGCTAGGCAGTTACTATGGTATTCCCAGGTGGTTCCTTTGGTATCTCAGGTGGTTGCTAGCTTGCTGATGCTATGCAATTATTCTTCATCTTATAGTTGAACCATGTTAGTAAAAGTTCTCTGCTGTGGTAGTGAAGGGCTGGGGTATGTACCTGGCAGCGGCTGCCGGTGTAGCCCTTCGGGCAGGAGCAGCGGAAGGACTCCAGGCCGTCCTGGCACACTCCTCCATTGAGGCAGGGCTGTGAGTCGCACTCGTTAACCTCATACTGACAGTGTTCTCCGGTGAAGCCCACGCGGCATGTGCAGGAAAAGCCGTTGATCTTATCCACACAGGTTCCCCCATTAAAGCATGAGCTGTGGGACATCCAGGGCAAAGAGGTTAGCACTGTTCTTGACAATATCAGGTCATACTGGGCCAAACACTCTACAGCATCTATACACTGGGCTCTCTCACCTCTCAGTGCAGTCATTCATGTTGGTCTCACAGTGCAGCCCAGTGAAGCCTGGCTTGCAAGTGCAGGTGTAGCTGTTGACATAGTCGGTGCAGGTGCCCCCGTTCTTGCAGGGGGCGCTTTGGCACTCATCCACCTCGATGGCACATCGCGGGCCTGTGAAGCCAGGCAGGCAGGTGCAGTAGAAGGTGTTGATGCCGTCCATGCAAGAGCCTCCACTGAGACAGGGGTCTGCAAAAGGGGGAAAAGGGGAGTCAAAGAGGTGAAAGATTGAGATATACAGGTTGTGTAATAGATTTTCTAAGATACAGAACAGCTGATTATACTCTGTATCTGTGTTTGCAACAGATTTTACTTACTCGGGAGACAGTCATTGATGTCGGTTTCGCAGTTTGGTCCAGTGTATCCGCCACGACACGAGCACACGTAGCCGCCTAATGTGTTGGTGCAGGTGCCGCGGTTCTTGCATGGGTTAGATGCGCACTCGTTTACGTCAATATTACACAGATGGCCTGTGGAGACAGCAGCACAGGGTTAGTCACATGCGAATTTGGAAGGCATATTCATACATAATGGCTGATTTTGCTACATGCTATTTTATTATAGAGCTGTACTGGTAACTATAGAACTAATAACTGCAGGGTAAGCTACTATAAACACCTAGGGTAACCTGGCGGTTGTTTTAATGCTAAGGTTTTAGCCTCAGTGCTCTAAATGTGCATATTCTTCAGGCGTGCATCCAAACAAGCAGTGGGATCCCTCACCTTGCCACCCTGGCTGACAGTTGCACTGGTAGCCGAAGTAGTCAGGTGTGTGCGTGCAGAGGGCGTGGTTGGCACAGGGATTAGGTGAGCAGGGTGTGAGCACCTCGGCACAGGTGGGCCCGCTGTAGGGTGCCTCACACAGACATGTGAAACTGGCCACTCCGTCCACGCACGTGCCCTGATTCAGGCAGGGGCTGGATGCACACTCGTTGATGTTCACCTGGCACTGGTTACCTGAGGATGGAAAAAAAAGAAAGACACAACAAGAGTGAGAAAGAGAGAGAGACATAATACTAAGCAGATAATGTTGGTTGGAAGCAAATCGGAGCTGCATGTTTGGTTTTGCAGAACACAATGATGCAAACCATACATTCATCCTGTAGGGGGAGATATGGCCCAGTTCTTCAGAGCTGTGATTGGGAGACATTGTAATGTCTTGAGTAGTACAAATACGGACTGCCTATAAATTCATGCACATCTTTAGAAAGAGATTTGGACTAAATTATGCATTAAAGGGGGATTCGATAACACCTTTAATACTTGTGATGATCTTTCATTACTACATTTTTAGGACTTTGCCAGGCTTTGCTTAATCTCTGTCAGGAGTGTCAGACCTGTCATGTATTATGAATTAAGGGAATTAGCTAGATGCAACACCCACCTCTGAAGCCCTGTCGGCACTTGCAGGTGAAGCCGTTGAGCTGGTCGATGCAGGTGCCAGCGTTCTGGCAAGGGTTGGGCAGGCAGTCATTGCGGTCTAGGTCACAGTTCTTCCCCACCCATCCTGGCTCACAGTCACAGCGGTATCTGCGCAAAACAATCCACCGTCACTGACTGTTTGGTTTATGCCCACCATCCATGCATTATCATGGCTATGCAATTTATTTTGAAAAACAGCAGCACTATCTGGTAAGACTCAGGAATAATCACAGGATTTATGTCACAGTGTTAAAACTATGCTTTACTATGTAGGTTAAGTGAGTTGTCGCTGGTGCCATAAACCAATAAAAGCAAAGCTTATCGTTTCCTTTTGAGGCAAAATAATACGGTGGTAAATTGGCTTGTATCAATGCATTTGTGCATTTTTTGCCCCTTTAATTACTATTTATACATCAAAAAAACAACTAAATTAAATACTTTGCATAATTGCATTTTATAATAATGAATTTATAATAAACCTAAATCAGTTTGTCTGATGAATACTAAGCCCTTTAATAGCCGCTAGAATGAAGCTGCTGGAGCAGGTCTATGGCGTCTCTGTGTTAAAGAGAATAAGCTACAGCGCTGTACCCATTGGGGTCCTCTCTACATGCTCCATGCACACAGGGGCTGCTGCTGCACTCGTCCACGTGGGAGAAGCAGTACGGCTCATGGTATCCAGCAGGACACAGGCAGCGGAAGCCGTTCTCCTCGTCTACGCAGGTTCCTCCGTTGCGGCAGGGGTTTGACGAGCACTCATCCAGCTCCACGTTACACTGGGGTCCTGAGAGGGAGAGGGAGAGTGTTTTACTGACCTGAAATCAGCATTTTGCAGGCCATATTCCTCAAATGTCTCAGAGAGATGATCCAAGATCAGATATCTTCAGATTAAATTAGAGACCTGATCTTAGATCACTGCTTATACTATAGAGACTGAGGCAGATGATATCTCACCAGTGAAGCCGGGTTTGCACACGCAGTCGTAACGGTTAATACCATCCTTGCAGATGCCGTATTCACATGGATTGCTGGCACAGTCGTCATAGTTTATTTCACAGTTGGTGCCTGTGTGAAAGAATCAGTATTCGTTACTGTGTACGTCTTACTTCTTCACACGAGCAAAGAGACACTGCTTATAAGTGACTGGCCCATTTTTTCGAGCTGCGCAGCTCGGTGCTTTCTCTCACCTGATGTGCCGTGCTGGCACTGGCAGATGTATTTGTTCACCAGGTCTACGCACTTGCCCCCGTTTTGGCAGGGATTGCTGTGGCACTCGTTGAGCTGGTTCTCACAGCGGTAACCCGTGTAGCCAGGGACACAGTTACAAGTGTAGGTGGCGATGCCATCCACGCAGGTACCATGGTGGCAGGGGTCCGGCTGACAGTTGTCAATGTTGCTCTCACAGAGTCTTCCCTCGAAGCCTGGAGACAGGACATAGAATCGGAATTACTTTACTGGTCTAGGGTTATGAGTACTTAGTAACACCCAGGGGTTTTGATTGATCTGGCAATGTTAACTGCCTTTTTCTAATTACACTGTAATTACAATAAACTGCAACCTGAAAGTGCTTTGCTATCTTTTTATCTTCTTTTAGCTGCTAAAAAAATTCAACAGGCCTTTGCTAACATTGACTGTGAACAAACTATGGTCCCAATTTGAGAGCTTCAAAAGCCAAAAGGTATGGTGCTCCTTTTCAAGTTTTCAGATCTAATCTTTATGCAGCCAGAGATTTATATCCCTACCAAGTACAATAATTGAGGTGTTGCAAAGTGACCAAAATCAAAGTTTGTTAATAATTAAATACATTTTTGGAAAGTCAGGTGTCTCCAAATGCTTTGATGGGCAGTGTTCAAGAGCGTTGATCTCCTTTCTGAACAGGAGAGCCTGAGGCGATGGCTGAAGTCACTCAGACATGCGCTCACCCACAACAATCCATGGGACGGCGTCTCTTGTGCCGTGTCTTTTTTCGCAGCGCTACTGCATTTCACACACTGATTCAGCCCCTCTGCTATTCACGGTTTTGTCTGCGATGTGAAGACTTCCTCTCTTTCACTCGCACGCTCCTTCTCCCCCTCGCCCTCCACCTCTTTCCCAGATTCTCTTGCTCTTTCTTTCTCTCTCTGTCTGTTTTTTTTATCCCAAAACTTCCAATTCCTTTTCCTCGTTCTCTGTGTCTGCATGGTGGCGTTTTTTCCCCCCTCTTTGGAAGGTTTCTTTCTACTTCCTCTGTTTCCTTCTCTCTCTTTCTCTCGCTCTCTGTCTCTCTCTCAGCTGAAAGGTCCTACAGTGCGGTGCCCGGGTTCCCGCGGTTACCATGCCTACAGGTTGTCAGGCAGCGGCGGAGCGGGGCAGGGCTGGTCCGGGACGGGCCGCCGGGGGGAAGGAGGGGGGATGGGGTAGAGGGCGCCTTTCACTGGGCCTCACAGAACTGCTTTTGTCCAAGAGATCGGTGGGACAATACCCCGCGCCCCTGCTAACGGGACGACTCCGTGCAGCAGAACAGGAGCAGCAGAATACCAAGCAGCTGGCTTCCCCAGACAATACCTCACACTCCACACACTCTTTTTTTTATTCCCGTGCAAACAAGCATATACTCACACACACACATACATACAGACTATGTACATGCTCAATATACAGTATACTTTATAGTACTTTTAAGTAGAGTATACGTTGAAAGTTTGAACACACCTAGTCACAGAAGAGTTTTCTCATCCTGACTCTGGATAACACAACCTTAATATCTATCTATCTATCTATCTATATCTATATATATATATATATATATATATATATATATATATACCATCAATGCATATGTTATAGTTCTATATAATATATATATAAAGGCACCTGTTACCCAGACTACATGCACTTGGCCTCGCAGAGAATCTGTCCAATGGGACAACAGACGACACATTCCTCCAGACGGGACAATGTAAAGGGGGCTGCTGGGATTTTCGGGCCACAGCATACGGCGCTGTGTGGGTATGTTATTGTAGGGTACGGATGAGCAGATGTCGGGGTGACAGCAGAGCGTAACCCCCATCCTCAGCAGCTGCTGGCCCTGGGTGACCCTATGATCCCTGAGGTCCAGTGGGGGGACGAGGGGGATTAAGAGCCTGTTGACAGTCTGATCAGTGGCGCACAATAGAAGTCGTCTGACCTCCACATCAGACTCAACATCAGCCATTTCATTGCGGCCACAGGTGTGTGTGGTCAGTCTGAGGCTGCTATATGAACTCGGGAGATGTCTGACACCATTGAGGGGGATTATGTAGGGGGGTAAATGTCTGACCTTGCAACGGTAAGATTACAGCAATACACAACGGTTTTACAGTTATTTGCTTTTAACACTCTAAACACACACACACATACAGACACAAGGTTTCTATGGCCTACCTTCAGCACAGCGGCACTCGTAGCCATTGGGCCGGTCGATGCACTTGGCTCCGTTCTGGCAGGGTGTGCTGGCACACTCATCAATGTCGATCTGACACATGGTGCCGGTGAAGCCTGGGACAGGCAAATACAGAGGTCAGGGGTTACTCTTAGGCAGAAAAAGGGTCACTGTGCTCAGCTACAGAGGGCAGAGGTGCCCGGCCTAGGTTCGGGCTGTGTCGACAGACCTGGGGACGCTGACCAAGCTGTGGCCAGTTTTGCAGTTAACAAAATTCCCATTTGGTAAAGCCCTTAAACTCTAAGAAGCTGTCATCAAGTCCAAACATCCACTCCACATCAATAGCATGAAGATGGGGAACATTAAAAGTGTAATCTAACTACAAGATCTTTTATGCTGCACCTGTAGCACATGATCGATTCCATCACAAAATTGGCTTGAAACAGAAAAGACAGCTCATAATAATAGCATCTGCCTATAGAATTACAAATCTGTTACAAATCTAAAATCGAAAATGGGTTTTCTTGTTCCAATTACGAATGTGTTTTTAACAAGCTAATTCACTTCATTATGGGATGTTCTGACTATTCTACATTTGAGAAAAGCCAGAGAGAACATGTTGCTCCAACTCTTTGCTTTTTAGTGAATGACGGAACAAGACAGGACACTAGCTAGTCTGGGTTCAACAAGTACATTGTTTCTATCTGGCACATATTTCTGCAACTATTGCTAAGACTTCCCCCTCAAACTCATACCACATATTTGCACTGGTTTGCGCTGAGCTTTTAATTACTGGCTGGCATGCTTTGGCTGGGAAAACGAGGGGCACTGGGCCGAAGTAAGAGTAGTCTATAGGCAGGGGCCCCTGTGGAAAACGTCCATTTTTGCATGCACAGAATGCGGCATGTTGATTAACAGTGTTGTGATGGGATCTTGTGCGCCGATGCTTAGGGCAGGAGGTTAGAGGTGGGAGGGGGGGCATACGAATTGTTTTCTCCATGTGCCAGAAAAGCCCCCCCCTACCCTCTTTCCTCTCCTAGCACAAGCTCTGCCCACTCAATAGCTAGATGTGGGTATTTGGGGAGGGGGTTGTCTGCCCCAGATGTAAATTGCAAACCAGGAAAAGAATCTCATTAGTAGGACTGCTGTTATCCCCCCACTCCCCAAAACCATGCTGTCCCCTTCTCTTGCAACATGGTTGAGTGGGGGGATGGTTTTGGGAAGAGGGGGGCACAATGGTGCCTTTGTCCTGGCACGCAGCCCTGCTGCCCCGCTGCCCCCAAAAGGCCTGGCTCTTATGAGTAATTACGCATAACACACAACCGGCCCTGCAGTCTAATATCAATTGACTTAAACATTCCACAAGTGTTCTTGCACACTCTTGAGGGTGAATCTGGTTAATTCTCTGACTTTGCTGAGTGGATGCCGGCTAGCAGGGTTGTATGGTGTGGTGATTGAGGCTTTCTCCTCCTACCTGGCTGGCAGGTGCAAGTGAAGGCGTTGACCAAGTCCCTGCAGATGCCGTCGTTCACACAGGGGTTGCTCTCACACTCGTCTATGTCCACCTCGCAGTGGGTTCCCATGTAGCCTGAGCAACAGTTGACACACAAAGAGTCTTGTCACACACAGAGCAGCAATATCAGTGGATATATGCAATATTTAGTGCATTAAGGAGCTGCTGGTGGATCCAGGCGTCACATATTCATTCTCATAAGCCTAATAACTGAACCATAAGCCATCAGTTATCATTAAGTATTCACTTGGTCCACTGAAACAAGCAGAGGGAAGAGCAGAAGAGGTTTGAACTTCAATCAACATTCATTACATATTACATAACTCTGCTATTACACTTGAATAGTGGTCCTAAACGACAGTAATCGGTCTAGACACAACCGGCCCCCTTAGAGCAGCTCAGGGGCCTTCTCACAATGCCAGAGGCCCAAATAACAGGCTACACTACAAATTCATGTCTAAGAGGTTATGGGTAATGGTTCTATGTCTACAAACTGGAACTGGGGCCTCTCCTTTGAGCAGGACCTCTACACCCTACTGTCTGTGGCATGACCCCACAGTACCATAGACAGCCCTCAATGGAGCACTAGCATGTCCCACAATCAGCCATTAGCCTCCTTATTCAAATATGGACCAAATCGACGTAAAGGAATCAGAACTGAACCACCCACGCCCGCACAGTGGCCGGCGATGAGGAGGATGGAGAGGAAGAGGTGTCTGTGGAAATGAAAGGGTTTTTTTTCAGGGGAATGGAGGGGGGGGGGGGTGGTGGGGGTTTTGGGGGTTTTGGGGGTTGGGGAAAAGCGCTGGGAAAAAGTTTGCTCTCTCTCTCTGTGTGCGAGGGGCACAGAGAGGAGCACAGAGGGGCCCTATTGTTGCCGTCCATTCCCACCACTCTACTGCTCATTATCATGCAACACACACTCCTCCTCCCCCCAGCCCCCCCCCCTCTCTCTCACTCTCGCTCTAGCTCTTTCTGTCTCTCTCCCTGCTAGCCCTATAGACTCCACACTCCCAGCCCTCATTTGTATAGTCCGCAAGACCCTGGGATGCATGTAAGTGCCGGTTACAGAACTTTTTTGGGCGTCTGTGTGCTGGAGACAAGCAGCAGCCCGACGCTTGTTTTGCCATCTCCTGCAATCAGTGGCTTGAACATGTGGGTAACCCCCACCCCAAATTGAGGGAGGTTATGTAACAGATTCATGGGATACTTATACTTGTTGCACTATTGGCTAATCTATAGGTCAAATGACTGGCCACTATAATGTACAATTTACCTGATAAATGTATCCTTAAACAATTCATTTATCAGGACCTATTTTAGCAGAAGCGTCATATTCCTAGGGGATTAACAAAACAACTGGCTTTACTGGTCCACAACTTCTGCACATTACTGTAAAGCCTGTGGCTTTTTAGGTGTGTATGTGGTGAGAGATGCCAGGCTGTGTTGTGGGTTTGGTGGTGTAGGTACCGGGCATGCAGATGCAGGTGAACTCTCCAATGCGGTCCAGGCAGGTGGCGTCATTCAGGCAGGGCATGGACAGGCACTCGTTAATGTCGATCTCACAGCGAGGACCCGTGTAGCCACGGCCGCACTGGCACTGGAAGGAACCCTCAGTGTTCACACACTTCCCAAAGTGTTCGCAAGGGTTGGCACCTAAAAAAGAATGAGAAAGAGAGAGAGATGTGGTTTAATAACAATGTATGCACATTCTCCTAAGGAGGTCCTGACGTTTTGGCCACCAAAAGAACAAAAAAAAAGCTAGGTCTAAAATTAAACAGGCCAACAAGGAAGTGTCCAAATAGTGGTACTGTACCAATAGAGCACTCGTCCATATCCTGGTTGCAAGCTCCCCCAATGAAGCCAGCAGGACAGGTGCAGATGGCCCGGCCGTTCAGTGGGTTGGTGTCGCACACTGCCCCCTCGTTACAAGGATTACTGACGCAGGCATCGTCCAGGTGACATAGCAGACCTACAGACACCAAGCTGAGCGTCAGAACAGAGGCAGAGCAATGGTGGGTAAACCAACATAAACAAAAAAGGCAAAGGAAAGACAGTACCTGTCTTGCCCACAGGACACTCGCAGTAGAAGGAGGCCACGCGGTCGTGGCAGGTCGCTCCATTAAAGCACACAGCTGTGGCACAGTCGTCAATGTTCTCGCTGCAGTCGTCGCCCGTCCAGCCATTAACACACACGCACGTGTGCCCACCAATGGTGTTGAAACATGTCCCGCCATTGTGGCAGGCGTTAGGCTGCATAAGGCACTCGTTCACATCCTCGGCACAGTACTGACCTGAGAACAAGTCAGAGACAAATCAATTGGTATGCAGAAAAGCTGGCGTTTAGCTGCTACAGTTAATTACTATCTGCAGGTTAGAAGCCCCCCATCACATGGTGGGAGACCTTCCTATTCTCAAACATCTGACCATGGATGGCTAGGGTGTTGATGTGATTCGAGCATATGATCTCCTGTCTCTTGATGAGTGAGCAGTTAGACAACTGTGCCACTCTAGAGATGTGAAGCCATGCACATTTCGAAAAATGTAAATTTACTCAGAACACTAGAGTGGCCCTACGGTCTAACTGCTGCTCATTACATGTGAGGAGTTTATAAGTTCAGTAACACCAGCAAGTCCTCAACGCTCCACTGTCAAAAGCATCCCAGTCTGGGGACGTCATGTGACAGTGTGATAGGGCAAGTTCTAACCTGCAGATGGGAGTAAACAGTAAACAGGCTTGCAGGGAGTTTGATGCTAACTGGTGGACTATAGGCTTCCATTACTTATTAGCTACATTAGCCTTGTAAATTTGGTGCAATACAAAAACATCTTTAAACCTTGTGTGTGAAAGGTTATATACCTGTCCACTCTGGTGGGCACTGGCAGTTGTAAGTGTTGACTCCGTCCACACAGGTCCCTCCGTTCATGCACTTGTGGCCGGGACAGTCATCCACATTCATCTCGCAGTTAGTGCCCCCAAAACCTGCGAGAGACAAAAGTGCTGCAGCTCACAAGGGAAAGCAAGAGATCATCCAGTCCAAACGCCCACTGCATGCTTCATAACTCTCTCTCACTTCCACTCTCTACGAGAGGGGCTAGCAAGCAGGAGTTAATAAAAGGTCCAGTGGGTGTTGGAGTGTTTACACGTTCTCCTGGCGGTTCCCACAGTGGCTGCAGTGAGCCCTCCTGCGCTGGGCCACCCTCCCTGCCGGGTTTGCTTGTTTTAGATTCGCTCACAGTTTCAATGGCTTCCTCTCTGGCGAGGGCCGTTTCCTGTCGCGATCCCCAGAGGCAATGCAGGAGGGTCATAAAGTAAATTCCTCCCTAATATTGAGCAGCCCTTCTTTCTCTCTCTCTTTCCCTTTCTACTTCTCTTATGCTCTCTCTCCCCCCGACTCTCCAAGCTATTTATAGCAGGCAGCAGTTTGACCTATAGCAGGCCTATACAGTGATAGCCTGGGAAAGCCTGCAACATGCAGCAGAGAGAGAGAGAGGACCCCAAGCTTTGGGGAGGGTGCACGTGTAGGAGTGTGGGAATATGACTGTGGGAGTGTGAGTGTGTGGGTTGAGAACGGGGGTGTGTTGAGTAGGGGGGCATTTTAACCAACCTTAAGCTTCAAATGTCAGCAAAACACTTCCAATATTATTACGAATAATAAAAAAATAAAACCACATAGACAGTTTAAAAGGGGCCAAGAAGGTCAAACTTCATTTCCTTTGGCAGAGTTGGAAAATAAGAGTTCTTTCTGTACATGGAAGTGACAACCTGTGAACTTGTGACTGCAGCTTTTCTTGTGCCAGTGTCCAAGTTGAGCTAAAACTCCTAACCAGATTAGGAAGCTAAAGCCGGGGGAAGCAAACAGGGATCTGAGCTACGCTAAAAGCTAATGCCAGCCTATGCTAGATATTACCATACCTTCTCTGTTTGTTTGGTATTACCATACCATTGTCTGTTCCCTCAGAAAACAGACTGGACTACCTCAGCTGAACCAAACTAGAGCGTAACTCACATTAGAAGGGAGAGCACTGTTTCATCAAGACTAGGTAAGACTTGAGAAAGCCAACAGCAAGAAAGTACTAACGGGGTAAAAGTTAACCAGCTAACAGCTTCATTGCCCTGAAAGGACACAACGAGAGAACAGCAGCAACACTGTGCAGCAAGAATATGGTGGTCTGTGAGCTGTTGCAGAGCCATAAACTAGAAATCGGATAGGACAATCAACACGTTTCCTTATGAGGCAAAATAACAGGGAGGGACCTAGGCCATCAGACAACCATATCTTACCCCAACCAACATCAAACACTAGCAGTTTAACACATACAGTTGGTACAAAAAATCTACTACATTTAACGGACACTAAAATTATTTTAGATATACATACAGTCTTTATCCCCACTGTATGTGTAGGTGTGTGTGTGTGTTTGTTCATGCTTACCTGGAAGGCAGGCACATTCGTAGGTGTGGTCTCCGGTCTGGTGGCACGTTCCGCCATTAAGGCACTGAGATGGGGCACAGGGCTGAGTGGGCACCTCGCACGTGCGCCCGCTGTAACCTGCCACACACTCGCAGCGGAAGGAGCCATGTGTGTTGATGCAAATTCCTCCGTTCAGACACTTGCCGGGCTTGCGGCACTCGTCGATGTCGTTGCGGCAGTTCTTTCCCTGGTAGCCCGGCGGGCACGAGCAGTTGTAGTGGTTGTTCCAATTAGTGCAGCGGGCACCATTGGCACATGGGCTGGTGGCGCAGGCATCAATCAGAGAGCAGTTTTGACCTGCACACACACACAAGCAGAAACGATGACCGTTAATCACTAATTAAACGAATCACTGGACTGGACTTGAGTACTAAATAATGTATATATAAGAGCATTTTCAGCAAACTCTGCAAACTCTATCTCACACAATTAAGGCAAATACATTGAATGTGTTATAAAGGACATGATGAGATCTCAATAAGAGTGTTTGAATCTCAAATTTGTGTTTGACTGATCAGCTGAATTAGTTGCTAGGGTGACTGGCTATATTTGGCATTTAAGTGATTTGTTAAATTTGACCTTTGGGCGATCAGCTAATTTTAGAGTTTGTATCAGCACAATTTGAAGTTTGGATGATCAGCTAAATTTGTTGTTTGGGTGATCGACTCAATTTTAGGGTTGGAGGATCATCTAAATGTTGGCCCTTGGATGATCAGCTAAATTTGATGTTTGAGCAATCAGCCAAATTTGTATTTTTGGGAATCAGCCAAATTTAAGTGATACTCTACGTGATTATTCACATAGACCTAACTAAAATGTACAGGACATGACATTTATTCTGCCTACTTCCATTACTCGTTAGCTACATTAGCCTCGTAGCTCTAGTGCAACCCTAGATAGCAGCTGCATTAGTGATAAAGGGAAGAATGTGAAACCATTGCTTTAGACATCATTTAACAAGACATACCTCTGAAGCCCCTCTGGCACACGCAGGTGAATTGTGGGACTCCGTTCGCCACCTGGCTCTTGCAGGCGGCTCCATTAAGGCACGGGGAGCGGTGGCATGGGTCCAGGTGCTGACACAGTGGTCCAATATACCCCGGCCGACACCTGCAAAGCAACAGCCAATCAGAACACGAGGAACACAGATTAAGGTATGTGTGACATAGTAAAAAACGTCTCCGCAATTTTTTGATCCAACTCTGAATCCGGCTGGGACTTTGACTTGCACACTTCTTGCACCATTACCGGAAAAGCCCCACTCAGGCACACAAAACCACAACTCAGTCTTTATACTAATAGAGTCTGTGCTAGCTCATGTTAAGACAAACACACACATACACACACACACAATTTCATGCTCTGGGACAGATGCAAGCTATCTTTCCTTCTCCACTGAAACAGACAAGCCCACTCTCCAAATTCCCCCAATATTCCCAGCTGCATCATTTTGCTCTGTCTGTGCCAGTCCACATTCCACCATCATTACTCTTTCTGAGCGCTGTGGCCAAGGCTTGCCTCTGCACTTAAAGGCAAGCCTGAAAAGAATAGGATTTACCTACAATAGCTTTCACTTAGAAGATAAGCGGCCTGTACAACCAGGACCCGGTGTACAGTCCTAGGCTTTATGTGTTAAACAAAAAGAGGAAAGAGGTCACTCTGACAACTCAAAAGATCAGCACGAGAAAAAGCACACGCTATAGAGCGCTGTGCGATATCCGCCAAACGGCTTTGTGATGAATCTGCAGTGGTTCCTTCCTTGCCTGATTCTATGCCTTTCATCCAGGTTGTATATTATCTTGACGGATGGCTAAGTGTGACCTGAAACTGCTCAGGTGAGATAACACACAAGCAGCTTTTTGGGTTTTAAAAGGTCGTCTCGTGGGGGCCGGAGCCGGAGCCTTTGGTCCGCTGGGTTTGAGAGGCCAGTGTATGAGGGGTAACCCTACACCCACCCAGGGAGCCACAGGATGGGCCACATCAAACGGGCTGTTTGAAGCCGACGACAAGGCCGGGGATGGCTGTTCTCTCCCTCCATCTCTTTCTCCCACTCTTTCCCTCTCCTTCTCTTTTCACTGTAAACCAAAGCCCTGGGCAGAGGCAAACAATGCCTTTTCCTCTGCCTCTTTTAACTAACGAGCTATCACGTCCTTTATTGGGCTCCTTTGTGGTTGGGACGCTCCTCCCGTGGGCTCATTTAATAATGTTTTTTTTGGGGGGGCTTCTGAAGAGGTCCCCCCAAAAAGGTTACCAACCTCAAGGGGGCGCCTGTAGAAGTTTCTAGCAAGAAACTGACAACCCTAAGAAGTGCACAATCCCAACTGTGGCAACAGCTTTTTCCCCTCCCCAGCAAGACAATGGGCAGACAAAGCAGTTGCAGCACTTGGCCTGGAGGCCAAGATGTGCACAAAAATGTCCTGTTTATATATACTTAGAAAATGAACAAACTCCAGATCCAGAAGATCCATTGTTTAGGAACTTACCCTACCCTAATTTTCCCCTTACCCCACATGTAATGGATCAGACAGAGTAAAATACGAGCCAAGGCGAACTGAGTCTCAGCCCCTCTGCCTGAGTTACAGCTAGAATACTAGCTCACTTTGACTCGGCCAGCTCTGACCAACCTGCAGCAGTACTGGATGTTGAAAAAGTTCTTGTCGAGTAACCAGGGCTACTCCTCCACCTCCTGAAGGGCCCCCGGAGCACTGCACTGCCTTCCCTATGAAACCTCTTACATGCTGGGAGGTCAAATGTCAGAGGTCAGCAGTCTGATTGTAATGATAATGTTTCGCGAGGCAGAAGAGCTGAGGGTGGGGTGTGGGCGTCTGATTTGAGTAGAATGTCTTTGGAGGGCTGCGGGAGGGTGGGTGGAGGGGTTGGCTGGGGAGGGGGTGGTCGGGGTGGTATGGTTTGGCGGAGGGGGGGAGGAGGGGTAGGCTAGGGTCCGGTACGGAGGGAATGTCATGTCATACTTCCTGTAATCCTCCGACTCCCGCTCTGAAAACACTCGCCCTCTCTCTCCGAATCCCAGATCCCCGTCGCCTTGGAAACCTCACAGACGAGCGAGCAAGGCCTGACACACCACCAATCAGACGCTACCCTCAGTCCCCTTGGCTATTTGTTATGGCTTGGCGGGGTTTATTTAGAGGCAAATTAACTATGTCTGGAATTTTGGGTGTCACTAAAAAAATGAAACCGGGGGGCTCTCAGCACAAAGGGAGGCCTGGGGGAACGGGAACAGGGACCTACGCTGAGGTTCTTTCTGCCAAGTTATTCCTGAAGTTCCCTGGTCCTTTAAAAGGCCAATGAAAGCGTGCATTCACCTCATGAAGGCAACAAGAATGTGTTAGTTTGTGTGTGTGTTTGCGCCCGCGAGAGAGAGGGATAGTGGAATGTGGAACGTATGGTAGAACCTACCCTTATCTCTCATCTGGAGCATGTCTTCCAATTAAATCGTTGGGTTAAGCCTGTGTTGTAAAATTATGAGACATGTGTGCTGGAGATGAGGACAAATATGTCTTGGAAAGAACAGCTCGAGCAGGAGCGCCAAAAAGCTACACTGGGGATTTCAAAAGTTACTAGACTAGATGAGGTATTGCTGCATATGCTGACAAGACCAATTTCAACACAACACATGGAGGCCCCAGTAATGCAAGCATGTTTTAGTAAGTGTGCGGGTGTTGGAAGCCATACCTGGATATGTGTTTGTGAATGTACGTGGGTGTATCAGTGTTGGTGTCTGGATTGTAAAAGGGCCTTTGAGCATGTGTTTGTGCGTGTGAGAATGTGCAGATATTGGTCAGACAGCCTCAGGAGGGAGGACAGGAAAGGAAAGGTTATTTGTCCTTACACGAGGCACCACAGCCAAAACACACATTTTTTTGTCTGGGCCTTGGCCGTTGCTATCATTCCAAGAGGCCTATCACCGCTTTCTGTTAGGGACAAATCCAATGTCTTATTCCAACGTTTTTGCACATGTGTACAAGACCTCAGAAGTATCTTTCGGAGGAAGAAGGTGTTCGCTTGTTTGTGGTTTTGGGCAGGTGCAGGACGCTGCGCAATGTGGGCGGTGAGACGGATCCAGAGCCGTGACCCCTGACCCCGGAGGAAGAGCAAGGGCGGTGGAGAGCAAGGCCGGAGTGTGCGCAGAAACGCTAATCCCGGCACGTCACAACACTTCTGAAGGCTCGCGCCAGCTGCAGCTCGGCGCTCTGCATCTGTCCACATCTGTCAGCACAGCCCCAGCTGGCCGCCACTGCCGGGGCTTACTGGCTGAACAATGCTGCTATTCTACTTCCAAGATGGGCTCCAACTCATACACACGCATGCTCCCAAAACAATGCCATGCACGTAAGTGTGCCAATATGCTCCCAACACACTTCCCATGACAATATTTGATCTGTCAATAGAAGCAGGTTAACGCAGAAGCCTGAGAGTTTGGGCTATCTCAGAAGTGAGTAGAAAGCAAACAACTTCAGGCACTGATGCAAAGAAAACCAAATACAACCACAGCAACTCCCATGCACACGCTCTTGCTCAATGCACACACACACGCTCAAACACATACACTAGGTCATATTTATCAAACCTCTGAGAGCGAGAGTGCTGCTCTAGGATCAGTTCTGTGCATCCAATCAAATGGACCAACTGATCTTGCTCCAGCACTTTCCGTCCTCAAAGATGTTTGATAAACGAGGGCCGCAAAAGACTTACGAATACTGGTCCATTTTCTCTGAAGGTGCTGGTGGGAAGATGGCCCACTATAGAAATGGGAGCTTTCTAAGGAACCACAAAACAGTTCAGAGTAAGAGACAGCTGCCTTTATCGTACACTAAAAATCTTACACAGTGGAAAATCACAAAACATGCGTCTAAAGATCACCAGTAGACCATGTCTATGGTGTTCCTTGGGCGACCTCTAGGGATGCTGGCCACATGATATATGTGTATGTGAAATTCGCCGCCTCCTCTTGTTATTGGAACCTGACGCCGTTTTTCCTGTTCTGGAGGTCACTATGGGCAGGTAATCGGACACCGCTCTCTTTGGAGCGATCCCACACAATCATAAGGTCGAGGCACCTGCAGAGGACAGCCACAAACACATCGCCTCATCCTGAAAAGAGCTCGGCGTGGTCAGTCATGGTCCATCAGCTGCCAAACATGGGAGAATTCCCAGCGGAAGGGTTTCAGTGTCTCTTGCAGGTACTTTTGAGACATGCTTCCCTCACCTAGGTGAAAAACAATAAGTGTAGGGTCTACATTCCACTGGTCAGGCACCTCCCTCCGTGCAACTGAAAGCTGTCCGGTTTTGGCTTGTGGGTCACCATCTATTGTAAGTGAAACAAGATATGTTTTCTTATCTGTCTTAGCTGAGTACAATGAAAATATGAGTTTGGGTGGCAGCTTTAGGGGAAAGGAGAGACTGCAAATGGAAGAAAACCCCTTACAAAACCAGGTCTGTGGCAATGTCTGGCACACACTGCGCAACCCCCACTGTCCAAAGCTCCACAAGTGGGGAGCAACTCCATGCCTTTGTAAAGAGTCCATACTGACACCACACTGCCAACAAGAGCCTGCAAGCCTCCCTCCCCCAGCTCCCCCCTTTTCTCAGAGAGGAACCAAAGTGGGGGTAGGGCAGCATTTTGTGTCCCAAATAAAAGAGCTAAAGTAGTCAGAACCCCATTGTGTAAGAAGGGAGGAGGGAGGGGGGCAGTGACCCAAACAGCCAGGCTTTCAGGCCCGTTCTTATACGGACCAACAGGCCTCAGCTGTAGCCTGGCAACAGTAACCCATGGCTGAGGACAGAGAGAGGTGGAGGGAGAGAGAGTTGGAGGGGGTCGTGAGGCAGGGTTCCATAAGGACAGTTCCAGGACTTTCACAAGAATTTTTCCCTTCTTCGTGCCTGTCTGCAGTAGACGTTGCAGTTGAAAGTGAAACATGAAAATTAAATATGACTTTTGCCAAAGAAAAGTCCAAAGTTTGCGTAAAACAATGGAGCTTTTGTGCACAATGTGTCTACTGATATAAGAAGGGGTCTTTTTTTAATTCCACCCGTGGAACTCGGAGCAACGCTGCGCTACGAACATAGTTGCCTCATCTGCAGGACCATCCAAACAACCATTCCCCCTTCCTTCTGAACAATAAAACATGGCATGTTTGCTACTCTCTTTGCTAGGACTCTTCTTTCATTCTTCTGAGCTGCACTGCCATACAATTATCTTAGTTCCCAAGATTACACTGAGCCTGGAAGGGAGTGGGAGTGGTTAGCTGTTTAATGTGATAATGGTCTATGATAGCAGAACTGGCAAACCTAACGGATGAATGTACAGCCAGAGCTTCACAGGAAAAGTTCCTGTTGGAGAACAAGAGCCTCTATCAGAGCTTGCACTGTGGTGTTTATGATCCAATTTGGTTGAGCATTGTTAACGAAAAAGAGACAAAAAAGAAGCCTGGAATCTTTGCTATTGCTAACAAGCCAACCATAACCACATTGCATGCACCCTGGAGTCGAGGTCTTCCAAAGCATTCTTCAATGTGTTTGACCACAGAACCCCACCCCACCACCTAAACTGAACCAGATTCCTTGGGAATTTTAAGAGATGGCCTGGCCTCTCAACACTGCCTGGACCTGAGGAAAGATATGCTCCTACTCATGCTAATTAAGACCGAAAAAGCAGTCTTTTCACCCATTCAATGAATCATTCTTTCACAACCGCATATGCATATTAGTTTCTTTTCCGTTCCTCTCACCGAGATTTTTTCACCATTACCTTTTGTTTGGCGCCCCAATGAATTTAGATGTTTATGCTTATATATACAAAGAGCTATGGAAAACTTTTTGTAGGAACTCCTCTAACAATGAAAACAACTGAGGTTTTGACATTCCTTTTTTTTTTTTACAGAACTTTGTACAAATTGAGCGAAAAGCTCCTATCAGTATGTTGAGAAACACGTTGAAGGGCAGTTGTGAGCACGTTCCCCAGAGCCTAACAGCTATATTATGGGCTTATCTCCCACACTGTCGCCTATAAACTCAGGCCCTCGTGCACAAGGGCCGAGGTTCCTCCTTTTATCCCCTCCGCCATCGTGCAAGCACCAAAACAAACAGCACCACGTTGTGAAACTTGATTGCCGTGCACTCTCACAGGGAGTGCAGGAGACACAGGCCATCTTTGAATCAGCAGTTTCCCGGTTTGCTTTCACCATAGGGGCAGCCTCAGGTTATTGGCATCCACAACGTCTCTAAGGCCCACAGCAGGCGTGCCACCCTCATACAAAAACCTGCTCTTCCTCGGAGTCGGCGGGATATCATATAGTGTCTGAATGAGGGCTGAAATGAGCGAAGGGGTGAGAGTGGTCCGTGAGATGTCTTAATCTGCCCTGACAGACAGGATGCAAGTGAAACGGAGGGGTCATGGGGAGTCATCACTTCCTGTTCCAGGGCCTGGGAACTATCGCTAACCGCTTACTGCTACCGCACTCCCACTTCAACCTAGTCCAAGGGCCCATCCAATCAGAGCCCAGGGATCCAGAAGGTTTCCAAAGGATCAGATGCCTCAATCGCCTCGTTCCTCCGGTCATTTCCAATTACACAGACTGGTAACCACGCTGCAAAGTCAAACCATATCGCCGGTATAAAATTGGCCTCAGCTGACACTATTCCTCGCATGGCCACCGGGCAGAATGTGCTTGAGCCCAGGACGGTTTTTGAGCTAAAGGGAGGCGGGGAATCTTATGAAACATTCCACTTAAATCCATTATAAGGGGAACAGAAGGCGCACCATGCCTTAGGCACATGAAATCAAAGTTGGCCTAAACCAGGACAGTGAGCTTATAAACAGTAATAACATTTATTGTGTGTGTAATACACAAGTAATAACTTCTATCTGTTGCTAAAAATGTAGCCTAAAATATAGTGATGGCATCAATAATGCTCAAAAAGCTCCACTGTATCTCTCCACTCATGTGTGAAACAACAGAGCAAGCTCTTTTCTCGTCACTGACGTCCTTCCATTTACAAATGACGTCTATGAGTACTGAGATATCTGGCCACTGAGACACTGACCACTGATCAGCTCCCACAGCTATTAAATACACATTTGTGAATGTGTGTCTGTGTGTGTATGTGAGCGAAGGTCCATGAACCGGCAGCTCCGCTCCTCCACAAGCCTGTCTGTCTCGGCATGGGGCAGCAGGCCACTCAAAGGCAGCACCTGGCCCTCCACTCCCCCCTTTGTGAAAGTCTGACTTCACTGGATTACCATCACAACATACACCAGCTGCTGTCCCCTGCACCCCAGCTCAACCTCCCCCCCCAACACACACACACATCCCCAAATCTACCCCCACCCGCCTCATTCCTCCAGCTGGAGCCTCTCTGAATGACACCCTCACAATCTGCCTAATTATCTCTGTGCTTCAGCTGAGGCTTTATCCCACAGTGGGTCGAGCGCTTGCCTGCACACACTCTCCACGCAGGGGTGGGATGAGATCAGAGGCCCTGCCGCGGCCACTCCAATGGGACTTCCTGACTCTTCACCTAGAGACGGATTCCTAGACTCCTTCCTCCAACAAGTGCGCCGTCATCCTTTGTGCTTCGCATATCTCCAAAAGACTGACTCAGACTGTAGTGGGACTTCTGGGTTCCAGAGGCCCCCGGCTGGGCCAATGCTTCAGGGCACTGTCTGAGTTCGATACACTCTTTTGATGCGATTGACCTCTTGTGGAGAGATGTCACTGTTGCATCAAACATGTCAAGAAATCAGATTGGGAACCTCATTGCCATTGGTTTTGACAGTAATGCAGGGTGATACCCACAGAGATTAACTCCTGGCCACTGAAGCTCTCTGGGCACAGAGCATCATGCAGTGAGGAATGAGGCCCAAAGTGAACCCAGAAGTGGTATTTATACATTGTCCTCAGACAGGACCTGCCAGGACTTGGCCGGGGGCCCACAAATCAGCCGATACCGTGATAACTAGGGCAGTCACAATGGCAGTCCCAGGGGCTGCATTCGCATAATATCTCAGTCACTTGAGAGCAACAGTGCTGGAAGGAAGGAACGGAAATGCGATGTTGCACAACCCTTTTGAGAGAACAAGCAACTGCCTCAGATTGTACAACTCCAAAAAGACAGAGCACTGAGCCTCATAAAATTCCACAGTGCAATTGGTTCCTCCATCCTGTGCCCGATTTCAATCTTCTGCAGTGTTTGCTAAAGCTACCTTCATCCACTTCTTTTCTCTGTTTTTCCGTCACTCTCATTTGCCCTTTCTTCTCTCGCAATCCCCCACCGCGGTGCCAGGTTACAGGTTGGTATCTGGAGGAATAAAAGGTTCTTTTTTCTGCTGTTCTGGAGCTCCGGTTACGTCCAGTTCCCTGGGGAAGGAGGGGTGTGGTGGAGTGGGATTGCTGGACCCAGAGTTAGCGCGAGGGCCGACCGGTCAGACCACTCTTCTGCGGCCGAGTGTATTTCATTTTTCCTTTTTTTTTAAATGATCATGTTATCGTGTTGTGTGGCATGACATTTACTGTCCCATTTTTTTTCTGGAAGCCATTGTGTTTTTGCTTGAAGACACTGACCGACCAGCTGCACCGATTACGCGCAATACGGCCCACCATGCCTTGCCGCTCCACATACACACACACACAATACAAACAAGTTCATTCACATTACGCATCACTTTCAATGGGGCACAAAAATACAGTTTTACAGCATGACCAGTTCCACTTTGGGGCTTAATGTACCATTTAGCCTACATATCCTGTCAGGAAACCCACAAAGCAAGTGGGATTATGGAGCTGGAATACAGAGGTGCTTAGTGTGTTGCAAGGCTTGAAGGAAGGAGCAGGCCAGGGAGAAAACAGGACAAAGCAGGGCAGGTCCATAAACTTGGTTAAATATTTACCTACACACCGTTTTAATACCACTCAGCCTGATGTGTGATACGTAATGATTGAAAGGCACGGTTGGCCTTTCTGGAATCACATTCCTGAGTGTCTTAGCGTAGCTACTTTTGTCTTTCTGAGCGCTGTTAATTTTTAATGCAAGGTATTATCTTTTTGTACTTAGTGTGGAGAAAACCATCAACAAGGCTGAACCTCTAGGCTTCTCTTCTTTTGAGGAAGCACATGGGTTTAAGTTCTCCTTTGTATCTCACACACAATCACCTACCCCTCAGGTGTGAGTCTGCATAACATTACAGGGTCTGAATGCGACTGGAAGCCGATTCTTAGCGAGCTGGTCAGTAACCAGGTAATAACCCTTTGCCTGAGGACCTAACATTGATCTGTAACAAAAGGCTGATTTTGGAGGGAAGCAAAATACCTTGAGGGACAAAAGACAAGCAAACTCACAGACAAAGCACGAGCTACCAGATCTACAGTATAGCTGCTGGTCTAAACGCTAGAATAGAAACACTGCGTGAACACTTCAAGTTGTGGGACACAGAAACAACATATTTTCTAAGATAATGACTCGTTTCTCATGAAACTGGGATGTCTCACCACAGCCATTCTCTGGACTCTAGACTGGCACGCAGACTTCCCTTCAGAAAACATTAGCTTTGGACAGGATAAAATCTCCACAGTAACTGGCTATTGCTCAACGTTCAGACTAATGAGAATGCGGGAAAGTAGGAACGAAGGCAGGAAAATACTGTTGCTATGCAGCCTTCATCCATGATACCATGTTTTATCCCAGGTAAAGAAGTGGTCATGCACTACAGAGTAATAAAAGTGACCATAGACCACCATTTAATGGTGAAAATTTTAATTCAAGACTCCTATCTCATTGTTTTCCACAGATTATGGTCATTGGACATTGGAACCATAGATTCCCAAATAGGCAATAATGGGATTCTTGGTTTGAACAACAGCCTAAAACCCAGTGCCTGGTGTTATACTTAGCCACAGAAAATGTTTCCCACGTACTGCTGCCTACCAAAGGAAAAAAAAAAACGCTAATCACCATGAATGAAGGCTAGAGTGCACACACACACAACTTTCCAAATCAGGCGGGAAACTTAAAACAACAGCCCCAGGCTTTCATGTGATAACAATCACTCTGCATTAGCATACAGAGTGAAGACAAAGGCTGTGTGAAGCAATGGATAAAAAACGGGGCGACACCAAAAGCCTAAGACAGCTCCTTGGACCGCCGAACAAGGCGTACAGTTTTGTAACTGCACTGTGTTTAGAGTTTTTTTTGGTTTTTTTAATCCAATAAATTTAAGCGGCTGAAATCTCAAAGACAGGTGCAACCGGACCATGTGTCATCCAGCAGACATGCGAAGACTTGAGCAACATTATTGCTCATTTTGCCTGGCAACCCATTCAGGTTCTCAGGCTGAGCGGCTCAAAGACACACAGCACGTTCACTCCTAACAAACAGAGCTGGAGGAAGAAGGCCTTCAGCGAGAACAAAAAAAAAGAGAGAAAAAAAGGGGGAAAAATTGCAAAAAGAAGAAAGGTGATAACCGTTGCTTTGCTTTTGGCTAGGCTCCAGCCTCTTTCTCAATGATATACAGCTGCAAGTGTATCCAATACCTCCTAACACAATGTGACACTTAGAACCAAGGCTAAATAACAACAGCAACCTTCTCAACAATCTCTCGGCAAGTCACGTAGCGGAGGAATTCCCTCGGCCATGCACAGGAACCGGACTGAGCTCTGGAGTGAGACGGACTCAACATAAGAAAAGCATGCTGTAGAATCAGAACCGGTCACTTACATGCATCTCGAGTCTATGCACATTCCTCCATTCTCACATGGTCTGTAAGTGTCCACACAGCGCAGGCCTGCAGGGGAGAAAACAGTCACTTCACATACATTGCAGAAGAAATGGTACTTAGAAAGGCTTATTATATAGAATAGGAATTGACTTGATTCATGAATTTCTTAATGAATAAAATGATGTCTTCCAGCCCCCTGCCAGTAATAGCTGTATTTCACTCAAGTGGAAGCGACGTACCTAGGACTACATGGTTCAGTGCATCACTATTTCAGTGTAGAGCAGCTGCGAATAAGGTCGTTTTTGCGTCTTTCCCAGCTTTCCCTTTTCTCCGCACTCTTGCACAGCTACGCCGGGATAAGTTCATGTTTGCTTAGTTCAGAGCTCACACAATAAAGCCTTATCTGTGCAAACGTAGGTGCGATCGGTGCGGACAGCACACAAGGAAATGCTTTCAGATGCATTCAGATTTCTTCACACAGATTTTTGTGAGGCCTGATTCACACATTTAACATGGGGTTTCTGAAGTCCTGAGCCGAACTGAAGTACATTCATGGGTTTCTTACAAACCGGCCTACCTTCAGCAAGCTGTGAAGAGTTTAAACGTGTGGGGGAGATAAATCTACCAGGCTACATCTCACATCTACACAACCTTTATCTCTCAAGGAACCAAACCCAACCAACCCATACACCTTCACAGTGATTGAGTTCTTTTAGGAGAAACCTTGTTTTAAGTGACATTACCCACATTGCAGCCCTTATCCCCCCATCCCCCATAGCTCTGAGCTACAAAGTTCAATTGTTAATAGCTCTTTGTTAGTTGAAGGAGGGGGGCAAAGTTATGGCTCACCACCCCACTCACTTCACACATAAGCACTCACCACCACCCCCCTCCTCCTCTCTGCACTACCAAGACCCCCAATACAGATTCCAGCTCAGCCACAAAATGAGTGAAAATGCAAACACAAAGATATCAAAGATATCACAAAGAAATCCTCGCTGCACATCCCAGCTTGCCTGAGCCCTGTAATTGCCTTCAACTAGCAGCGCAGCTCGCTCTGTTCTCACGCCCCCCCCCCTCCTCCTCACAGTCAGACCTCAGCTATGGACTAGGGACTTAAACGATGGTCAGTAAGTCCAGATTTAAATATACGTAGCCTGGATGTCACTGGAACACCTGTACAACAATTTACACCAGACTACATGCTATTTTAGGGCCCTTCAGTCTCTACTACCTGCAGCATTAGAAAACACGTAGGACCCCAAAGCACTTCTGGCCCTTAGGCAGTGTTCTAATATCGATTATGCTAATATAATTAATAACGATAATAATTATATCGTTAATTTCTTAAAAAAAAAAAACTCCAAATATCCAAGATGGAAACGTTATATAAAATATATAACGATGTTTTTACGTTTTTATTTAAAGTAACCCAATTTTGGAGCATTTCTATTGGTTCGTTTATCATGACATGCTCACATAAATAAAAGGGCAGCAAATTATGTAGTATAATAATAATAATAATATTATAGATGTAAAACTTAGTACTACGTTTCTTAATATCAGTAAAAAATTAAAAAAAAAAAAAACACACACAATGGAATCAAGTATATCCTCTATATAGTTACTTATTATGATAAGCAGGCCATCGATTAAACTTTTTTAATGAAAGATAATTACATATATATATTTTTGTTGCTGTTTTACTAACAAAATAACACCTGTGCATTGTTTCTGGGGGCGATTAGGACCCCCAAATCTTTAGCAACTGGTCTTTCTCCAGCCTAATGCTGCACTGCTGCTGAAGGACCCAGTTAAAGAGCTCGTGCTTCACTGCTGCAGCCGGCTGCTGCATGTGGTTAAAGAGAACTGAGTTCGGTTGCCAGCCGCTACCTAGAAGGATTTAAGGACTCTCAATGAACTGACTATGCTGGAGCCTCCAGTGCGGCCAATGTCAGGGCATGCCCCCAAAAAACAGCTTCTCCAAGAGCGAGAAGAGAAAGCTGGCGGAATACACAAAGCGTCCTAAAGCGAGAGCAGCGAGGATGCACGCGAGAAAGAGGAGCACTCCTCTGTCCTCCTCGCGCCGGGACGAGCAGGTTGTCTTTTTTTGATACAGACCCTAAAAATAGAGTCTCAAACTGATACAAAACGAGTAAACGAGCTTACCTTCGCAGTTCTGTACGAAACATAAAATACTCAAGAATATCCAAATACTGTAATCCCCCATTTTCTGTGGAAATGCTGATCCAACTCCTCTTCTGAAGCGTTAGAAACAATACATCCTTTAAAAAAACGACACCAAAACGACCAAAAGTCCCGAGGAATCACATTAAGACGGAGCAGCCTCGAAAAAGTGTGTGAGGGAGGATTCTGCTTATTTCTCTCTCTATCGCAGACACTCGGTGAATGTCGTAGTCCAGCTCCGTACTATCCCGGGCAGCTCGGACGCGGCTGCAGTGCGATTCCCAAACGCTCCAGGAACTTTTGGGAAACTTTCCTCCCCGCTCAGCTTCAGGTCCCAGTCGAGCGCCGCCGCGATATCACTCCGCCCTCCCCTTTCTCATGCCTCAGCACAGCCAATCCCTCCGCGTGCACAAGTAGTGCGCTATCGTCAATGGGCATTCCTTGCTACTTTCCCACTACTTTCGCTCGCGCAGACAAACTGCTACTTACATGCACGTGTTGTGAGCACGTTGTGAAAAATGTTACACTTTGTCAAAATCTTAATCTTAATCTTACAGAATTTTTTTTAACTTGAGGGGGGGGGGGGTGTCTCAAAATGTAGCAGTATGTGTATTTGTAGAGGCTAATTGCAGAGATAACGTCTCCCATTTAAAGTAGAAGACACAAATGCACTTGAGGGGAAGTCTAAAAGTACCAGCTGAAGCATTAGGAAGTAAAAGCAACTGGTCTTCCTCCAGTCTAATGCACTAGGACCCAGTTAAAGAGCTCGTGCTGCTTCACTGCTGCAGCCGGTTGCTGCCTTTGGTTCCTAGCCGCTACATACCTAGAAGTGTGGAGAGGTGCCTAACAGTACAAACAGCAGTACAAATTAGCTTAGCTGTGGGAAGCTTCATCTTACACTGATAGAAATGTCAAATGTACAGAAACTTGAGAGATTGGCCATTATAGCTTGTAACTATCAAGGTTACTGGTGTAGCGTAGTGGATAACAGCACCAACGTCCAACTTTCCCATTGGCAACCTACTGAGTCCTTGGGCAAGACTCCTAATGCTACGTTAATCTACCTATATAACATGAAATGCAAGTTGCTTTGGATAAGAGCGTCAGCCAAATGCCATAAATTTAAGTGTAATAAGTGCGTTTAAGGTCTAAATATTGGGCTGTTCAATGTTAGTATAGCAGGCATGGCAGAATTAGTGTTCATAAGAGGACATAACAGTCAGCGGTCAAATTGGTAAAAGGCCTTCAAAGGGGGGTGTTGGACAGGTCTCAGATTCTCGAAAGATCTATAAAGCCTGTAGCCCGCCGAAGGGCCAAAAACTTTATTACAAACTTCTATTACCAATGAATAGCCCCACCAGTTAGGGGGTTAATAAGGGGGTTGTTTGTTAGGGGACGTCTTTGTCTTACTTGTGTCAAGTTTTTAGTACAATTACCAAAGTATTTTCCATCCATGGCTGCACTAGTACTTTTTTTGAGGTTTTTGTACTTTTCTACTTTCGGTTATGATAGCAGGGCTGCTGTATGCAGGACATGTGACTGACAAGGGCCCTAAAATCTATTATTTGATTATTTTGGCAGAATTGTTAGAAATGTGTGGCCCAGTGTAATATCTTGTCAGGAGCCCAAAATAGCCGGCAGCGCCCCTGTTTGCTAGTAACGGCCTACATTGACATACTTACAAGTTCATGAGGAGTCATAACCTTTCATCTACCTCTAATTCAGGCTTTCACACTTCAATTTTTGGGTTTAATTCCATTCTGATATGTTGGTTCAGCATCTGAACGGCTGCTGCCTTCCCTTTTTGAGCTTTAGCATTTTATTTAAGACCTAAAGAATCCCCAAAACTGTTCTACAGACTTCATTTCCTATGATGATAGATGCCGGATGTACTATAAAGCTCTTCAGCAGTTTTATAGGACAGAGATTTTCAGGGACTGATTCCAACTCCCAACACATTGGGATAGAGCAAAAATACAGACCGTCCAGAGGGCCCAGAGGACCAGCCTGAGAACCATTCTTTTTGGGACATCAGTACTTGAGTTTCTGAAACCTGATACTCTTTACAAATATTTTATTTAAGTTAGGTTTGACTCTTTATTTTATTGAAGTAACTAAACATACTGGAGGATGGGTTTATGGTAGTCTGTGCAAACATACATAAGACACCATACACTGCCCAAAGTCCAGGCCAGGCCTTTATGAGGCATTTCACATAAGCTTGATCATAGAGCATCAGAGCTTTTTCATGACTGACAGTCCGTGTAGCTCTGATTTGACCCGTAAGTTTGAAGATATCCAAACACGGCAAGAATGACACTCTGTATTTGTGTTTCATGATCTTTTACTTTTTTGGAAATGGGTCACTTGGTGCTCCTTTGGTGCTTTATCTTGCTAAAAATGTGAAAACTACTGCATTCGAGTCAACCCTTGAGGCCTGCTTTCAGACCAACGAAGCTCAAACATTTCTCTCTTCTGTTTGTGTTGCTGTTTACGCCGTATAATAAGACGGATTGTGCCTGCGGGACGGAAGCGAGCGCAGACGTTTCCCCCCTCGTCTCTCCTCGGCCTGCCCTGCCCCGCTGTACTCTTTCTCCGCCATGTATAGAGCCTCGGTTGTTCTGTGGCACAGAGCAGAGCTGCTCGCTTACAGAGACAATGGCGGCTATTTGAATGAGAAAGGGCCTGCTGCATTATGACACAGTTTCTCTCCACAGGAGGTAGAGGAGAAGGGTGGAGGGGGGGGTCCCACTGACATGCAGGGACGTGGTCTAACCCCTCCCGCATCCCGCCCCCCCTTTAAACACCGACCCTCATCAGTCCTTGAATAAATTAGTGGCGAGCAAAGGACAGTGAATCTAACAAGGCCGGTTTGAGAGAAGTTCGTTACCGAGAGGGATGTTTTGTGGAGACTGAAAAGCTTGTTGCATTCACCGAGCACCTGGAGCCTCCGGCCCACTGTCGGAGCATTGTTTACAGCGGAGCTGCAGGCCAAGGGCTTGTGTAGTGAATGAGCACAGGTTTCTACCGTCTGCAGCCATAACGCACTTAATAAACCCAATGACATGTTTAAGAGCACTTGCCACCAAAAGCAGAAGCATTCTCAAGCAAAACTCTGTCTTTCATTACCGCTCCCCGTCTGCCCAGACCACTTCTCCAGCACAGTCGATTAGAAACACAAGACAGACAAATCAATTGTGTTATTTAGTTGAGCTGGATCACAGTGGAAAAGTGGAATTTTTTGTAGATGATCGTGGTTTTACAAGAGTGAAATCCATTTCGACAGAGATACTGCAATACGTCCAAACATGGATTTCACTGTCACATTTAGCAGCAATGAAATCCACAAAGAAACCACAGGAAATCAAAGCTCCATGTGCAGGAACATGTTTCGGAGTTATGCAAATTGTTGAAACAAAAGCTTTCTGTTGTTTTCTTTTTGATGTAATTAAACATATATTAAATATTTTTTATATTTGTGCTGGGCGATATGACCTCAAATCAATATCACGATAAATTGAACATTTGTACCTCGATTGTGATTAATGACCAATTAGATAAACTGCTCGAGTTCCTCAGTCCTCAGTTGTCTGAGTGTTGGAGTTCTCCTCCATGTTGCTTACATGTCGCAGACTGGACAGGGCGGCGTTATAGATATTTTTTATTTTGGACCACCAAAATAATCCCAAAAACTGTTCTACAGACTTCATTTTCTATGATGATAGATGCTGGATGTACTATGAAGTTGTTCAGCAGAGAAGTTGTAGGACAGAGGTTCTCAGGGACTGATTCCAACTCCCAACACATTGGGATAGAGCAAAAATATAGACCGCCTAGAGAGACCATCGTTCTTTACATTGTCTTAAAATTCTATATGTGGACCAATAGAAATGCTCTATAATGGCTTTTCTATTATATATATATATATATATATATATATATATATATAATAGAAAAGCCATTTTAGATTGTTTCTATTTGTCCACATATCATAGAATTTTAGGAAAATGCAAAGAACAATGAACAACTTTATAGTACATCCAGCATCTATCATCATAGGAAGTCTGTAGAACATTTTTTGGGATTATTTTGTAATGTTTTTTAAATTACACAAAATGAGAATAACCAGAAGCATAAAGTGAACCATTTACAAAAGTTAACAAAGATTTTGTTTTTCAAAGTTAACAAAGTTTTATTTTCTTTCCATTTAAGCAAGCAAGGTAAACCGAGTTCTTACAGTAGGCTCTATATTCATAAAGAGAGACCAGTAATTAGAAAAGACCATTGGGCAAAACATGAAAAAACGAGCACAAAGGCCTGTGTATGTCGCCTTCTTTCAGAGATATGAACGTTGATGTTGGCTAGAAGCAACAGATGGGCTGTTTCTCTATGGGCGCAGTTTGGAGCGCTGTTGTTGTTGTTTGTGTTGTGTCTGCTTATGAGGTTAATTCATGCAGAGCACCCACGCTCGCTGCTGTAAAGCGGAGACAGTATTGTCTGTCTGACACTTTGTGGTTATGCTTGGCAGATCCTCTGGCGCAGGTCCAGAGAGATGGCTTTGATGATGGCACAAGCAGAACACAAGTGAGGTTCACTCAGTCCCTAAACCCAGAGGTGGGCACTGAGCAGTTAGGCAAATAGGTTTGTTAAATGACATCTGAGAGTTTTCATCTCGCATATTTACCATTTCTATGCATTTTATAGCTCCTTTAAACATATTTAACATACACGTTTTGAATGAATGTTCAGGTCTAGCCTATAGTGCACAAACACAGGGTTTGTGGGTCAAGTCAATCCAGGGTTTTTTCAGTCTTCTCTCACAGCAGAATTTGTTTTCCATGGATTATTTCTCCTTTTCTATAAACATCTGAGATCCTCTTGATTATTATGTTAAATGTTCAAGGATACTGAGATAATGTTTGTTTGTTCACAGCTACAGGACTGCGTTGACATCTCCCACGCAAAGTGAGAAACTTCACATGTCTTTGTGTATGTGTGCACAGAAAAACGTGAGTAACTGTGTGTTTGGGAAAGGCAGGGAAAGACAGGCGGCAGGATTCTCGCCGAGCTCAGAGGGGATCCAACATCAGACAAACAACAAGGTGTCGGCGGCCATGATTTACGCGTCCCCTGCCTGTGTCTGCTGGGAGGAAGAGCTTATTCTCTCATGTCCGTCTTCTCCATTTCAGCCTTTAGAAGTTCTAGCCTACTTCTGATACCAGTCCCAACTCAGACACTTCAGATGCACGCAATTAATGCATGTAATAAAACTCAATAATGTTATATATAATATGTGAAGTGTATCAAAACATTGTGTACGGCCCATTCTGGAACTGCGGTACATTTTAAGAATGGAAAGCTTTGACTCACCAAACTTGTCAAATTGTTTAAAACATTTAAACCATTATCAGAGTAGCACTTTCTACCATTTTGTGCCTTAATTCCATGTGTTAACCTCAGACTAGATTCCACACAGCATGTCAAATATATTATGGATTTTCAACACAAAAATAAATGAGAAATTCACTCAACATCATCATAAAATATACAGTAATTAGTATACTATTCATGTATCCCCAACATTTTATTCAAAATGATGAGAGAAGATGTTTCTCCACCTGTTTTTTCACGTGTTTCACAATGTGACATCCCTGAGTGCAGGTCACATGCTGTTTGCAGATTTTCTGCAGTGACAGAGGTGACCAGAACACAATGTTCTTTTAAAATATAATTGCTAAAATGACTTATTCTATAGAAAATACATATTATATTCAATTGCCTTTATAACTGTTAATAGAGTAAACACACAAATCTAAAAAAATAGACTTCATGTAAAAAAATTTTATATAACATTCAATTAGCTGTTTGTTGTGTTTAATTTGAAGTCCTTTTTTGACAATATGTACATTTTTATGTGATTTTTTGTTTTATTGTAGCATTGAACGACGATGCTAATGTAGCCAGCTAAGCTAATAGAAGATTACCAACGTTAGTCAATTAAAAAAGCCAAACTAAAGCCGAACCAAAGGTCATTGCATAGCCACAGACAGTCTTAACACCCATCTGGAAGCCTGAATATTTCTTACTTTTGCACTTTTTAAAATAGATTTGAGGTGTGTGTGTGTGTGTGTGTGTGTGTGTGTGCAATGATTTAGACCTGCTGTTTGCATATTGCTAATCGGTGGGTAAAACTCAAGCTTCAGGCCTCTACTTTCACAGATAACTCTGTTATACAGTGTTGGGAACAAATAAAAGAGTGTAAATTAGTCACCAAAGAGGTTTCTGTTTTCTGATTTACCACAATTGTACAATTTTTCATGGATTTGCCATTATTTTGTCACCAACAATGTATACAAAAAGGTTTACTGGTTGTTTGGGACAGTAAATGGCTATATTTGTATCGTAGACACGTGTACTGCAAGATTCTTTACAATCATCCCGTGTCTTGATGTTCATATCATTGGAATTTGTTGACTTAGTAAAAAGATGGCTAAAGTTAAAGACCTGCATTTTAACCAGGTGGCTAAGCTTCCACTACTTGCTAGCTACATTAGCCTCATTCAGGCGTTAAATATGTCTCAGCTGATTGACTACACTGGAAATTGTACCCTTGAATACAGATGGTTTCAGACCAAGCATGGTGAATTTACACCACCTCTTTGAAGTTCCTTGCTGAACACGGACTGTATGTATTAAAAGTCATTTGTTCAGCTGCATGTGACCGAACCATGCTTTCTACTGGTGTGCACTGTTTTAGCACTATTGTAATGCGCCATTGCTTTGTGGCCTGTTTCTGTTTGGTCCTTGCACTCTTTGTGGTGTGTGAATGGTACTGTATGTTTGCCTTGTTCAGAGTGAAAGCAGGAGGTTAAAGTTACTTTGTGAAAAGAGGACCACCCTGCGGAGAGCCAAGCCACACATCCTCACTATCTCCCCCAGCGGCCTCTTAACCCTTCCCCCCATTGCCTCTCCTGGACCCTGGGGACGCTGCTAATACCCCTTGTGGGGCACTTGGGAAAAAATAACGCAGGCTGTGACCGTAAAGATAATTGGGCTAACAAGATGTGAGAAACGTTAAGTGGAAAGCCTCGCACCGCAGTATTAGATAAGATACTAATGAAGGAAGAAAGGGATTCCTTTTCCGTTATCTTAAGCTATGCTAACATCTCTAAATACCTAAAGCAAAGATACTGGATACTAGTAATGCTGGGTGTGCTGAAGCATGTCTGTGTGAATCATGAATCACATTATGAATATAATAACTGGGGTCAAATGACCTTAAAAATGGCTTAATGTGCTTTCCACATCAGAAAGGGATCGCTTTTTAGCTATTCTATGCTATGCTAACATGTTTTAACACCCAAACCCCATCATTCTGGACTTAATACTGGACTTATTTATGTCTCTGTGAACTGAGATATCAAATTATGCAAATATATTGAGGTAAAATTGCTCACTTGCTTTCTTCTCTTTAGCTGATTTAAACAATGTTAACTACATGTTGAACCACTTAAATGCACAGATATTAGATACCAGTAATATCTGGCCTTGCTTATGTCTGGGTGAATCCGGAATCATGAAATCAGCCAGCGGTGCCATGTTGCGTAAGAAATGACTGTGTCTTGCACATAAGGGAAGGTTTTTCTGTTTAGCTAAGCTATGCTAACATGTCTGAACTCTTAAATGAAATAAAACTGCCAATAAAAAAGAGTCCCTTTCATACACAGAAAGCATATTCAGTGATTGTTAACGCAAGTGTTTCACAGTTATCTCACAGCATATATACTTGCATATTGTATATAATTGCATAAAGGATGGTTGTTTAGTTTGGATCGTTAAGTATGTTATGCTGCGTGTAAGTGGTGTCGGAACCTGGGAAATGCCACTGGGAAATGAACTTGAACAGCCAGTGAAGTTGTATTTACATGTGGGAAACTCTGGATTCTAGATGATACATGAGTTTACAAGCTTGTGCCTTTTGTTTTTACATTCGGTTTTACACTCCAAAACCTTGTAATATTAACTCATTGTATTTTGTATTAAGATGTTTGTGGATGACTTCCCGATTCCCTGATTGTGCAGATCTCCCGATAACCTATACGGAGTACTTTATTTTTATTTACTAGTTAACCATCTGGTATATACAAGAAATATTACAGTATCTACATATTGCAAGTCCACAATTATGCCCAATATCTTTGTGTTCAGGTATTCATATGCATATATAGCATTATAGCATAGCTTACAATAGCAATAAATTGGAAATATCATATTTACGGGATGATTGCACATGAAAGCACCTAGAGGTCAGACTTTCCTTGTTAGAGGCGTCAATAAAAACACTGATAACTGTGTTTTAAAATATGGCTGACCTGATGTTTATACTTTGATCAGTTTGTTTTGTAATAGGGAATAGTTTTTAAGCCATTTCCTGTGCAATTTTGCCAGAATTTACAGCATTAGCACATTACATTTTTATTTTGCACAGATATAAATGACCTCTGCAATAAACAAATATTTTTTATTGGGGCAATTGGGAATTATTTAAGAAATGGCTCAGAATTGGCTCTGTTAAGCTATGCTAACAGATGTACACATGCAAAAATATTAGCTGTATACTGAACTTGTGCATGTAAACTATATGCAACTGCATTCAGTATTCAAGTAAACTGTGACAAAGTAGCAACAAAATTACATATGAAATATTTAATAATCACTGATACTTCTCTGTAGTCCAGACATCTCTCTAGACTTCCTTAAAAAGGCAATGTTTGATGTTCAAAAATATGCAAAAATGTTTGATTTGAATTAAGTATAACGTACGCAGTCTGTGATTGCATGCTACTCAACCACATTACAGTGCTGAATGAATGTGTGTGTGTGTGTGTGTGTGTGGACTGTGTGTCTGTGTGTGGACTGAATGGCCGGTGATGACTTTACCACCCCGGTGCAGTATGATTTATGTGGGAAAACTCCGTAGAGCGCCTGCAGAGAGTGTGGAGAGGATTACAGCCCCCACCACAAACTCTGTCACGGCCAATCACCAAAGCAGACCCCCTGCTGACAAATGGCCAATCAGAAGGCTCCGTTTATGTCTGCTGTCCTTATCCCTTAGGTGTAAGCCTATGATCTCTCCATGATCAGAGTTTGGAGATTGTATCACTGCTTGTGGTTCTGGTCCATAAACCATAGATATCAGGCCTTGGTGTTTGAGATGTGTATCTCTCCAGCTAGCGAGGAAAGATCATGACAGTTTAACCTGGTTTATGAATGGAATATGTTTTGGCACTGACATAATATATTTTTGTGATCATTGTTTGGCTGAATTGTTTTTTTTCTATATAGTTAATGGACTAGCTGTTGCATAAGTGTAGCACGCTAATCATCTATTTTACCAGTCATAATGTTAATGACACTTTTCTGTCATTTGTTTGTTTCTCATGACTCTGTTCTGATTTAACACCATTTAAAAAGCTTCCTTTTATTTAGAAACTCCTTGAAATACTATAGAAGCGTCCAAAACAACCAACTGAAACACCATAGAAACTCCTTAGCAACCACCTGAAATTCCATAGAAACTTCCGAAGCAACCACATGAAATACCATAGAAACTTCCAAAGCAATCACCTGAAATTTCCTATAAACTCCTTAGTAACCACCTGAAATACCACAGAAACTTCGAAAGCAACCGCCTGAAAAATGAGAGAAACTCTTTTGCAACCCCCTGAAATACCATAAAAAGTTCCAAAGCAACCACCTGAAATACCATAGAAACTTCAAACGCAACCACCTGAAATACCATAGAGACTTAACCACCTGAAATAGCATAGAAACTCTGTAGCATCCACATGAAATACTATAGAAACCCCTTAGCAATTACCTGAAGTACCATAACAACCACCCTAGCCAATACCTGGGATATCATAGCAATCACTTGGCAAAAACAGTTCAAGGATAAGCCATCTAGAAACTGCCTGGAAGTGGGAACCACTTAAGCTGGTCAACCACTCTGCATTTCCCCATGCTTCACAGTAGATATGGTGTTCTTGGGATGCAACTCAGCATTTGTCTTCCTCCAAACACGACAAGTTAAGTTTTTCTTACCAAAAAGTTCTATTTTGGTTTCATCTGACCACATGATATTCTCCCAATCCTCTTCTGGATCATCCATATGCTCTCTGGCAAACTTCAGACAGGCCTGAACATGTACTGGCTTAAGCAGGAGGACACGCCTGGCACTGCAGGATTTGAGTCCCTCTTGGTGTAGTGCGTTACTGATGGTAGCCTTTGTTACTTTGGTCCCAGCTCTCTGCAGGTCATTCATCAGGTCCCTCCGTGTAGTTCTGGGATTTTTGTTCACCCTTCTCATGATCATTTTGACCCCACAGGATGAGATCTTGCGTGATCTTCAATGAGATTATCAATGGTCTTGTAAGTCTTCCATTTTCTTACAATTGCTCCCACAGTTGATTTATTCACACCAACCTTCTTGCCTATTGTAGATTCACTCTTCCCAGTCTGGTGCAGGTCTACAATTTTCTTCCTGGTGTCCTTCGACAGCTCTTTGGTCTTGGCCATGGTTAAGTTTGGAGTCTGACTGTTTGAGGTTGTGGACAGGTGTCTTGTATACAAGGTCAAACCTGTGGCCTTGTGCCATTAATACAGGTAATGAGTGGAGGACAGAAGAGCTTCTTAAAGAAGAAGTTACAGGTTTGTGAGAGCCAGAAATCTTGCTTGTTTGTGGGTGACCGAATACTTATCTTCCACCATAATTTACAAATAAATTCTTTAAAAATCCTATAATGTGATTTCCTGGATTTGTTTTTCTCATTTTGTCTCTCATAGTTAAAGTGTACCTATGACGAAAATGACAGACCTCTCTCATCTTTCTATGTAGGCTGACTAAATACTTTTTGCCCCACTGTACATGAACAACTGAACCCCAATCTTTGTGGAAAAACAACAAAATGAGCCTTATTATCAGTACTGTCCCATCCTGATCCTTTCTTCCATTAACACGCTCTCTCACACCTACACAGTTCCTCCACCGCCTTTCCCCAACAAGATAAGACATCATGGTCCTGTTGGGGCTGGAATAGTAAGGGGAGGCGGGGGGTCATCTCCCAGCACAGATACACCTCTGCTTTTCCCAACCAGATAAGCACAGAGGAACAAAAATATGCGCTGCCCTCATGCCCCCCGAGCTGCGGTTCAGCCCGGCCCCACAATTCTGCTTCAGTATTGTGAAGTCCAGTGTGTATGGCTCCCATGAGTACCACGGGTTTGCTAATGCAGGAGCCTGGGACTGAGGCATGTGTAATTGTGTGTATTGTATGGTTTTCGGTTGGCTTGAATTTTCCATTACTATAAAAAACGTGGAGTTCCACTTCCAAGATTTGATTAGCTGTGTCATTGCGCAATACTGTACATGCACACATATGACCACATACATCAGCGGAATTCTATATTAATGCATAAAGTTATTAAAATAACAGCGGCCACTCTTATGCTTGGCAGCAATTGCCTACTGTAAACCAGTGGTGGACCAGGATTATTAGAGCTGGGCCTTTAGTTTGGGCCATAAATGCTCAAATGTGGTCAAATAATGCCAGTCCTCTTCTACAATGCTAATTTCTGCTAGGGCCTGAGTAGGACTAGAAGTATGATAGCGCTAAGCTAACTTACCAAAGACCTCGTGCTAAACTAAGTGAGCATTTTTTTATTTAATTCTTTTTTTTTAGAATAAACACAGATATTTAAAGCTGGTAAAGGCATCACATGCTTTATCTGATGCTTTTTGACATTAACATGTATTTCTTGAATATAGAGATTTTACAGTAAAAAGTAAAGTCCTGGTTTAGAGATGTTATTGCTGATGCAAATCTGAGCTGATCACTTTGACAAGGGCTAAATTATTTTTAGTTTTTGGTCAGAGCATCTCCAAAACATCAGGTAAGTCGTGTGAGGTGTTCCCAGTATGCAGTGGTCAGTATCTACCAACAGTGCTCCAAGCAAAGGCTAGCCCTCACTGATCCCACGGAAGAGCTACTGGAGCACAAACTGCTAAAGATGTTCATTTTGGCTCTGTCTTGTGGAGTCCAGTTGTTTTGGCGGGCCTGCACAGTATTAGTTTTAATGTTATGGCTGATTGGTGTATATGGTGTATATGTTAATGTGTGTTGAAGGCTTCCATTGTGTGATTTGGCATAGTGCTAACATACTGTTATGATTTGTATGCAAGAGATACTAGAAGAAATTAGCCTTTTTGAAATGGTAAGGCATGTAAAAGGCCATGAGGGTTGTTATAAATCTACCGTGTGGGGCAAAGCAATTGCTTAGTATAATTATTAGCAGTGTAATAATGAGCTAAATTATGTTTTTAGATATTAAATGATTCATCAAGTAGTAGTGTATTTTAGGATGTTGCTTCGTGTTAAGCTAGAATTAGCTTTTTATTGAAATTTCCCCCATGAAATCCAATTTTGTCATTTGTTTGACACCTGAAGTATGTTTTTACTGGAACTGTTAAGCCACCTGTTAGTATTGCTTAAATCTCATGCCATATTCATGACTCACGTACCTCAAACTATGTCCACTTGTTGAGTAATCTTAGACAAAGTTAAAACCAGGGTTAGGGTTTGGCATACTGCGATCTATAAAAATGAACAGAAGCACTTTGCGTAGCTACAAACAGTATTAGCAGCCATCTTGAAGCCTAAAGTTAGCCAGTATTTTTGTAAAAGCCTGTATCCAAGGTAAAAGCATTGCAATGCATGGCCTCTTTTGCTTTATTCTGTGCATTATTATGCAAATATACAGTATAATCTTATGCAGTGACGCAATAATAGGCGCTAAATGAAGCTTTTACCTTGCTGAGACCCTAAGAATTTGAGAAGGTAAAAGAGTTCACCAAATTACAATATGACCTCGGCCTTACCCCTTCCCCTCTCTTTCGGTCGGCTCGCCGCGTTATTATCCTAGGCAAATAAGTGTGAGTGATGGACTTCTCCGTTGCTTTGTGGGACAAGGTGTTTGATTTTCACACCATCGCTCTAAGCACTTATTAAACTCCCCCTGACCGCTGCAGTGTGGGACTCGGCCTGCAGATGTGTGGGAGAGAGCTGAATGTTTATGTGTAGGGGATCAAGGGGACATTTATTTTTCTGGCCCGTTTCCCGCTCTCTCAGCCCTGGTCCTCTGTTCTTTGGCCTCCACTGGCAGTGATTGTTGCCCAGGCTGGCTCTGTGTACAAGTGGTCCGTGCCCAGTTGGTGGGTTTTAATCTTGTGCCCCAGGGGTGAGTGGCTGGCCTCAGAGCTCCTGAACTGAAAGCGGCAGTTCAGCCAAAAATGAATTTTACACAATTTTACTCTTTACCGCCAAATATAGTCAGTCAGCCCAGACATGTTTGGTGTCTGAATGTCTGGGGTTCTGCTTTAGCTTTGCACAGGAGCTACGAGGCTATGAATGTCACCAACACATTAGCATAGTGCAAACTGCATGTCTACATTGTTACACGCACCTCCTTAAGTGATCTCGAATAGGTTTGCTTATGTGGTTTCTGATGCTGTATGACACTGTTATTTGTAAAAAGTGACAAAATTACTACTATTAATAACTTCAGGCTTCAAGATGGCTGCTAATACTGTTTGTAGCTACACAAGGTGCTTTTGTTCATTTTTATAGATAGCAGTGTGTCAAACCCTAACCCTAGTTTAAAAAAAAAAACTAAAAAAGCAACGTTGCCTAAGATTACTCAACAAGTTGACGTAGTTTGAGGCATGTGAGTGATGATTCAGGCATGCGGTTTGAGCAATGCTAACAGGTGGCTAAATTAAAGCAATTAATTTAACAGTACCTACTAAGACTAAGAAAAAAGCATACTTCGGATTTTAAATATATTAAATATTTGACCAGAAGGGGTAGTTTAGGTTTTATTGTGGGAAACTTTCAATGAAAAGCCAATGCTAGCAAGTTCACTACCTTGTTATTTAGTAATAATACATTTTTAATTATGAGCAACAGGAAGAAGTGGTGTTTACTGAGAAGCAGTTTCACCAATTAGGGTCTATTTTTTCTATTTTCTTTTCTCTGCTACTTTACCATGCAAGTGAATTGACTTTTTTGCCATTCAAATTTGAATCGCCATCAATTTTACCAAGGCTTTATCAAAAAACTGGATCGGTGCCACTTCAACCATGTAATCTCAACATAGGCTAAAGTTCTCCCCAATTTCCCTCAGCAAAGGCCGAATGCCATCACTCAGCGTCCCTGTGTACAGCAACCTGTGTTGGGATGGCCATGCAGTGGAATGTGTTTCGGAAAGAGGCTGGACGAGAGCCAGCTGGAGGAAAACCCGGACTGCCGTGACCGTGTTTCCATGTGAAATGACTTGCTTAAGACCACTGCGAACAGCTGCCGGACAGCGAAGTGCCCCCTTCCCTCCCGCCGCCTCCCTGCGGCTGTAAATCAGACCAGAAGACGGCAGGCACTGGCGACTTGCTGAAAAGGCTCTTCGGGGTCAGGGAGGCGAAAAGGACCTGGAGCTCGACCCGGTTACCCGATTGATAATATGACTGAGGCCTGAGACCATGCTGTTAATGTAGCTGGTGTTACCCCCTTGGAGCAGATATGAGACCAAAGTGCATCGGAAACAGCATTCCCGAATACCTGGCCCTGTGCTGCAGAATGTCTGGGGTCACGCAAGCTGGCCGTCCCAGGCCGGACCCGATTCGCCTAATCAGACAAATAATCACTAAACAAATAAGTTGGGGAATGTCTCGTTCCCTCGGCAGCGGTTAAAAGGTCTTTAAAGAGTGTTAAGAGCGGCATATGTTCCAGCGAAAAACGTCAGAAAGAGACATATTGAGAAAAATGACTGAATTACAACTTCAATTGATCCCGCATTTGCCTGTGAAAAAAGGGAGAAGAGAAAGGGGGCCAGGGGACCCTGGTACTCCGGCCGTCCCGGGCCAATTGTTGGCCAAGCCCGGTGTCAACCCTGCACCATCAATCACCCGCTTTCAGAGGAGGGGAGACAGGCCTGGGACACGCCCCCCAGGACAGGGGGGTGGTGGTTCTCATGCCCTCCCCGCCCCCCCAGCCCCGTGTCCCCACAGACACCACTCCGACAGCTGCTCCGGCCATTAGGAAAAGGGCCGGGACCTGAGGGCCCCAGGCAGCAGCGACAGCTGCCAGCCCCACTGCCTCCCACAATCTCCGGCTACCCCCCTCCACCCCCACATACACACTCACACACACACACACACACACACACATAAACACACCTCAATAACTCCATTACATCTCCTGTTATGTATCCTATCTTTAATCTATTGGTAGCCTTCTCATCTTTCTCAAAGAGGTCTGAGCCAGTCTGATGAAGTCAGATGAGTGCATCAGTGGACCTTATCTGTGTACAGTTGTGGTTTTCAAGAGGCATATGAGGTCGCTTGCTCTTCAAGTTCAACAGGTGTGTGATGTAATGCAGTTCCCAAGAGGTTTGTTTACAAAAACACAATCAGTTCTGATTAGGAAATGTCTTTCAGACACAATCAGCCCCAGATTCAAAATCTGTGCACACTTGCATCTATGAGAACCTAAATGATCTTGGTGAAACCAAAGTGCACCAAAGTGGACAAAATAGAGTACCAGCGCAGAGCATGAGACAATCTACAGTACATATCCACAGTGTGTAAACTGAATGTCGAGGAGGGGAGGGGGGCATGTAAAGTGTGGATATATCGACGTAAAATACGCAGTAATGAGAGTTACTGTAGACCCAGAACGTTCTAGAACAGTGTAGAAAACAGGAAAACATTGAGGAAAAGTCATGTTGGTCATGTCAGGAACATGTTGGGATGTTGTGTTAAGGGTGAGAACATTTTACAACAATGTGAATGCTAGTGAAGATTCTACAACAGTGGAAATGGAGAGAACACCATAGAACCACAGAACAGTGTGAATAAAGCACATTCCAGAATTGAGGAATACAGTGTGAATTGGGGGAAAGAATGTGAATTAGGGAATACAGTATGGATTGGGGGTGAAGTGTGAATTGGGAAAATAGTGTGAATTTGGGAAACGGGTGTGAATTGGAAAAGAGTGTGAATTGGAAAAGGGTGTGAATTGGGGAAAAGAGTGTGAATTGGAAAAGAGTGTGAATTGGAAAAGGGTGTGAATTGGGGAAAAGAGTGTGAATTGGGAAAAAGAATGTGAATTTGGGAATACATTATGGATTGGGGGAAGTGTGAATTGGAAAAATAGTGTGAATTTGGGAAACGAGTGTGAATTGGTAAAAGAGTGTGAATTGGGGAAAGGTGTGTGAATTGGAAAAGAGTGTGAATTGGGAAAGGGGTGTGAATTGGGAAAAAGAATGTGAATTGGGGAATACAGTATGGATTGGGGGAAAGTGTAAATTGGGGAAAAGAGTGTGAATTGAAAAAGAGTGTGAATTGGAAATGAGTGTGAATTGGAAATGAGTGTGAATTGGGAAAGGAGTATGAATTGGGAAAAACTGGATTGGGGAAATAGTGTGAATTAGGGAAAATAGTGTAAATTGGGAAAAAGGGAGTAAAATGAAAAACAAAACAATGTGGATTGTACATCTCTAGTCACTTTTATTCACAAACATCAAGTCCTATGAATCTAAAGACTGTGCAGTAGAACAACACTGTTTTGAGTGGTAACCAAGCTAGCCATTCATTACCAGCTGACTCATGTATCTCTGTCTGAGGTGTGTGTGTGTGCTATTGTGAATGTACACAAGGGCGTAGCTTTGGGTTGAACATTGGAGGGTTGAACAGCAGACATAAAAAATCTAATCATTTGAAATAGACTAAAGTATTGGGACACCTGCTCCTTCATTGTTTCTTCTGAAATCAAGGATATTAAAAGGAGTTTATCCTGCTTTTGTTGAAGTAACTGTTTATACTGTCAAGGAAAAGCTTTCTACTAAGCATTGCTGTGAGGATTCGATTGCATTCAGCAACAAGAGTGTTTTTATTGAGGTCAAGATGTAGGATGATCACCTCCCCACCTCATCCCGAAAGTATTGGACGGAGCACCATCCATCATTCCAGAGAACACAGATCCACTGCTTCACAGCTCAATACGGGGGGGCTTTATACCCGTTAAGCTCACGCCTGGCATTAGGCATGGTACCAATAGGTATTGGCAGTACCTCTCTACAGGGACTAGACAAGCTGTGCATGTGTGTGTATACATGTGCAATGGGAGCAAAGTGAAGAAGCTGAATGCATTCATTAGAAGGGGTGTCCACAAACTTTCTTTGCGTTAATAAATTAAATTCAAATTAATACAATTCCTGGAGGGGCTGTGACCCCACTCATGACCCCTGGAAATTGCACCTATGTATTGTATGTGCATGTGAATCAGGGAGTGAAGTAAAGGTAAAAGGGCAGAGTGGGAGCACAAACAGATTGATGGTCTTCTTTTATCTTTAGGTACTATGTATGTATGTGTGTGTGCGCGAGCATGCGTGTATGTTCGTGTTTGTTGTGTGCGCGAGTGTGTCTCGAAGGTAAAGTGAAAAGAAAAGCGTTAGTGGAGATTACGCCACACTCCCCTGCGGGTCTTGTTACTCATGCACCACTGACAGCTCGATGGTTCCCACACCTCTGCACTGGAGCTGAGTGAAACTGCACCCACAGCCGCACCTGTAGCTACCTGCCCCGGCACGGCCCTCCGGCCTGCCACAAAGCCTCGGATTTGCTGCTGCTTACAACCTGAAAGGAGGGAAGACGTAGTAAAAAGCACACACACACACACACACACACACACAAGGACAAATGCACACATATCTGGCAACGGCTCAAGCCAGGCATCAGCCTGAGATCCCCCAATGCCATTGCTTCTCTACGAGAAAGGTATAATTAGGACAAGCATGACCATATAAAGGATAATTACCTGTGTTTTCGCGCAGATACCTCCCTCACGCAGAGAGTCAAAAGAGATGGTGTGCTACACCAAGTTTACCGATATACAAGGGCTTTAAATGTGGCCCAGCCAATCAGATTTCGACCTAGACTATTCGCAATATAATCTAAAGTCTAAACTCTACTTTACCAAAGTGCAGCAATAGTCTGGGCACTGATTCTGATGTTTGTTTAGCTGCTGCAGTTTTAATGCTGCACCGGTAATATCCACCTCCTTATTCTCCTCAAGACTTGAGAGACATTTAAACTGATCGATGTAAAATATCAAGTTCAGTCTTGGCCAGTCCAACCAGCTAGGCCTCATCATCACACAATGCTAATAAGCTAGAGGGTGAATTCTAGCCCTGCCATACTTTTCTTCACCTGTGAAATGTGTTCGGTGCCACTGGCTGTAACACAATCCCAAAGCATGATTGATCCATCTTGTGCTGAACAGTTGGAAGGATCTTCTTTTCATTACTTTTTTTGTTTTGCTACGCAGTCGAGCGTGAGGGCTTAGCTCTGACACACCAGCTAACAGGCACCTGTGCCAGCCAATATCGCTCAAGAGTGATGAGGGTTGAGAGCACCATCTACTCACCTGGAGAGAGCCCAGCCAATTGTGCTCTCTCTGATTCCGGCTGCTGCTGATCCCCGGACCAAAGTGCTAGCGCATTAGACTGCTGACGTTTATTGTGACCAGAAGGTTATACTTTGACTTCATCAGGACCTGTTCAAATTCCGTAAGGCCTGTTTAGATATTTTTTGTTGAAAGTTGTGCTGAGGTCAAAGGAAAGGGTTTCTTCTGACCATTATTCTTCTATTATGGTCATATTTCTGCAGATGTTGCTGCACAGTAGAACAGTGCACCACCACTCCAGAGTCTGCCAAATCTCCCTGAAGGTCTTTTTCAGTCAAATGGGGGTTTTAATGGGCCTTTCTAGCAAGCCTACCAGCAGTTCTGTTTGAAAGGGTTCTTGGTGTTCCAGACCTCGACTTGACCTCCACTCTTCCTGTTAACTGCTATTTCTTAATTACATTATGGACAGAGGAAACGGCTGAAAACCCTTTGCAGCCTTTTTATGGTCTTCTCCCACTTTGAGGACACCACTTTGGTTCATCATCTACTCACACACAACAGAGACACTGTAAGCATTTTATATAATAGTTTGTTAAGGGCTGCTAAAAGTTATGTATTTATTAATGCTTTAATAAATGCTTCCACTTCATCCATATGTTTTATTTACTCATTTTGAATGCTTTAAACCTTATTAACAAACATTTACACATAATTATGATTATTAAGTATTCAAAACTAATAGCTCATACCTCAGTTTGCACCATTAATCAGTAGTTACAGTAGTATATACAATACTTATGGATTGATGGTAGGCACCTATTGTATGTACATATTATGTAAAATGTTTGCATTTGCATAATGTATCATCTCTGAGTTATTAACAAAGTGTTATTTATAATAATTGATTCATTTTATAATGCATATGTAATAATTTTATACACTACATGTCCAGAAGTTTGTGGACACCCCTTCTAATTAATGAATGCATTAGCTACTTTAAGCTGCACCCATTGCTGACACAGATGTTCCAGTGCACACATACACACACACACACACACACACACACACACTGCTTGTCTAGGTCCTGTAGAGGAGCACTGATAATAGAATAGGACTATAGGATTACAAACACAAACCTATTGGCACCATGCTGCCTAATGCCAGGCGTGGGCTAGAGGGGTATAAACCCCCCAGCATTGAGCTGTGGAGCAGTGGAACTGTGTTCTCTGGAATGATGGATAGTGCTCCATCCAAAACTTTTAGGATGAGTTGTCGCTGAATGCCATCAAATTCTCACAGCAATGCTCCAAAATATAGTACTAATACCCTTGATTTCAGAAGATACAATGAATGAACAGGTGTTCCAATACTTTTGTCCATATAGTGTAACTATTAACAGTGTTACCAAAACATCATGTGTCGCTTAAAAGCTGAAGGTATATCATGATAGCATAAGTAATCAATAATGATAAAGATGAGTTGAGCAAATAAAGGTTTTTACTGGAGGAATGGGTTTTATTAGTTTGTATTTTTCTATCTTTTACATTTTGTTTTAATATTTTTTTTATTTAAACAATAAACGTTGGGCTGTTTTGACAGATGGTAAACTGATTTAACTATAAAATATCTGCTAAACTGTAGAGCTCAGTACTAGGACCACGTTTGGCCTGAAGCGTGTGTCTCGTACTGAAGTTCAGGGGCCATAAATGTCCCAGAAACCGTCTGTATTTACTTTCTGAAGTGTGTTTCATCCTGCAATAAAAGCCATGGTTGCGCTGGTGACTGGCACGGCTGTTGCCAAGCCTGGCTCGTCCCACGCCATCTACTCCGCTGCCAAAGTCAACCAGAGCTGTTTGTTCTGCAGGCCAAAACGTCTCAGATCGTGAAATCTATCACAAGGCCCTCCCCCCGCCATTGTTCACTGCTGCTGGAGCAGCATCAAATTAAGCGTTTTTTGGCCCAGATCTCAATCTGTTATTTGAAATTGAGCATCTGCCAATATCAGTACTCACATTCCCGCAGCTAATGCAACAGCACAGCACACGCTTCAGGTACACTGACGTTATGCTAGGCGGCTAATTGCTTTAAAATGCTACAGTGAAAGCAGTTCATTAGGATGGGCACACGCTGACACTACCTGAACTCATACGTCTGGGTCAACCAGAGCTGTTTGTTCTGCTAGCCAAGATGTCTCCGATCGTGAAATCCATCAGTGCCCCTCCCCACCCACCCACGCTATTGTTCACCCTGCTGGAGGAGCGTCAAATTACAGCCCCTCTTATTAACACACTCTTCCTCCTCCTCCTCCCTTCGCGATCCTGAGGCGAGACGGGCTCAGGCTGGGCAGCAGAGACAGATCCTGATGTGGATGCTGTCACGCACCACGCTGTGCCAGTTGTTTCACTTCATCACGACATCTCGAGGTCTGTGACAGGCTTGTGCTGCCTTCACATGCTCAGTAGGTGGTCTTATTCCAACAGCCAATTACTAAGGAATGACAAAGTATAGCTTTAAATAATGATCATTTTACCTCTATAGATTGTTTAATGTAGACAATGTGCATTAGAAAACAAGCATAGGGGGGCTTTTCTGCACAGTTAAAAGTAAGCAACTTAACATCTTTAAAAGGCAAATTGCCCACCACTATTAGTGATGACCCTTAGGGTCTTCTAGGCCTGCAGAGAAACCCTAATGAATTTGAGCAGCAAATTTCAGGAACTGGACTGAAGTGACACAAACGGGAGACTGTGACAGTGGAAATCACAGTGGAATCCCATCTAGGCCTCATATGGATTGTACAACCCTTCCTGGTACCACTGACCTGGGTGGGCATCCATATGTGAGACCAATGTGGAACCCGAGGACAAATCGTACCCATACAGGCCCCACATGGAGATGTTAGCTGGGCATGTTTCAAACTCTAAAAACTGCAATCCACTAGGTCAAATATATTGTCAATGTCACGCAAAAACCTTGGAAATCCATTTTTGCCATTTTTACCCATAATGTAAATCTGGCGGTTTGTATCGTGTCAAAATTTCATAAAGAAATGGACCAATAGAAATGCTCCAATATGACTTGGAATACAATCTTTTTACACTGACTTCCACTGAAAGTGAAGACGGAGTTCAGCCTTAAAAGACTATCAGAGGTCTTACAGGAATGCTAGCAGGCGTTAGCATTGTTGTAGGAGTGAGATTTACCTTTTTTTTTTCATTTTTGGTGTTCAAGTGCTCGTTAGCTGGAAAGAAAGAAGAATTGCTAGAAAGTTCGTTCGAAAATGATCACTAGTAAAAGAGAGTTGCTTACAAAAATATGTTGTGCTATTATTAACAACTGTTATAAAAAAACAAGGTGAAAACTGTTCCAGACGCCTCCATGTAAAAACTGCTTGGTTCATTTTTCTACAGAAATGCTGACCTTAGCTCTTTGGGCCATTGTCCTGGGCCATTTCATCAGCTTGTGCATAGCAATGGCCGGGTAGTAGCTGTGTCATGACAACATCCCAGCCATAGGGTTAATATTCAGCATTGCGAAAAAGCTTATTTTAAACGGCTTCTCTGAGTCATGTCTAACAGAGATCAGTTAAGATAAGTAAAGTGAAGCCAATTAAATGTGTTTTATTGGAAGTAAATGAAATAACAGATATTAGAGCCTTCATTTTTCTGAACTGTTGAGAGACTTAGCTACTTATACTATATATATATATATATATATATATATATATATGATTGTAACTTGCTAGCAATAGCAAGTTTGTAAATGTGTCCCACTGTGGGGTGGCAGTTAGTTGTACTAGATAATTTAAGAAGACGTTAACATTATCTCCATAGTTGGCTAACGTTAGCCTACCAGCTGAGTTTCTTAGTTAACCTACATTTACGACATTCACTACATTTAGCTGACACTCTTATCCAGAGCGACTTACAAGGTGACTCATATTACAGAGGTCAGAGGGCCAATGTAATGTTAGGAGTCTTGCCCAAGGACTCTTATTGGTGTAGCACAGCATAGTCACCCAGACTGGGAATCGAACCCCAGTCTCCCACATGCTGTGGTAGACTGGCAGGTAGTGGTGTTATCTGTTGCGCCACACCAACCTACCTAGTTAATCAAACAAGGCTACTAGTTACACTTGCCAGACTTTATGTCACTACTCTAATGCTGCTTTCCATTAGAACTTGGATGTCCACAAAAGCAGGATTTCCCACTTAGAAAGCCAGGAGAGCTTCACCAACCCTGAATTTACAATCGTAATCAGTAAAAGATGGCTGCACAGTAGTAAAAGCAGTAGTGTTTATCAGACAGTTTTTCAGCCCTACAGTCTATTCGTGTCTCCTTAAATCTGTCGTACAGAAAGTACTGTCCAACATCTGTCTGTGCACATGTTTCCATGGTGTTTTGGCTGATTAAAATATACAGTATATTGTGTTGTTATCGATTGGTCTCGCTAACAATGCTAACCTGAGGCATAAACGTGGGGCATATTTCTGGTAGATTTGCCATAAAACACCAGTAAAGGATTGTCAAACCAGGTGTGGTAAACTCTAAGCCAACATTCTTTAGCTAATGTTTTGAAATAGTGTAAAATTATCGGAAAGTTGAACTGGAATATGATCATTTTGGGTGTGACGTCGACGAGGTAAATGGAACGTAGCATTAATGTTTGGTAGATTAATTTTCACTGTTTCTGTGTGTTTTGTTGTCTGTGTGTCTGTAAAGGTTGATTTGCTAATTTTTAATTTTTCTATTTTTACAGGTAGGAACAAACCGACTATGTGTAGCAAGGTAAGAACTAGCTTAAATATTAATACACATTATTTTATTACTGAGCAGTTTTCCTTATTAATTGTATTAATTAAATGAAAATATGATAAAATACTGTGAAACAATGTGAATAAAAATGTGAAAAACAACAGTCCTAGTGCCAGGTCATGGTAACCTTATATTTGGGCTTGGGATAAGAGTGTGTTCTGTGGTGTAGCAGTCCAGAGCTGGGTTTATGGAAATGGGTTTGTAAGCCCAGATTGTTGGATTAGTTTTTCTTTTTTTACTTTTTTTAATTTAATGAGCGTTCGAGTTATGAACGGTTATGAAAGGACGTTCATGTATAATTTTCAGTGTGCGGGCAGTGCGTATTTATGTTATGTTAATAAGAAGGCAGTTTAGGTACTGATCCAGGCCTAAATCAGACAAAATAAACAGAGAAGGCACAGCAGAGGAGAATGTGTGGAGAAATGGCCGGCTATCCATTCACAAATTCCTTGCGTTAAATCAAATTGCAGGCCAGGATAGTTGTTGGGGTAGGTGGTTTGGTGGTCGTCATGCTGTGCTGCCAGTGTGAGGCCTAATGGAATGAAATAGTGTGTAACAGGAGGAGAGAAATTGCAGTGCTGGGATAGTTTGAATACTTCGCGTCCCGAGGCTGCCTCACTTCCACAAAAGAATATTGTGGAGGCTTGGGCCGAGCGTCATTGCTTGAGCTTGAAATGCGAATATACAGCTCCCGGGACAACTGGCCATTGTAAGTGATCCACTTCGCCGTAGATAAGCATCTTATCCTCGGAAAACTGTTTTCTCAGCTTTAGCGCTTCCTCTCCACAGAGCATCCAGCGATCCTGGACTGTCTCACCGAGAAAAAACCCATCCCATCAGTGTTTGTCAAGCTTCTGGAGACTTGCCTCCCAACAACATCGGGGATGAGAAGGGACGCCGATTTGGAGCAGAAGCTAATTGTGATGTATTTTTTTCGGCTGGATTGGGCTTCTGTGGGTCAACTGTGTGATTAGTGAGTGTAGCGGCTCTTTCATGCAGCTGGGGAGGGGGAGGATGTTTCGGGGGTGGATGGGGCAGACATTCCACACCGGCCTTAGGTCAGGGTGCGGGAGCACTGTAATGCTCCTTTTATTAAAATATATTGAAGGAAAACAAGGAGGCGCGCTGTTGGCAGCCAGGAGAAAATCAGCATGACGGATCCCACTCCATAAAGGCTCCACTCTACTCTCAACTCTCTCTCTCTCTCTCTCTCTCTCTCTCTCTCTCTCTCTCTCTGTGCCTTTCTCCCCATCTATTGCACTCTCCTTCTAATTCTTTCTGTCTCTACAAGCTATTGTGTGCTCTCTCTCTCTCCCTGTTACTCTCTCTGTCTCTCTTTCTCTCCTCACTCGCTTACTTCTCATTTCCCTCTCTTTTCACTCTTTCTCCTCTTCTCTTCATCACTCTCTCCCTCTTCTTCTTAGTCCCCTCTCTCTCTACTCATCTCTACATCACTCTCTCCCTCTTCATCTTAACCCCTTTCTCTCTCTCTCTCTCTCTCTCTCTCTCTCTCTCTCTCTCTCTACTGTTTGCTACATCACTTCTTTTTCACGTTATCTCCCCGCTCTCCATCTCTCTCTCTCCCCCTTTTCTCTCTCTCTCTCTCTCTCTCTCTCTCTTTCTCTCTCTCTTTCTCTAAATCAAGCACTACCTTTTCCTTTCTTTTTTCACTGTATCTCCCTCCCCCTTTCTCTCTCTCTAGCCTAGCCCCCCCTCCTCTTTTGTCCTTCCAGTTCTCTCTTTTTTTATTATCTTATCTTCCTCTCTCTCTCTCTCTCTCTCTCTCTCTCTCTCTCTCTCTCTTTTTCTCTCTCTCTAGCTTTCTTTGTCAACCCCTATCTCTCCCTCACTAACTAGCTTTCTCTCCATCACTCTCTGTCTTCCTTTCTTTTTATTATCTTATCTTCCTCTCTCTCTCTCTCTCTCTCTCTCTCTCTCTCTCTCTCTTTTTCTCTCTCTCTAGCTTTCTTTGTCAACCCCTATCTCTCCCTCACCTTCTAACTTCCTTCCAGTTCTCTCTCTCTCTCTCTCTCTCTCTCTCTCTCTCTCTCTCTGTCTCTCTCTCTCTCTCTCTCTCTCTCTCTCTCTCTTACCTTGCCCCTGTTTGTCTTTGTCTTTGTGAAGGCCCAGGTTTCAGTTCCTCAGACTGTTCTCTGCTCACGTGACTCGGGCCTTTCTTTCAGGCTCACCGCCCTGAGTAAGCCTCCCACTCCTCATTTCCTAACTTGCTCCCCCCAAATACAATAGTCCTCCCCCTCAGGTGAGGGTTATTGCTCTGGGTGTGGCTCACAGTAGAAGACTTAAGGAGTCGCATTCCAGCGGCTCACTATAATACTTACTCATTGACATCCTAGCCCCCCTTCCTCTTTTGTTAGGGCGATTAAGCCACCAGGCCTCTGGCCATCCTGACCCTTGTGACCTGGTCAACGTGTTTCCGTGGTGATCAGCTAACAAGAGAGCTGATAGTGCGAGTCAAAGCAGCTTTAACCCCCGGCACTTCCTCATCTGAAGCTCAGATGGCCACCACTGTCATGTCACATTTTAAAATGATTAGGAAATGACCAGTGAGGCTCGATCAGCACCGTTTGCAGACGTTCCTCAGGCAAACAGTTGAAACCACACTGGTGCACAGGTACTCAGGTGATCTTCTAGAATCTATGATCTAAATATGAAGATGCCTCAGCATCTGCATCTCACTGATACTTAGAAGTTCGATGTTGCAGTAGTTTTCATCCTTAAAAAGAGGGGTCATTGAGGGTTCTTTAGGAAGGACAGGGCAATTTAATGAACCATCAGCCTGCTTAAAGGAGCAGTTCAGTGGGAAATTAAATTAACATGATTGATCACTGAACCCGGCTGTAGATAATCAGACAGGACGAGTTTGGTATGTGAAGTGTGCTTCTTTTGTTTATAATGAGAGATGCTAAGCTAACTTTGCTAACAACCACTGGATTTTGGACTGTCACTAATCTCATCTACAGTGAATACACTCACAAATCTCAATTTATTTGCTTTAGAGATCGTCCGATTTAGTAAAAGGACGTTGAGGGTTTAACATTTAAGGTAAAATTGGAACTGTATTATCTTCCACACAACGCCTGCTTTGCTTTTGGGGTTGTTCATTTCCTATTTCGCTTTCAGACTTGACCACAAGTGGCATGCTGTATGTCAAAATGCCTCTTCACAAGTTTCACGTTTGTTCGCCAACCAAATGTTTGTGTTTTGGGCAGGTTGAGAGAGGTTTTGGGGGCTTGTATTTAAGGAGATGAGAGTGGTGACAGTCTAAAGCCCTGTTTGGATGGGATTACAGGATTAGTTCTATGTGGGGAGGTGGAGTAATGTAATTATTAGCAGAGTTCCTCAGTCTCTCAGATGTTAGCCTCATCCAAAAGCACCATGTTAGTCATTTTTACGCACTGTGTGCTCCAGCGGTGTCTTTTATGTCTGGAAAGTGAGCCATAAAAATAACTTAGGTTATATTATTCCTGTGCGAATCGACATGTGTAAATATTCTGTCATATCCCGTAGAGAAGGAGTTTTTCCCAGTTTTCCTCAAGTAAGGAGATGCTTGAGGAGGCGTTTAGCTTCATTGTGCATGGCACAGATACCTCGGGTCGTTCAAGTCTGCGTCAAACCTCAGTCAAATCTAGAAGACGAGCCAAAGGACTCCTCAGAGGCACAACACGTCCGATGGCTTTAGGTAAGTAAATTGTGTAGCCTATAGCCTACATCTATGTTCTGAACATATATCTGCTAAATTTCACACTAAAATGTCATTATTACTGTAAGTGAGTTATAAGATCGTAGTAAGAACGTAAAGTGATTTGCCACGCCCATCTCAGTCATCTATTCTGAGATTTCTTATGCGGTCAGAAATTTTACAGACTTCCTGCAGTAAAATTTACATTACTCCACCTCCACCCCCATGTAAAACTAATCCCATCAAAATCAGGCCTATGTCCAGTGTTTTTTTTATAGCAACATTAGCCTAGCATGTTGTATTTAAACTAAAGAAACTAATAAGAACATGTCTTAAGCCCTATTCCCCTATTCCCCTAATCCCGTCCAAGAATCCTGTTTGATCATTTTCAACAAACTATTCCTTTAAATCCTGCTTTCAAGTCCCAGCTGTATGTAGTGCTTTAAAGACTAGAGCACCAACAAGGTTTCCACTGTTGTCATGAGTCACGTTTAGTAAACTGGAAACACTGGTGCTTTAAATTTATAGGATGAAAATGTGAGCAGTGGTTGCAAATGAATAAAACGTGTTACACAAACACAGTTCTCACCAAAACAAGTAAATTAAAGGGAAGCAGTTGTTTTGATGGAATATATTTCCACTTGACACATTAACTATTTCAGTGTAGTAAACAGAACATGCATTTAGCTAAGAATGTAGTTAAATGTGAATAATTATATCATTATGGAATTGCATTTGAGCAGCAAAAACTATACAAACAACTAGTAATGTAACTTCTAGGATATACATAAAAAATATGCCAGAATCTAACAACTAATCTCTCTCTCTCTCTCTCTCTCTCTATATATATATATATATATATATATATACACACACACATACAGTATACATCTATTAGCCATAACATTAGCATAATGTTATGCCTAATATTGAGTAGGTCCTTTTAGGTCCCCAACAACAGTTCTCCACGCAACACCTGTAAAGGCGTCCTCTTGTATCTGACACCAAAACGTTAGCAGCAGATCCCCTAAGTCCTGTGAGTTGTGAGGTGAGGCCTCCATGGATCACTGAGCCTTAGGTGCCCATGACCCTGTTGGCTTTCCATTCACCAGATGTCCTTTTTTTGAAACACTTTTGGTAGGTACTGACCACTGCATACCAGAAAACCCCCACAATACCTGCCTGATATTTTGTTAAACTTTGTAAACTTTGTTAAAGTGGCCCAGATTCTTATGCTTGTCCATTTTTCCTGCTTTTAACACCAATCACCTGCCTAATATGTAGAGCCCACCCCATCCCCCCCCCCCCCCATGACAGAAGCCATTGTATATGAAGATACTCAATGTTTGTTTCTCACTTCACCTGTCAGTGGTGTTAATGTTTTGGTTGATTTATTGTGGGTAAATGTGGCTTTGATAAAGGTAACTTTAAGTGTTTCAATACTGAAGTACTGAACTAACTGTGTTATATGTGCTTTTACCAGACCTTTTAGCCACTGTTACAACTAGCCCCTTCAGTCTGGCACAATTAACCCCACTTATTGGGGAATTTCTTCTATTTGCTCTAACTAAACCTTCGGCTATAAGTCCTTATAGGCAAGTGGGTTCACTCTGTGGCCATCTTTGCAACGCTGCCAGGCAGTTATTTCAAATCATATGAGACCAGGCTCCCATCTGTATTAATTTGGAGAGACCAAAATACTGGAAACTGATGGTCCAATTACTATTCAAAAAACATTTGAAATCACTGATAAAATCTGTGTTTGGCTCAATAAAGCACAAATAACTGAGCTTGCACAGACTTCCACAGCAGCAAGCCGATTGGCTCTTTTTGTAGAACGGCAGGATTTTTTCCATAAACAGACAACATGTTGAGTCATATTTCAGCCAGCGGCTGATCTCCTCATTTTTAATATCTCTGTAAGTATTCACTAATGGGAGGAGCTGGACACAATGTTTATATTTTTAATTGTAGCAGAGATGTGCATTTTGCTTGTGTGAAAAAATATTCATCATCTATTCACCTTTATTTTGCCAAACAAATGAAGATCTATATGAAATAAGGGTTTAGAGATGTTTTTAAGGCATGTAGTTCCAGAATTGAGATTGGTGACAGTCTAAGTCCAGTGTTTGTTAGCGATATTAGCCTAGCCTCTCCTAATTTAAAGTAAACAAGCAAATCAGCCACAAGATTTTAACCATGTCTTGGCCTAAATGGCCAATTATGGTAATTGGATTTTTGTCAAACTATTTCTTTAATACTTCATCCCAAGTTTATTTCTTTTAGGGCTGATTTCCCAAACAGGGATTAAGCCTAGTCCCACATTTTGTTTTTATTAAACAGTCTCCATCCAGAATGACGTTTAGTCCAGGACTAGGCCAGTAAACAAGTCCCTAAAGTTTAGTCTCTGTATACAAAGCTTCAGTTCTGTATGATACTGGTCAGTTGCTCTGTAAAGTCCAGCAAACACTGGCCAGTGAGGACCATTATTTCATTCCGCTCTGTACTTTTATACAGATGGGATGCCATTAACATTCTTACGGACTCTTGACTCACGAGGATAAGCCTTAGAGTGATCCGGAACTTTTAGTCCTAGTCCATGCCACATTAACAGTAACCAATCTGATCCTTTAATGGTTAAATGATGTCAGCACCCATTGACTTGAGCTTTATAAATGCAGTTCGAGGAGACATGCTGCTGTGCACCACTGGACAAAGCATGTCTGCAGAAAGGTTCCACCACTGCTCTTGATTTCCCAGGCATCCGAGCTGGGACAATCTTGGCATTCCACAGCCTTGTCATGTCGTCTCCTGGTCTCTAATTTGGGAGCAGCTGTTGGGCTCTGCAAGGCCTCAAACCATCAAAGCCAGGTTGGGTGGGGGGGGGGGGGTAGTTGGGGTATGGGGGTGGTGTTTTTAGCCCTGTAGGCCGCTCTTCATTCCTCAACACACTTTCCACCTTCAAGTCACCTTTACAGTGCAACACCTGCGCTAGGTTAGGAAGACGGAGGAGATTATAGGATAAGCGCAGTAAAAAAGGCTGCCGTAAAGAAGCAGTAAAAATAAAACAATTGTCGCTCCGTTTTACAGATGGTTACTAAGAGGAAAGCTGTTTACGTAAAGTAAAGGAAAGGCTTTGGGTTAGGAATGACTCACCACAGAGACATAGAGCCAGTGCTTAGTTAGTAAATCACAATTTTCCAGAGCTCTTTAGCATTAGCACGACCTTCTGCTTGATTTCTTGTTGGATTTGACAGCTCAAGCTCTGTTTAGGAGGTCCTGGTGTGCCAGTCGTTTCTGTAGAGTTTGTCTCTGAGTGAACAGAAAGATTTTTAAAAACGGTGGGAGGGAAATTTCCATTCTAATTTGTTTGTAAATTTTTCCCTCTTTGCTGCTAATGCTCCCGCCACTAGAAGGGTAAGGACTTCACACATGCCTCCTCTGATACATGCAAAGCCAGCCACCGCCTTGTTTCAGACTGCCGCCAATGCAGCATTGCCCGCTAGGCGACACTGGTCCTCAGCTCCACTGCACCAGCTAACAGACGCCTGTGCCGAGCAACAGGGCTTAAGAGTGATGAGAGCCAATCCTGCTCTCTCGGACTCTGGATGCTGATGGCAAAGCGACATGGCTTGGGAATCAAACTCGCGACCATAAAATTGACGATTCAGACGGGTGTGTCAACTTTTAAAGCAAGGCCAGGTGAGATACAGAGTCCTGATACAGAGTCTTCAGGATCTGATACAGCCAAACGAATGCTGTGTCCAATCTAATGTTTGATTAGTTGAAAAGACAAACTAGCAAAATTAATACTTTGTGTAAATGTTGATGAAATAAAGATGGTAATTAATGTGAGATCAACTTCTACAGATTACAGATTTTACAAAAGCAAATCAAAGCTGCACCTAATTTATTTTTAAAAACTGAGTTTTCAGGACTCCGATTGGCTCGGGACCCGTGACCACAGTGTCCCGAGCCAATCAGAGTCCTGAAAACTCTCTAAACTTTTAAAAATATCAGAATACGTGTGGATGGGGCCTTAGGTTAGGTGCAGCTTTGATTTGCTTTTGTAAAATCTGTAATCTGTAGAAGTTGATCTCACCTTAATTGCCATTTTTATTTAATCAACATTTACACAAAGTATTAATTTTGCTAGTTTGTCTTTTCAACTAATCAAACGTTAGATTGGACACAGCATTCGTTCGGCTGTATCTTTACGTAATCCATTCTAACCACTTTTTGCGTTGATTCTTTGTATTTAAAAACAAAACAAACCAACATGTCATGTATATTTAAGGGTCCTGGAATGCATGTGGCTTAAAATCAGCTCAGCTTCACCACAAAGAAAGTGCAGCAGAGGCCTCCGCTTTAGCTTGGCTTTTAAGCTTGGTTCCCGCAGTGAATTATTTGGAGACAATCTGAGTGCCTTGGTGATTTGTTTGCTCAGGGGAAGAGCACCTGCAGCTGCTGTACTGCCTCAGCGAGTGATCAGGCCAACAGAAACCCAGCGGCCTGCTCATCTGCTCTGTTTTTAACCCTCAGCATGGTGAGATCAGCAGGGCGTCCCTCTCGCTCTCTGGTTCACTGTCCGCGTGGGAATCCTCTGGCCTCGTACTGCTGTGTGTACTCTGAAACCAAAGCCGTCTGGCATCGCTTCAAAAGTTGATACACCCGTGTGAAACGTCAATTTTAACTTACCTTTTAATTTATGAGGCCTATAGTTTACAGCTTATAATTATACATGAAATCTACTGGCATTATGTAATTTCTACTTTATTGCATAGTTATTAATATGTTCTATCGTTACTTTATATTGTATAATAACAATTAAAATGTACTGTATTAATGTACTGTATAATACTTGTGTAATTAATTGTATTATTTCACAGGATCTTTCTGCCTTTTTGTGGGAAATAATTAAACAAACCCAAAGAAGAGGAGATTGTTGCGTGGTGTACAGGTCACAGGGGAGACTGGAGAGGTATAAAATGACGGCTAGTTGCACAAGAACCCCTAGGGAGCCCCAGTGCTGTCGTTACTCAATGCGTGTATGTAGGTGAAGCGCAGGTTCTCACAGTCGGCTGTACATGTCGAGGCGTGGGTACCCTGGGGGATTCCAGATGTGGTCTGCTTTCTGCTCCATGTAAACCCTTAATTATGCTATTGACTCCATTACGGGCCATAATTAGTGGAAATCGTGCAGTAGTTCCAGGCAAGTGCGTGATGATTGATTTATGTCCCTCCATCTGTCCCTCTCTGGTGTGCTCACACAGTTCTCGCTGCATGGAAAGCCTCCTTCATGTCCTCTGGTGGGGTTCTGCACAGGCCGACATAAACATAACACCCTGTGTGAGAAACTGGAAGTTGAGATGGTTTGTATGTGACTCGAACTTAAGGGTGCTCCAGAATGGAAAACTCTACTTCTCTTGGCGTAGCTGAATAATGAGAGTTCTGTACATGGAAGTGACAAACCATAAACCTTAAATACTTGTTTTGTCATTCAGAAGAAGATCCAGCAGAACCAAAACAGAGCTGTAAAACTAGCCAATTCCAAAACCCCCAAACTGTTACATCACAGTTTTGGCTCATTATATTTACACCCCCAAAACTGACATAGGGTGTTTTCACACTTGTCCTGAAAATGTAAGTCTGTACCCAGGTGGGTATCTAAATAATCATCAAATTTAAGGAACCTCAATAAAGAAAAAAATTAACCATATGTCCACACTCAGGGTCGTTTAGGAATCTTTGTTTTTAAAAAGCTGGGGAACTTTAAGGTGCCATAGAATGCATTTTTTTAATAGTAAGTAACTTTGCTATATACAAGTCTATTTACCACCCTGTTACTTAGCTTTAGAATGAAACATGCTGATTTTCCTTTTATGGTGGGCTCATGAACAAAAAAAATTATGAACACTGTTTTGCTTGGCAGGTTTACAGAACTGCATTGGATCACAGGAACTATGTAGCATAGCCTAGCCTAGCCTAGGATATCGCTGTAAGAAAGACCAACAATTAGCTAGCTGAAGAGATTTTGTTGCTGGGTAAGCTTTTAACCTAGCACCCACTGGCTTCACCAGCTTCTGTGTGGCCCTTTCATCACTCAGTCTAGCATTTGCCTTTAGCTTTTTAGCATTGCTTCCATATTCTCCCAAAGAAGACGTTGCATTTAGCCTTGAAAGGCTTTCACTAGTTGGCTGGTTCCCGCTAGCATATTTCTCCTGGCCCAGGACTGGCTTGCTCTGTGAATTCAGTATGTTTGCTCAAGTGTGAAAGCTGTTTTCGAGTGAAATCAATCCAGTGATGATGAGCCCCTTCCTCAAACAAGCCCAGAAAGGGCAATGGCATGTTAGCAGCGGCCCAACAAGATGCAGTGGTACTATGTGTGCTATGTGTGGTTTGTCAGTGACAGCATTAAAAAATAAATATCGAGAAGATCTAGACTCTAGACAGGTCACAAAGGGTTTGCCAGTGCTTCTAGTTTGCTAACTCAGAACTGGACAATTAAATTTAATGTAAGGGTTTTCAAGCATAGCTTTTCTAAAGTGTGTCTAAACGTCCTTTGAACAGTCAGTGTTTCAGCTGGAAGTATCTTCTTGGCCTACAGGTTTCTTTAAGGCAAGTTTTTTAGGAATAAATGCATACCCTCAGATTCTTAATACCACTGCCAGCTCCTCCACAGACTCTCCTCAAGGTCTCTACAGCTTGTTCTAATTCAGCCAGTTCCGTACGGCCGGACAAACAGAGGAAGAGACGACGAAGAGATCCCAAATATCAGGCCGACCCCAGGGCAGGGGCAGGAAGAGACACAGGCCTGCGGGCCTGTATGTGCATGTGTGTGTGTTTGTGTCAGTGATTGGTTTGGTGATTACACAAATCAGAGAATGAGGCTTAAGCATACACTCAGAGAGTTGCTCTTCATTGTGTGAGGTACATTCTGCGGTTTTCCAGCCTCACATGTCTCCGATTGGAAGCGTTTGATGTCCCCCTGAAACCTGAGCCTGTTCCTGCAGCCAGACAGTCGTTCCCGCTTTAAAGTGATAGTTCAGTAAAAAATCAGGATAGAACAAAATATGAACATATATATACATCCAAATATTTGTGGACAACCCTTCTAATGAATGCATTGAATGAGTAGCACCCATTGCTGACATGCAGATGTACAAATGCCCACACACAGCTTGTCTAGGACCTGTAGAGAAGTACTACCAGTAGAACAGAATAAACATTCTGGAGCAGATAAACATGAACCACCATGTCTAATGCCAGGTGTGGGCTAGAGAGGTAGAAAGTCCCCCAGCACTGAGCTGTGGAGCAGTGGAAACAGTGGAGCAGTGTTCTCTGGAATGATCCATCTAAAACTTTTGGGATGAGATGGGGTTGAGATGGGGTGGTGATCATCCAACATTCTGACCTCACTAACACTCTTGTTGCTAAATGCAATCAAATCCTCACAGCAAGCCCTGCTCCAAACTCTAATAGAAAGCATTCTTCCCTGGACAGTAGAGACAATCACTCCAACACAAGCAGGATAAACACGTTTTAATAGACTAGGTTTCAGCAGAAAGCATGAATGAGCAGGTGTCCCAATACTTTTGTCCATTTTAACTCAGTCCTATCTCTTAGTTCTAGCTCCTTTTCTCCCTCTTACAGTCTCCTCCCACATTATTATATATGCCAATAGCGTGGTCCAACCCATTGCAAGACAAGGCATGTGTTTTATCTTTATGACATTTATAATATTTTAAAATAATTTGTGCATAAAAAATGTCCAACCAAATGAACTGTTTCAAATTTTGTGAGGAGATTTGGACGCCCATCATTGTTTTCATTGGGCGGCTGTGATTTAGCCTGGCTGTGAGTTCACTGTGAGTTATTTACAAGCTCCAAAATGATCCTGTATTACAGTCACCAAGAGAGTCATTCATATAACGTGGGAGTGAATTCTGTGACTTCTTTGACACTTACAATGAAACAGGTCGCTCTCATGATACAAAAAGAGTCACCAGGGTGGTCATTTTGAGCAAGAAAACACATGAGCAGGAACAGAAGTCACATATCACTTATGAAATATGATTGGTCTGTTTCCATGATTAAAACAAGTCATTAGTTAGCCCTTACAGATTCAAAAGGGCTCTTTGTATGAGCTTGTGAATGCAAGGGGAAAAAAACGTAGCGCATCCAACAAGACCAATGTCCTTGCATATGTATACAAAAGCAGAGCTTCTTGGGAGCACAGGGTAAGCACTCATTCTGCAAGCTGGTGTATTTTACTATGTACAGTGAGCTCTTTTGAAGGCAAATTTAAACCAGTAAAAAATATTCAACCAGATTTGATCTGATCCACTCACCATATAGGAGCACTTTGTCGTTCTACAATGACAGACTGAAGTCCATCTGTTTCTCTGCATACTTTATTACCCTCCTTTCACCCTGTTCTTCTGGTCAGGACCCCACAAGACGACCACAGAGCAGGTATTATTTGGGTGGTGTGTCATTATTCTTAGTACTGCAGTGACACTGCTTGACATGGTGGTGGTGTGTGTTATGGTGGTGTATTTTGCTGGTACAAGTAATGGATCAGACACAGCAGTGCTGCTGGAGTTTTTAAACCCCTCAGCGTTACCGCTGGACTGGGAATAGTCCACCAACCAGAAATATCCAGCCAACAGTGTCCTGCGAGCAGCGTCCTGCGAGCAGCGTCCTGCGAGCACTGATGAAGGACTAGAGATGTCCAACACAAACAGATGAGGTGGACCAACTAGGTAGGAGTGTCTAATAGAGTGGACAGTAAATGGACACAGTGTCTGATCAACTACTCGTACCAGTGCAACACACACTACAACACATGCCACCACCATGTCAGTATCACTGCAGTGCTGAGAATGACCCACCACCTGAATAACAACTGATCTTTGGTGGTCCTGTAGGGTCCTGACCACTGAAGAACAGGGTATAAGGAGCCTAACAAAGTATGCAGAGAAACAGATGGACCACAGACAGACCACAGTTCTCTGGTGCTAATGTTATGGCATTCGGCTGATCGGTTTCGAGCAGTATGCCAGTCAGTGGCAGAAATCACACAAGTTCACTTGAGGTTACTTAACAACTCTATATCTGTAGTCTGACATGATAATTTAGGCATGTCACGATGCTAATTAATGGGTATAATCCCCGCAGACTTGTTAGCTACATTAGCCTTGCAGCTTCAGTGCAGAACTGAAGAAGACACCAAACACGGACTTGAAGGTCTTGGAGGATGGACTGCATCACTGCTTGGGTGGAGGGGAGGGGAAAACTCTGTGAATTCCATGTTTGCCAGACTATCGCTTTAAAGTTGAAAGGCCTCTGCCTGCAAACGACATGTGTCTTTCATGCGCAACTGTGGCCAGGCCCAGCCAGCGATACTTCCAGTTCAAACACAGCTGGAGGGCAGGAGCAGGGCGCTGTGGAAAAGCTGATCAGAGACTGCCGGTCCGCTGTGGTCGGCTTTTGAAGACAAACCGCGCTGCCCTCACCACAAGTATGCGCCGTCACCGTGGGATTCTCTCAAAGCGAGGAGGGGGAAGACATGAATGAACGGATTTTTGTGCAAATCGTGATCGGATTTTACACAGGCGCTCTTCTGCTTCCTCTCACTGAGGAAAAAACAGTGCACTCTCTCTTGCGGTTTTGGACGTTCTGCTATTAGAACGTGCAGAACCCTCTTTCATCACTGTTTCTGCATATGAGGTATTTTCCACAGGGTGATTTTTATGGAAGAGGGGCTTGTGGAGAAACTGAGAAGGCTGCAGGTCAATTAAGGTTTGAAGCACTGCAGCCAGGCTGGCCAGGGAGCTTTTTTTAATGGGTTTATTGGAGCTGGGTGGACAGCAGGGTTCACTGGCAGGGAGAGAGGGAAGGAACGCTGTGCCATCAGGAGTGTGAAAAAAAGTGGTTGCTGGGGCTCGGCCCACTGAAGGCCACAGTTTAGCCACATGAAACGTTTGGTGAAGAATCAAATGTGCTAAGTTTCCCCCTTATTAGAAATAGAGTCTCTCAGCCAGGACACACTGAGTGTCTGCAATATATACTCATTACCATAAAAGGTCCTTAGAGCAAAGCTATAGAAGAACCATTGATCTTCCATAAGGAACTGACATTGTTATTATTGAGTGCAGTGAGTGTGAAGACCCTTTAAATTGGTGAAGAACCTCTACATCAACTTCTGTAAACCTCCAGAAGGTTACTCTCTTTTAGGAAAATGGTTCTTTATGGAACCAAAGCTGGTTCTTCTATGGCATTGCACAAACAATCTTCAGCTACACACTTCAAAATAAAGATTTTAAACGGGTTCTTTAAGCAATGCTATAGATCACACATATTGCTTTTAGAAAAATGGTTCTTCGTAGAACCAAAACAGGTTCCCATGACATTGCTAAGAAAATTGGTTTCCTTAGTTTTTAACTCAAGTTACACTAAAAAATAAAGGGTTCTTTGAGCAATGCAATAGAAAAAACATTTATGGTTCCATTAGGAATCATTTTTATAAAATATGTAAGTGTGAAGAACCTCATATGCTATAGAACCTCTTTAAAAACCTTTTAAAGGATACTCACACATATTGCTTTTACAAAAATGGTTCTTCATAGAACCAAAACTGGTTCTCCCAAAGGGTTCTTTCAGCAATGCTATAGAAGAACCTTTTATGGTTTCACAAGGAACCATTTTTGTAAAAGAAACATAAGTGTCAAGAACCTCACATGCTAAAGAACTTCTGTAAACCTTTAAAAGGTTACTCACGCATAGAGCCAAATGGTTCTTCATAGAAACAAAACCGGTTCTCCTATTGGCATCGCTTCAAAAATTGGTTTCTTTAGTTTTAACCTCAAGCTACACTCATAAAAATAAAGGGTTCTTTGAGCAATGCTATAGAAGAACCATTTATGGTTTCACAAGGAACCGTTTTTGTTAACCTCACATGATCAAGAACCGCTTTACAACCCTAAAAGGTTGCTCACACATATTGCTTTTAGAAAAATGGTTCTTCATAGAACCCAAACAGGTTCTCCTATGGCACCGTTAAGAACATTTCTTTGATTAGTTTTGAACTTAAGCTACACTCATAAAAATAAAAGGGTTCTTTGAGCAACGCTATAGAGGAACCGTTTATGGAACCGTTTTTGTTAACCTCACATGGACTATTCCTGTTGACTCCTTTAAACCTTTAAAAGGTTACTCACACTCACAGCTCTTTCGGGAAGTGGTTCGTTTTGAAACCAGAACCGGTTCTCCTCTGGCATCACTCCTTTGCAGTGAGCTAACGCAGCTAATGCAGGTAATGGGAGCTTCTGGGTTTGCTCAATAGACTTGCTCATGGTTGCTCAGGTTTCTGACACTGTATGCCACACTGTTCTCTGTGCAGTTGGACAATAGTAGGCTTCTGTGAGGTAAGTCCCTTTCAGACATGTACAGTAACCCAGAACTCTTCCTGGACATTATCCGGAGGAGTGGTATGTGTGAACGCAAATGTCCGGATCATTACCAGACTTATGCTAGTACAAAATCCAGGTAATGTCAGAGTGAGCCAATGTGTGAATGAGATCATTTTCTAGAGAATTCAGAGGCACACAAGCGTGTCAACTATACAGTACTGTTCCAAAGTCAGAGACCACCCTTCATTTATTTAGTTTCCAGTCAAAGCAGCCGTTAAGTACAAGTGGTCCTTTCTTTAGAAGGTCTTAGATATGTAGTTGATCCTCTTGCAAAGTAAGGGGGAAATATGTAGAGAAAAGCAAAGTTCTAAAGCTAGAGTTGAAAAACTGATTCAACAATACTGAGAAAACTGGACCCCTGACAACCATACAAGACCTGGTAGACCACCAAAAAAAAACAAAAAAACAAACGAATAAATGGATAAACACAACACTATAAGCTTTCATTTTTAAAATCAAGGAGAAAATCCAGCTCAACTCTCGCTTCAGATCTGACAACGCCCACAGCTGTTTGCGTCCATCCTTTAATCGCGAGAAGACGCTTCAGCACTCTGGGTCTAAAAGGATGTGTAGCTGATCAAGATGGTCTTACTGAGGAAAGCCAACAGGCAGAAAAGAAGAACATATGGTCAAATAAAAATGAATTCAGTACAATCCAGAACTGGTCACCACAGTCTAGTTCCGAACAGTGATGTCAGTAACGCGTTACTCTAATCTGACCCTTTTTTCAGAAATGAGTAATTTAACAAGTTACTGTTTCCAATCCAGTAATCAGATTAAAGTTATTCATCCAAGCCAGTGTGATAAAGTGTGTGTTACTATTTCTGTCATTTTCCTTGGTAAAAAGCTATATTTTTGCTTTCCTCTTGCGTCTCGGGGAGGGAAGTCTGGCCTCTGGACAATTAAGTCACGTGTAATCTCACACAGCTACACAAACGTAAACAATGGCACTGTTTTGAGCTAAAGATGACAATAGCAAGATTCGTGGTACACTCTGTACTGGTGACAAAGTGCTGTCTAGCTTTAAAAACACTACTCAAATAAAAAAAAAAAACGTTTGAAGTCTACTGAACAATGACTGTCTTTTATTTTTATAAAAACAATTATATATGTTACTTTTAAGTTACTTTTTAAAGGAGTAATCAGTATTTAGAAATCAGATTTCTTTGCCATCACTGGTCCAGACCTCAACATCGTTAGACTACATGTATTTGGGATCATTCGAATGGTGAGAAGTGAGAAGACTGAGCTTTGGATGTGTGGAAAAATCTCCCTGCAGGTTTGTGCAGAAGAACTGAAGAATGAGTTTACTGGGAAGAATGGAAGCAGTGGTGTGTCCAGTGAAGGAGGACTGAGCCATCTGATAGTAGATGTAGTTGTTGAGGCTTCTGTTTAATCTCCTGGTAAATGTTCTTCACTTTCTTTTCCATGACTCCTTAAATGGACAACTTGTATTTGATGGGAAAATAGATAGAAAGGGATTGTCTCTGACCTTTGGCCTGCACTGGACTTTTACCCAATTTTATACACTCAAAAGGTGAGGAGAACCATAAAGAACCATTATTGTACCAGCATTTTGATTACTGAAGAACCTTCACATCTACGCCTTTATTCCACTCATCTCTTAAACAAAACTGGTCCCTCTTACTGGCCTAGCTCAAAGACCCCTCTGTAGCTCCTTTATTTTTAAGAGTGTAGATAATGTTGGAGTGTAAGCTTCCACTGTGCATTAGCTCCAGTGTGAAACTAGAGAAGCACCCGTCTTGGTTGATGGATCACATTTGGGGTACAAGGGAAGTCCTGTAGGTGTCTTGGTGTTGACTGGACATTGGTGAGGAACAGGTGAGGAAAGAGGTGCAGCATTCCAGTCCTCTCTGTTCCAAGGTCAGGAGAACCACACAGAAAAAGGCCGTTGTAAAAAAACAATGTCCGGCCCGCACTTTCTTCCTGTGAGCTTTAGGCTTGCCTTTGAACTCTTTGTAGTGGTTTTGACATGGATCTCCTCACTCCTCCTCACTCTGCACCAGCTCTAATGGGTCCTCCCGTCTAAGGTGGTGTCTGTGGTGTCTGCAGTGTTAGCAGTGTTTTAAGTCACACACCAGTCGAATGGAGCAAGAGGAGGAGGAGCAGGAGAAGGAGGAGGCGTCCTGTGCATCTGTTCCAGCTGATGACAGAAACACATGGACTGTGTGTTTGTGTGTGTGTGTGTGTGAACAACCTTGACTAACTCATCCCGGCACTACTCAATGCTTAGCACTCCAAGCCCCTGTTTCATGACTCAGAAATGCCGAGAACAAACTCAGGCCTCCTGTGTGTTTTGTAAGCTGTTCCACTGTGCAGGGCTACTGTAATGCTATGAATCGCCTGAATTCAGATGTTACTTAATTACCACAGTACTGTCTTAAGAAAACTGACTGGTATTTTGAAATATGAGGAAATAAAATTTAGAAAATTATATGACAAATATAATAGAGAAGATTCTTCACCATGTCTGAGTAAATATTCAAATATAAGCACATGTGTTTCATAGGCCATGTTGTACAAAAAGCTCAGACCCATAGCACAATACTGATGTTTAAGATTAGGGTCCTGCTGTGGAAGCCACCCTACTTTCATCTTTAGCTTTTTATTTATTTATTTATGGATAAAAAAATATAGATAGCTAATTACCCAACCCACTCGTTAGAACTCCCATCCCCCATCATGACACATGTAATTCTCCCGACACTAAGAGGGTGAGTACTGACACATGAGCAACCCAGCCACCGAACTGGTTTTCGAACTGGCACAGATGCAACGCCACCAGGCTACCAACGCACTTGGTGGAAAGCACCGGGCACCCAGCTCTGATGCATTGGCCAGTCAGTGAGAGCCATCTACCCACCCAGAGAAAGCATAGCCAATTATGCTCTCTCTGGCTCTGGATGCTGATGGTTGGCAGCAATTTCCAGAATTTGCTGTTTTTTGTTCAAATCCATTCTTCTCTCTGCCAGAGAAACGTCCCCTGTGCCACTGGCTGCAACGCAAACCCACAGCATGATCGATAAACCCTCAGTGCTTAACAGTTGGAGGGGTGTTCTTCTCATGACCTCATGCATCCTTTTTTTCTCCAAACAAACCTTTTGCTCATTGTTGCCAAGACGTTTCCACCTTCGTCATATTTGTCATTGTCCAAAATGCATGAGGCTCTTTTGAGTTTGTGGTGAGTATGTGGGAAAGGATTCCTTCTGCCGACTCTTCCATGGAAGGTTTTCGCTGTAGAACAGTGGACCGCCACTCCAGAGTCTGCTAAATCTTCCTAAAGATCTATTGCAGTCGTACAGGGGTATTGATTTGCCCTTTTACCAATCGCACAATCACTTCTCTCTGGAAGCCAATGCTGAGGAAACTCAGGTAGGGCCTGAAAACCACCTAAAAACACCTCTCCCGCTTGGTGAGCGTCAGTTACTTCAATTTCCTGAGTGTTTTGGCAGCTGTTTAGAACAACCTGTTGCTGCTGATTGTTGGGACAAGGTTTAAGGAGTCAGAGTATTTATAAAGCTTAGGCAATTTACATCACCTGTCCTTTCCTAATGATGACTGTGAACAAGCCATAACTCTAAAACAATAATTAAGGCCTGAGAGCTTGGTAAACACCAGACGTTGGAACACTGCTGTGGTGATTTGATTGTATTCAGCCACATGAACATTAGTTATAGGGTACTGAGGTTGGATGATTAGTTGTAGACCACAAACACCACATCAGCTCATCCCAAATGTATTGGATGGAGCTCCACAGCCCTATGCTGGGGGCTTTATGTCCCTCTAGCTGGTGGTAGGCATTGGTTGTGCTAGGCATGGTGACCTCAGACTTATGTCCAGCTGCCCCAGAGCTGTGCCATTGTATCGCCAATGCCAATGCAAGTACTGACTGCACATTTGAGTGAAGTCAGTTCAGTCTCTCTCTCTCTCTCTCTCTCCCTCTCTCTCTCTCTCTCTCTCTCTCTCTCTCTCTCTGTCTTTCTCTCTCTCTCTCTGTCTTTCTCTCTCTCTTTCTCTGCTTCTGGCTCCAGCTGCAGCGTGACCCTGATGAATCGGTAGCAGGCTCTGAGGGAAGCCCTGCCTGCTGCAGGCTCAAGAGCAGATGTCAGGCTCAGTGTTTGTTTGCATGGCTGTGTGTGTGTGTGTGTTGGGGAGGTGGGGTGGCGGGGTAAGTTTAGTGTGGGAAAACTGCTCTCCACAGTGGGGATCGATGGGGAGCAGATAAGAAAATGGATCGGCCTTGGTTGAGCACGGACGAAAGACTGTTGTGGTGTGAGAACTTCTTCGCTGTGCCACAGTTTCAGCAGAGCACGAGCCGTGGCGAGGTCGCCATGGGAACTCGACCACTTTGGCGTTCCCGCTCTTTTCCGTCCCCCGCGCGTACACGCGCTGCACCGCATGTATTCCGGACCCTAACAGGGTCCTGATCTGGAATTTTTCCCAGCTAGGCCCGCTGCTGCAGCGTGGGAATGAAGGGCAGAGATGAGAGGATGTAGGAGAGTGAGAGTGTCCTCTGTCACTAATGTACACAAAGCATAAGAAGGATGAGGGATATGAGTGAGTGGGTGGGTTGGGGTGGGGTGGTGGAGGGGGTCATCATTTTGTGGGCCCACAAAACACATGTTTAACCCTTAGGACTCAAGTGTTATTACTGTGAGTTTGTTCTACTATTTACTAAATATGTCATTACATAATTATATATATGTAATTACATTGTTATAACTGCCACATTCAGCCTTTAACTGTTTTCAATGCTTTCATGACTTCTGGAGGGAAATGGGCAATGGCAAATCCGATATTCCATGTTTTCCAATGGAGCACCAACGAATACTGTACCCAGGGGCGCTACCAGGGATTTTAGGCCCCATTAAAAGATATTACACTGGGCCCCACAGCTATAGCAATTCTGCCAAAATACTCAATTAATACATTTTAAGGCCATTGCCACTCACGGGCCCTTGGAATGATCCTAACCCTACCACTTCCCAACCCCTGCATACAGCACCCCGTATGAGTGTACCACAACGAGCAGCGAAACATGCCACCAAGAGGTCATGTTTCCTAACTTTTGCCATAATCCAGCAGAGGAACAGAGATGATGTTGGGTATTTGTGGTTGGGAACTAGTCTTGGGAGATAATGGTAATGTGGTATACCACGGTATTTGACAATGTTGATACAGCCAAGTAAGCTCATTATACCATGTGCATTTATGAGAGGCAGAGGGTGGGGGCGCTGTGGGAGCTCACTGATTGGTGATTTCTCACTCTGAGGAAAAAACAAGCCCACTGAACGCAATGCGTTCGATTAAAAGGCAGAACAAGCAAACCTGGATGAACCAGTCCACCAAACGGGCCTGAAAACACTGCAGGTGCGTGCAGAAAGCCGTATCTTCTGCACCATTTAAGGTGGAACGGAGAATTCAAGCATAAAGCTGGAAAGTAACTCCATCTTTACGAGCGCAGCCGTGTTTGTTTACAGTGGCACAAATCCTCCAGCTTTTTACTGGAAGATTTTATTCCACTGCTGCGTTATTTTAAGGTGGAATATAGATGAAATGCTTTGCGATGAGCTTTAAGAGCATTTGGATGTTAAACGAGCAGGTGTGTGGGCGGTATGACAATGTTTTACACAGGTGTTGCTGTGTTTTGGCAGTGTTGTAGAGACATGCGGTGTGCTGGAGGGCAGCAGGTAAGATGCACTAGTGGAATTACAGCTGAGTGTTGCGTCACCTTCAAAGCTGAATGATCTATGGTGAACTTTTTAATCCAACTGGTAGGGCGGTACTAAACAGTGGCCAGCTATGACAAACCTCACTGGTGGGGCCCTGCTGGTTAATCTCTTAATGCAGAAAGGATTCTTACACTCTAAGGTGTATTACTCAGTAACTACAGGGACGTCTGTAGAAACTGGTGGGGCTATTCTCTGGTGATAGAAGGTGTAATAACACTTTCGGCCTGCTGGCGGCTCATAGTTTTTTTAATGCCTTTAATGCACCGATAATGTTTATGTGCTTAATGTCAGGTATGATTTAAAGTTATGAGGAATCCTCACACGAACCTACCCACCATCTGGATGCATCATCATTTTCAAACAAAGCCCTGGGCGCTGCCCCACCGTTAAGAGCAACTTCTCAAATAAGAGGCTTCCCGCACAAGTTCCCCATATTCTGTATTCCAAATCCTGAGACTTAATACTGTTGATGTCAGTGGACTGATGGGAACTGAAGTGCAGATTTGTGGATAAGCGCGACCTGTCTCTACCTGATCTCGTCAACAATCCATCTCTTGCACTTGGCTTTCGCGCTCATGGCTATCACCTCTTCCAATCTGACTTTCCCACACTTCACACTTTCTCTCGCTCTCAGACAAACTCCCTCTTCCTGCGGCTGTCATGTTCACGTAATATACACAGCGATGGTTGCGAGCAGCTCGGATTTGGGTGCAAGCTGCAGAATTATGCCTTTGGGAGTTCCTTGCTGTGTCTCTCACATGGTACTGGCCTCTGTTGAGGAAGGCGGGAGGACTCCCACAGGCCTGACGGTGCATAGATCACCTTTAACAAGATTACATTCCTGTCCCGGCACCAAGGTGGACAAGAAAGAGAACAGAGCAGGGGGTTGGTTGACTCGACCCGCCGCTCTTCGTCACTCTGCCCAGAGACAAACACAGAACATTTACTTTAAAAGCTAGAAATCAGCGAGAGCTGAACTCACCCCTCCTGTGTACATTACAGACACTGTTTACACTGACTCTCAATGCTGGAGCACAGGGGTCAAGCTCTGACATTTGGTCAACTTGCTCTTTCTTTCCTTACTGCAGGTTCTTAAACAGTTGAGATTGAGATTTGTCCCTTCTAAAATACACTACATGGACAAAAGTATTGGGACACCTGCTAGTTCACTGTTTCTTCTGAAATCAAGGGTATTAAAAAAAAGATTTATCCAGCTTTTGTTGCAATAACTGTCTCTACTGACCAGGGAAGACTTTCTACTTCACCACCCCACCTCACCCTCAATTCCCCCCTCGTCCCAAAAGTACAGGATGGAGCACTAACCATCATTCCAGAGAACATCATAGGGCTTTATACCCCTCAAGCCCAGACCTGGCATCAGGCATGGGTCCCAATAGGTTCATGTTTATCAGCTTCTTTTAGGGTTAAGATTTAGGATTGATTCAAGGGTGTGTATTTACTGCCATGGGTTAAATGTGGAGGCTAAATTCTAGTATATTAAGATATCTTAATAAAATTACAAGATTAATTGCATAATTATGTCATGAATATTGCACTTTGGCTTCCCACAACAAATTGTTTGGGCACTAGGAGGTGGTAATCCGTCTCTTCCATGACCCTTCCTCACCTGTTAACTGTTAACTGTCAATGGAGCAGTGGGTCAGTGTTCTCCTCCAAGCGCATTGAGCCGTCCAATGATTGTATTAGCAGCAGCTTGCAACACATGTGGTGGCTGATTTCAGGTGTCTTGACGGAACACTTCAGAAACTTTCTTGACCCCAGATCAGTATGCCTTCACTGGAGTAGCTTTTAACTCAGTCATGTGTGTGTGCTAATTTCCGATTGGTGGCTGCGGTGGTGCCATACCCTTGAAGAATGAGAGAATCAGGCAAACAGAGGACTGAAGGAAGCTGGATTAGAGAGAAGAGTAGAAGGAGTGTATGTGGTCTGGAGCTGTAAACAGGCAGTGTGGGTACAGTGTTTAGCCGGAGTGTTTAAGTGCCATGCGGCAGCCTGTGTGGTCTCGTCTCTCACTCCCTACAACGCTGGAGTGCTAGAGCTCTGGAGCTCCATAGTCTCCTCACCTCTCCCCGCGGGCCCTGAATAAGGAGAGGAGGGAGAGCGACGGCAACGCCAGCAAGCGGAGCGTCTTTGATGCGGCTGCGGGGCTCTTGCCAAATCCTCCTTTTGTCTCGGCGCAGACAGCGCGGCCGGCGCGGAGCCGCTTTGCTGGTGTATAGCTGCTTTCACGGACCCTTCAGCTCACAGCCTGTAAAACTGAGAGAAAGAGAGGGAGGGGAAGAGAGGAGGGTTTAACGAGAAGTGTATCATCATACCTCCAACCTCCAGTTTTCCATTGTTGAGGTTCTGAAGTGGATCTTAGAGTGAACAAGTGAATTTGCAATTTTCCTCTTGGACCAAATGAAGTCGATGAGTCAGTATTGTTGATGCTACGCAAAAATACCCCCAAATATATTCAAAATGTCAACTTTACAGTAGAAGGTAAATCAATGTCTTAAGGTTCAGTGAAAGTCAATGCAAATAGATTGTATTCCAAGTCATTATGGAGCATTTCTATTGGTCCATTTGTCATGAAATTTGGACACAGATTTAAACATGAGAATAAGCACTAACTAAGTGAGAGTGAGAGGGGACTGAGAGTTAGAGGGGACTGAGAGTGAGAGGGGACTGGAAGAGCCATCAAACCCACCAAGAAAGAGAAAGAGACCAGTTATGCTGTCATGGACACCCTGTTAACACCTGGTCCAACACAACATTTGTCTTGAGTATCTGGATTATATCTGGATGCAAGGCCAAGGTACATTAAAAAGCCAGGGGGTGGACTTTGGTTACACCTCCCTGTCACTGGGCACGTCTATGAGGAAGATAATCATGGAGAACGATAGCATGCAAAATCATGTGAAATTGCAAACTTGGAAACCAACATCTTTAGCACAGCTCAGGAAGACGCTAAATGGATACATGGAACAACTGGTTGCTGCACAATGTGTGTATCTGCATTTTCCGTCCCACACAGCAATTGGATTTCAGTCTGTCTAACCGGAGACGCAATTAACTACTCTAAAAAATCTAAAATCTTACCAGAACACAACATAGATACTAGTCACATGATGGGACCAGGTGTAAACGGAGACTTAGACTCCTGGCCATGAATAGTTGTAGAGATCAAACCTACAATCTCCTGCTAATAGCTCTAGCACTTAGACAGTTGCACCACTCTGGAGTACCATGCATGCACCTTCACGCAGAATATTTAAAAGTTATTGAACAGGAAAGGAAGCGTGTGTAAAGGAAGCATGCTATCCCAACATGATTTGACCCTGAATTTTGCAGATAACAGTATCTCCTACAGTGTCAGAATCCACATGAGTCAATGCATTACAAGTGTGTGATGGGTTTGGCATGCACTTTGCTTAAGCATCCATTCGTTATTAGCTGCATTAGCCTCGTAGCTCCTTTGCAAACCTAAAGAAGCAAACCCCAGACACGAAGCACGTCTTGGCTGAGCGACTGCATGTGGGGCTAAGGGGAAAACTATGCAAATCTGACTTTCATTCAAACGTTTTCTTTACGGTTTGGACTCTCCTCCAGCTCGATCCAAAAACAGCACAGCTCTAAATAAAGCGAGGAGTACATTTGGCAGTCATCACTCGGCAGGTAATCACTGCTCTGAGAGAGGTCTACAGATTGCGCAGTCCTGTGAGGAAAGCACATGGTACTCATCAGTTGTTGGCCCAGCTGTCAGTCTCCCAGAGCTCTTCTTAAAAGAGTTTAGAGCAGAGAGCGTAAAACCGAAGTGAGGCGGCCAAGCCCTCTAAACTGATTGGAACGGGTAGTAAATATGAAATGGTGGTGATAAGGAGAAAATGTTTGGCTGTAGAAAGACAAGTCTGACAACGGCATGTTTTTAACTCAAGCAGGAATAATTTACGGTTATGATTACAGGATATTCCTTCAACTAAATTTCCCTTCAGAAAATGAAACGTCTACTTTTGAAATCTAGAGATGTTGGAAGGACTTTTCACAAGTGCCTCACTTCACTTGTTGAAGCACGCCTCATATGAGCTATGGTTTGGCCTGGGCTCGCACGCTTCGGACCAACTGGCCTTCGTGAAAAATGTGCAAAATTCCCTGCTTTCACCAGGAGAAACAGCTCAGATTTCCCATGGACACTTCCAAAATTCTGTCTTACGCCAAAAATAAAAATCACACCACACAGTGTCAAAACTTATTTCCTCGTTCAGTTTCCTTGACTGCTGCTAGAGCGCCACCTGTAAATCGCGCTAGCATAAAGGAAGTGTCCACAGTGAGAGTCTTTTGCTCTGCGCTGGACTGGTCATGCTGAGAATGGGGTTTAGCTAGAGAGGATTTTCTCCGTTTTTTGTTCTTTTCCATTTGGCACAAAAAGATTGGAGAGCGTCCAGTTGTTTGGGGGAGGGTGGAGGTGGTGGTGGTGGTGGTGGTGGGGGGGGGGGGTGTTATTATCGTCGTCTAATGGCATTCAGTTGCGTTGTTATTTCACGTTAAAGTCCAGTTCCCCTGGTCCTCCCTGTTTTCTCCTAATTGGTGGGGCCAGCTAGACGAAACTCTAAACTGAGCTGAAGATCAGGTGCACCCCAGCACGCCTATTTCCCACAGTTGAGAGTGGGTAGCGCAGGCCAGATATTTGACACTAATCACTCATTAATAGAATAATGCTGCTTCTGCACTGGGCCAAGAAGCCATTGAGCTAGTGACAGCTGCTGGTATGTTTGAGGGAGAGGATCCAAGGACATACGTATGCAGAAAAAACAGACAGAGAACAGAGCCCATTGTGAATTTCTCTGTGTGGCTTCCAGAGCCATAGTCTGTGATAGCTTCAAGATGGAAAGAAAAACATGGCACCTATTGAGGATAAAAACAGGAGGCTAAGCAGCATGAAAAACACAGAGAGGATCAACTGGATCAGCCTGTTGGAAAAGGAGATGAGGAAGGATATTAAAAGAAAGGGAGGAATGAAAGTGAAGGGCGATCGGCGCCAGGGTTCAGCCTCTGTGTTTCAGCTCCATCTTCTTCCTACAGGTCTGATCTGAAGGTCTGAGGCAGGGGAGGACTGGGCAAGCACAAGTGGAGATGAGCTGGTGGTGGGTGGGGGGTAATGCAGAAACCCTAAAGTGTTTATTTGACCTTTTATGATACTGGGTGTGCACGATAGTACACCAATAACCCATGGGCAGCGACGATTACACTGTGATTTGAGGGGCAAAATTTGGTTGGTGTGGTGCAACAGATAACACCGTTACCTGCCAGTCAGCAGTGCCAGCTACCACACCATGTGGGAGACTGGGGTTCGATTCCCGGTCTGGGTGACTGTACTGTGCTACACCAATAAGAGTCCTTGGGCAAGACTCCGAACACAACATTGGCCCACCTCTGAAATACGAGTAACGTCTGAAGACAGCTAGTAGCAGCACCTCACTGTCAAGACAGGGAAAGGGCTTGAAGCTTGACTTCAGTGCATCCTGAAGGTTGGTGGCTGAAGCTGAGCTGTAACTTAAGCTCAAAGGGCTATGGGTATAGATTGGACAGGATTGGACTATTGCCATGAGGTCTGCATGACTAAGTTGTTGGTTTGATGATAACTGGTCGACCACTGGTCGATTTCATCCTGCTGTAGCTGGAGTGGGCGTTCTCAAAGGAGATGGCAAGACCCTGGTGTATATCCCTGATCGCAGAGAGTGCTGTTTAATACATCAGTCCAGAATTGTCCATAGGCGTTGAACTGGGTGGGATATGGTGACTGTGAAGGGCTTAAAGTATGATTTAAATGAAAGCATTCAATGACCCATCATGCCTTGAGAATGGGGGCACCGACATCTTGGAAGACCAATCCCGTCATGCTTCCCTCTACAGGTGCAGGAGTCAGCAACCTGCCCCAATAACAAAGCCACCAACAAAGCCCAATAGAGGCCACCTCTGGAGAACATGCTGAAGGAAGACTATTAATTTTTTTCCACAGCTCTGTAGACCAGTGTCCACCGCCTTCACACTTCTGACCTCTTGAATGTGCGTTTATCTATGTAATGAGGGGTTTCTTTACTCCAGCTCTGCTTCCAACATGAGCTTACATCAGAGCACCAGCCTGACTGAGAGCAACAGTCGAGTAAATAAGCAAGCTATGTTGTCATTTCTTTTTAATCCACTGAAGATAATTCATATGGGGTCCCATTCCTTTGCCATACGTTTCATAAGATCCTAGTTGCACCACTGGATTGAGAACTGGAGCACAGAGCTCAGTCTGGCATCAGATTTTACAGCTTGAAGGCCCAACCTTAGCGGAACTTACACAAGGCCTTACACAAGTGCCTGTGTGTGGACTTTGGCTTAAGCAGCGGAACCAGGCTTGAGGGGCCTGTCTTATCCAGCACCTGTCGGGACTCATATCTCACACTGGCTCCGGGTCCAGCTCATGCAGCTGTGGGACAGGCCTGAAACATCAGCGCAGGCGGGCGCAACGCGTAATGCAGTCAGCCTGGGATCTCTCAGCACAGATAACAACGGCACAGAGCACAACAGAGGGTCCTGAACACTCCCGTGACCTAATCCTCCGTGATCCTACGGCCACTTAGTTTGACTTATGTCTACGCAGACATATTGTGTTCTGACCTCCGGCCCCTCGACGCGGCTTGAGGCATTTCCTTTCAGACGGACAGACTACATCATTAAAAAAGAAGGCAGGAAAATCAAAGGCTCTGCTGCTGTGACTATCAACAACTATTCGACAAACGTCTACAGCTCTGGACAATTTGCAAAGATTTGTGCGAGACAAACACACGGTGGCTTCTGCAGAATCAGAGTCCCCATGGACCCGGACCGTTTCGGACTGCTTCTTCGACTGACTGCTATTGTAAACATCTGGGGTTAAAAGCCAACTCGAGGCATGCCAGCATTTTTTTCTCATGTTATGAATGGAAAAAATGCGTGGCCCTCAGCACCTCTCCCCTCCGAGCTCTGGCCTCTTGAGATTAGGGACGTAAAAGGGCCTGATTGGGCTGGAGAGGCTGTGAAAGTACAATTGTAAAAAAAAAAACTGGTACAAATAAGCACAGGGAAGGAGAGCAACACTTTCCCACAGTGGCGAGGGGGGCTGCGACTCCAAATTGCACTCCACCAGCAGAGTGACTGGTATGGCGGTAGGAGCCACTGGATGCTCTATTTACTTTGTGTGGGTACCTTCCCAGGCCTGTAAGCAAAACCTGACTTGGGCACCCCACCAAGTTACAAACATCCTCTACGAAAATGTTCAACTTTCTCACATGCCCCTTAATTCCCCCCTTAGGACCGTATGCTGTTTCTCATTATGCTCTCAGAGGGCGTCTTCTGCTGTGTTTACTGACGAAACAAAGTTTACCTTCAGGATCTAGCTTTTCTGCATTTCCCTGAGGCAAAGTCCTCCGTAACCACCAAACTAGCATAGCTTCTCATGGCTTAGACAACCTGAGCTAAAAGCTATCACGTGATGCCATCAGTGCTGGGAGGCTGAAAGCTAGCATGTACTTCCTCTGAGACACATGCATCTTTTTAAGCTGCTGCAAAAGTAGGGTGACCTTATGGGGGTGGGTTGGGGGGGGGGGGTTTCAAGACTTATTTATGACTTTTTTTTATGACTGATTTATGTATTTCGTCACTTTCCTAAAACTTTGTAATTTTGCTGTTTTTATTTTTATTTTTTATTATTTACTTTTTGACGTCATTAAATCTGACTGTTGTTCTTTATACTGTGGTTGTTCATGATTAATAAACTAGCAGAAATGTTCCCCGATGACTAAAATCTTTTAACATTGACTGCCATTGAAAGTTAAGAAGGTCTCTCTCTCTCTCGCTCTCAAGCCAAGTTTGACCAGAGCTTGTGTTGATGTAGGTACATAGAGAAGGTTCTCTCCACCATAAAGCTGTAAATATATATATATATATATATATGAATCCATATCCTGATGTAATTTTGTAATTTTAACATTTTGCATGAACATATTTGTACACTGCTGGCGCTGTTTTACCACATAGGATAGGTTAGGAAGGTTAGGATAAGGGATATTTGAGGTATGGACAAAAGTTTTGGGACACCTGCTCATTCATTGTTTCTTCTGAAATCAACGGTATTAAAACTAGTTCATCCTGCTTTTGTTGGAGTAACTGTCTCTACTGTCCAGGAAAGAAGGCTTACTGCTAGATTTTGGAGGAGCATTGCTGTGAGGATGTGGCTGCATTCAGTGACAGAAGTGTTAGTGAGGTCAGGATGTTGGATGATCACCACTCCACCTCGTCCCCAACTCCCCAACTCATCCCAGAAGTATTAAAAGGAGCACCATTCCTCATATCAGAGAACACTGCTCCGCAGCTCAATGACCCTTTAGCTGGCATTAGGCAGCATAGTGCCAATAGGTTCATGTTGATCTGCTCCAGAGAGTCTTATTCTATTGGCAGTACTTCTCTACAGCAATTCGACAAGCTGTGTGTTTGTGCATTTGCACATCTGTGTCAGCAATGGGTGCAACTTAAACTAATGCTGAATGCATTCATTAGAAGGAGTGTCCACAAACATTTGGACACAATTGTACTTTTCCCTTGACGTCTAAGGGTTAAACCTCATAGATGGCTTTCTACAGCTGGACAAAACATCACACAGGAAAAAGAGGGCACCGAGGCTGTTCGTAAGCTTACTAGTGCTGCGGCCACCTGTTCCTGACCACAATGCCCATGAAAATGGACTTGGCCTGAGCCGCCTGGCCTCGTTCAGATCCAAGAATCTCCCTGAAATCTTTCATACGCTCTTTCCGTGCCTACCAGTGGACTGTCCTACCAGGCTTTCTTTTTTTTCTCTCTCTCTTTCTCAGAATTTCATGGCTATCCCGTGTCCGCTGCAGCTCAAGGATCTGCCTCTGCCGTGCGTTTTCTCTTTCAAGTGCTCCCTGCTGCAGCCGCAAAGGTCTCGACCCCTTCTGTGCGGGGGGCGGCGTCTTTGAAGAGGATTTACTGTGAATTAACACGCAGATTTGATCGTGGTCCGATCAGGCACGTCGATCTGGGTGTGAGTGGTGAAGGACTAGCGCCGGACCATGTGCGGAAAAGCTAGCAGAGATGTCTGGCCGCGGGATCCGTTACAACACCTGCAGATTTTATGAGCTTTTTGCTCCGATTTGAAGGTTTATGAGTTGATCGAAAATCCCTCCACCTGCAGTAGCTCTTAATCTCTCCGGTTCGTACTTTGCTTATCTCAAATGCTTTCATTGCCATGTAAAGACTGTGCAGACCTGCTGAAGACAAATCATACATCTTCTGGAACACAGATCGGCCCCTTTTTTGGCCTTATTTCACCTCATATTTGATAAAATAGTGCTAAACAATGGCCTATCAGTATGTCGGCATGCCTTATCTAATCAGTTTTGGGCAGCAGCTGTGCGGCCTAAAGTCCGTGGAGTTCCTCGATACAGCTGGCCAAGGTTCTGGGAACCTTAGAGACAATGAGACACAACACGCATACGATATGCACACATACGCACACTTACGCACTTGTGTACCAAGAACCCACTCACTGTAGAAAACTGTGCTTCATCCAAACTGCTACTATGACAGGGGTCATTCTACCATTGTGGTGGCAAATGGTGTCCCACAAGGTTTAAGTGAAAATGAGCTCAGAGTGAGAATTACCCACAGACAGTCCATGTCTGTCAAGACGTCCAAATCCAGTACAATGGAAGCTACATTTCTTCCAGATATGGGTGTTTTTTAATAAGCGAGAGCAGCTGTTGCCTGGCTGCTGTATTTTCTGCTGATTTTGACCATGCTGTCATGTCATTCCGTCTGGAATCACAACTTTAATTTCATGGTGGGCACTTAAAGGTGCTGTTGTGATTTCAGTCCAATACACATATTCTAAAATTCTGCAAATGTTTCCTCGTGGTTCGCTAGCTCTCCAGATTTTTTGTGCACTGGAAAAAAGGTGTTCCTATTCAGCCCTGGTTCTGGCTCTGGCCAAGAAACACAACACTACTCCAGCCAATCAGCAACAGGGGCAGGGGAGACTGTGGGTGCATCCTAATTGCGTACTAATTGCTATTACTAACAAGTCTTTGAGTATGAAGTATGTAGTACAGATAAAAGAAAAATAAAATGTTGAGTGTACTCCAATATCCAAAATACACCCTCAGACCCGGCCGTTTTTTAGTTGTGGGTATGATGGACACTATTATCCCTCAATGCAATGTGAAATGGAAAGGGAGAGAATAACGATGTGGCGGCTGGAGAGCCTGCAGTGACATGTATTGGCATAGCAACACTTCATCACTTCCTGTTAGTACAGAACAGATTAGTATGTTAATGTTTTGTATACTAACCTGCTGAACCCGCACTATTCAAAGAGTATATAGTCTATACACTATAGTATTAGTGTGCAGCACCCAATTGAGAGTATCTGACATATCTGGCACAAGCTTTGTCAAGTAGAGATGGTCGAGAAACAGCCAAAAAGAAAAAGATCTGATGAGCAAAAGCTGCAAGTTTTAGATCAGGTGAGGGGAGAAGACACATTCTGCATTAACATTCATGAGGGACCACCAAACATTGAAAGACATGAAAAGGGATGAGGGTGTTGCTCTATTCCTGCTGGATAGGAGGGTAACATTGACTGAGTTACCCTCATCATAAAGTTTCTTCATCAAAAAGCTGTAAAAAAATAGATATTTATGTATATATTATATATATGTAATTTATATATATATATATTAATTATATATATTAATTATATATATATTTATAATATATATATATATATATATATATATATATATATTTTTTTTTTTTTTTTTTTTTTTTTTTTTTTTTTTCTAAGGGATGAGGGTGTTGCTCTATTCCTGCTGGATAGGAGGGTAACATTGACTGAGTTTAGTTCAAATATCAACAGCCGTTCTCCGTTGTAAACAACACCTTTAAAGGTAACTGGTAGCTGCCAATCATAATTGGCATACACTTAAATGTAGACTTAAAATAAAAAAAACAGTACAAAATCACATTATATAAACATTAAGATACTCGAATCGGATCAGTGGGCAAAAACTGGACAAGGACGTCCCCAACCCAAGGTATTCTTTGTTATATCCCTAAATTAACCAACAAAAATAATTTTATATGTTTCTACATACAGTGTGATTACAAACTAAAGAGGCAGTCAAAATGTTCATGGCTAATTTCAGTTCATTTGCACTATCACTGTCTTATACTACTGTTCCTGAGAATGAGTACTGGAATACTTGGGCAGTAATACCAGTATTTGCATCATGTCAGTGGGGTTATGTTCTACATAGAGGTAGAAAAACCAATAATCAGTTAGCATGATTAATTAGCATCACACTGGTTTTGTCCTGCCAGCTTTCATTCAAAACCACAAGTGTTTTTTTTGTGGGGTGATGTATTGCTCAAGGATGTGGTCACACTCCAGGCCTTCTCCAGCGTTTACAACAGCATGCAACTCCACATTCCCACATTACAGGCATGCTGCATATGGCGTGGGCAGCCTGTTCCGTTTCCTGGAGATTAGCTCAGCGCGCTCGCTTCCCTAGCCTGACGGAATGAATCAATCTAATGTAAATAAGAACTGATGACTTTCTCCTACGTCTGTGCCACTCTGTAAAAGCTCCCATCTCCCCCCTCCTAGTGAGAGAAGCACACAGCTGGAACGTTTTTTTACCCCCTTACCATCCCTTCCTTTGCTGCTTCCCACAGACGCCCCCAGCTCGATGACTTTGTCTTCCCACATTTAAGGATGCCTAAAAAAAGCATCTTCAAATTGCAACCAGAAGTCCCTGTAACCCCCCTTCGCTCTCACTTACGATCCTAACGGGACCCTAAACAGTGGGAACTGGTGCAAACCCAGTTCCTACCACCCCCTCGCTCAAGCCGACCACCTCAATGGGTGAGCAATTCCCACTCACCTATTGTTACCTCTAATAACAGTAGAGTATCAATGAGAAATTCGAGCACCTGGTTTTGAGAGAGGCTGGAACTGGAAGACGAGATTCGGGCTGTGAAAAACAAACAAACAAAAATCAGGAAGGGGTTCCAGCAGAGTTAAAAGGGGACGGTCTGAGGGGGTTCCACGGCCCAAGTCAGCACGGGGGTCAGAGGCAGCCTCCCACAGGACCACATACAAGGATTAAATGGGCCGCTTTAATGAAATCACTTCCTGTGGAAGCTCAGTGAGCAGTGAGAACGCCATCGGCCATGTGTTGCACAGCGAGGACTCATGGAGCCGTGGAGGTTTTCAAATGCCTCCTGGTGGTCTGTGTGATTCCCTTGAGAAACGTCAAAAAATCTTGTTACCTATTAAAGGCATTTAATAGTTAATTAGGTCCATATTGGGTGGACACTTGGGGCCGTATCTCGAATGCTTGTATTTGTGGGTGTTTGTGAGTCACCATGACCTCATACTGTTTAGATTTACAATAATGGTTCCCACCCCTGGACCTAGACAAAGGTTTTCCTGCTCATCTCAATACAAGCATGTTCCTTAGCTGATTTATGCTGGTTTACACCTGATTTACACTTGTTTACACATTCAAAAGTAACACCCCATTGTTTACTAATTAAACACATTCAAATAACATGGTAAATACTGTCCATACATGCATTGAAAGGACAAGTTACTTGGTCATTTTTATAGAATAATGGACAATATGTGCCCCCAGACATGTCAGACATTTTTGGAGATGGTCAGGCCTGTTACAGCTTGGTTGGTAACAGGGTTGATAGTAACAGAGTTAAACTTTGTAGCTTAAACACATTATTTGCACTAATCTGAATATTGCGGCTTACATACACTACATGAACACTGAAAAGCATCACAATCCCATCGTAATGTTTTATAAAGCACTAAACACCTCCTATACAGCCGTTATAAGCTTTGCATACTTGGCTTCAGTGCCACACCTGCCTGTATATTAGATTTTGGCCCTGTTGCCCAACAACAAAAGCAAAAGCTCATGTTTAAAAATGTCCCCCTTTTGCCCCAATTTGGTACTGTAAATGAACCCACCCAATCATAGCTCAACCAAGCACTAGCAATGCTCCGACGCTAGGAGGGTACAGACTTCTGATACATGTGATAGAGCGCCAGGTTCTTCATATCAGCTAACAGATGTCTTTCTCGGCCAAAGTCATTTTAAGAGGGATTAGGGAAGAGAGCACCACCTACCCACCTAGAGAAAGCGAGGCCAATTGTGCGCACTCTGACTCTGGCTGCTGATGGCAAAGTGGCATGGGTAGGGATACAAATTTGCAATGCTTTTGGGAAACCCAGACCTGATCAGTAGCTGGAGGAAGACGCTACATTTGAAAGGGGCGAGCATACAGTGTTTTGATGGAATCACCACAATCAGATCACAGTGTTGGCATGTCAATGCTAAAGCATATTGGGCAGGGGGTACTGCAGGACTAGGGTTGGGATGGCCAGTGAGGCCTTGGTCCATGAATTTTAGTCCGTTTGTGAGAAAATCCATCATCTGCAACTTCTCTGTTTTACATGAGTTTCATGCGTCTCTTTTTGGGTTTAATTCTGCTCTGTTGCTACTGGCATATATGGGTTGGCACCCCTCACTTTGTAGCTGTAGCATTTCAATTAAAGTGGATGTTGCATATGAGTTAATTAGTTTCTCTATCCGCTTCTGGCTGACATGAGTCTGGGTCAAAGAGCGGCTCACAGTGCTCTTAGTCTCTCCCTTATGCGTCTGCTGATGGTAGAAACTTGAGCTGTGTGAGACGCTCTCAGCCACCCGTCCCTCATCCTTTGCTCCCAGCCCAGGGGAAAGTGTAAGCACCCACCATCTGCTATTGTTTCACTCTCTCCCCATAGAGGCCCATCAGAGATACAGATAGGGGTGAGACTGGTGTAACTACTGCTATATCCTCAACAGCTTCACTGCAAATCCACATCAGAGGCCCCGCTGGGGATGCAGGCGTCTCCGGCAGGGGACAACCAATAAAGCAGGTGAGACCCCGTGGAAACTGTGTTGTTGTTGTTCCTGTTCATTGGCAAGGTCGTAGCCCAGCAGGTTTGGGCTAGCAGTCTACAGCTGGAGCTCCATGTCGAAGATGCTTTCACATCATCAACATGAGGCCTGTGGTCAACATCAGTTGATAAACTGGTATTTGGGAGGAGGAGCATCCCTGTTTTTTTCATGGGTGCTAAGAGTGTGGGAGCGGGATTACAGCGGGGCCCAGAGTATTTAGAGACGGAATAATTGCATAAATAACTCAATTAAATGTTAATGATTTTATTAATCATAGTCATTACTAAGAAAGTCATCACCATGACACACACACACACACACAGGGCAAAAAAAGCTCCAAGGCCTTGCTGGCCCAGACAGAGGTAGCGAAGCTGGCCGAAGGCTGGCAGCCAGCGTGGTAGCAGTGATAGCACTACAGTAGCAGTGCTGAGCGATGCTAACTCTGCAGAAGCGAGGCTAACACATGCAGTACTGTTGCTGGGTGAGACTAGTGGCCGGTGCGGTAGCGATGCTCGGTGAGGCTGGTTGCTGGAGTGATTGCAGTGATAATGCACAGCTGGCAGGTGGCATGGTAGTGATGCTAAAGCCATGGTAGCGGTGCTGGGCGAAGTTGGTACCCTGCACAACAGCGATGCTAACACTGCACCTAAGAAACAAGAGGCAAGGTTCTTGCACATGTGCGTTTCAACAAGGTTCATCAGTCAGTCGGTCAGTAAGTGCTCATATCTCCTCTCCAGTTGGCTCCGGCCCAGTTGAACCCCTGCTCAGGGCCTGCGGTTGGAATTTTTCCTTCTAATAATGGCCGTGCAGTGCAGGGAGGTCATTTGATGAGTGTTTTTCGGAAAAGGGCCCCTTAGAGTCCAGAAGCCACAAGAAAGGATTTCCACTATCTGCGTCTGTCACACTTGGCTGACACTGAAAGCCTTTGCCCACGCTTGCCGCCCACCAAAAGACTCCTGACTATTAGTCAGTCTGACTGCGAATTCCGATAAAAAAAGTATTTTTTCTTTAATAACGTCTGCCATGAGCCATTACTCTCACATCCTCTGACCTGCAGTGACCCATTCGTCTGGTACTGCCCGAGCCAGCGCATGCACGCTGCAATAACACTCGCTACATCAGGGTGATGTACGGCTCCACCAGCAGAACGCAGTCTTGTTTAATATAAAGTAAATGAGGAAGAGGAATGGGATATGGGGAGTGGGATAAGTTTAGGGGACATCACATAGAGTGTGCCCTGATGTATTTGATCTAAAAATACGTCTTGTATTTATTGCGGTATCTCGAGCAGTGGAGCTGAAATAGTTTAGCGAAGCTGGGAAGACAGAACGCTTTACTCTGTTTGTCTTTCCTATTTTTACTCTGCTTGTTAGCGTTTGCTGGAATTCTGGCAAAGACATGAAGAGACGTCAAAATTTACCGTGCCTTCAAAAGTCTCCACCAGAGCTGAAGAGGGCTGGCATCCAGCACAAACTACAGCATACGTGAGGTCATAACGTGAATCCCAGATATTATTATGCCCTCATTTTGCATGAGTGCACTATATGGCCAAAAGTATTGGGACACCTGTTCATTCATTGTTTCTTCCAAGGGTATTTAAAAAGAGTCTTTTCCGCCTTTTGTTGTTGGAGTAACTATCACCACCCCACCTCATCCAAAACTCCTCAACGCAGTACAAAAGTTTTGGATGGAGCACCATCCATCATTCCAGAGAACACACAGCTGTATGCTATATATACCCCTATATGCTATACCCCTCTAGCCCACACATGGCATTAGACAGCATGGTGCTAATAGGTTCTTGTGTATCTGCTCTAGAGAGTCCTATTCTATTGGCCGTACTTCTCTACATGGACTAGATATACTAAGTGTGTGCATTTGCACATCTGTGTCAGCAATGTGTGCAATGTAAAATAGCTGAATGCATTCATTAGAAGGGGTGTCCACAATTATTTGGACATATAGTGCACTCATAAATAACAATTGAAATAGATGGTAGAGAAATTAGGGCATTTATTATGCATGGCTTTGCGAATGTGAAGGTAGAGGATCGTAAATAGAGCACATACGGACCTCTAGTGATGTATTCACGCACATACTGTACCAACTCGTCTCGCAAGTCAGTTACAGGAGAACACAGCATGAATTTGTCATTTTCTTATGATAAGTTCTGAAGAAATCTTACTGGTTCCTTTTCATCTGGATGAATGGAAGCTGGAACGAGGAGTTTGACTTAGCAAAACCTGATGCAGCTTGTGCGTCTGCTCTGTACATGGTCAATGGGTCCAAAAGGACTGAGTCATTATACTCGATTGTTGTCCAGTCTAATCCAGTTAAGGGTCCACTATCGGACACATTATTGAAATATGTATATATGAGAATGACCTTTCCTTCTGACACATGTGCGTCAGTTCAGGGGTGTGAACAGTCGGATATGGTGAGAAAATTCTGATTTGGGCCTCTTTGGGCCCTTTACCTGCTGTGTGAACGTAACCTTGATGGCCGCGTGCAACAGATTCAGAAGAAAGAAATGACATTAAAAGGCTGAAGGCAGAACCATTCACTAAGAACCGTGGTTCTTCAGCGGCTTCTAGGAGTGCTGTTGTGTAGAGTTCTGCTACAGAATCATCACAGTGTGGATATTGTGCTCTACTGAGTCTCACATTAATCTCACACTCTCAGAGAACATCACCACTCCCACTATGGCCTTCATGCAAAGCCAAAGGGACCCAACAACACGTGAGAGTGCAGGAGGAAGGAAAGGTCATTCTCATTCTCTCTCTCTTTCTCTTTCTCTGGGCTCTCTCTCCCACGCTAGCCCCTCAGCGTTCCCCTCCTCATCTCCTCTCTCCGCATGAACGGAGTCATAAATTGCTGTGCGGCTTGCGAGCAGGGACATGCCGTTCTCCCTGTGGGCATGGGCGTCTCTGTGAGAGGTGGGAAGTGGAAAGGTCCCAGCACACCTTCAGGGAATGGGCGTAAAGGAGCAACAGTCATGGTTCTGTCCTCTATTGGCCTCTCTCTCTTCCACTCACTCTTTGTCTCGATCTGATGGATGTAGCGGTCACCCTTGCTGTACTGCTGCAGTCACATCCCACCACCACCCCCTCCTACAGACCCTCTGGCCAAGAACAACTCCACGAGACTCTCTCAGGGGTTTCATTAGACGGAAAAATCGGCGCGGACAAATAAATGAACTAACCTCTGAAATTGCTGTCCATGCGTGGGAGAGTTCAGAACGCTGAAAATAGCCTTCGGTCATTCTTGAGGAATGAACTTGGGTATCTGCACAGTTTCACCATACAAGGCCCTACCACCGAACCACCTCCCCCGCCCCGCCACGCCTTGCAAGAAGAGAAAATCGCAGCGGGTTTGTGGAGGTCCTGGACAAACAGCGGTCCTCGACATCCGTCACCCAGCAGCAGAAGGTGTGTACATCTGTGATTGGAGGGATGGGAACAAGATTAGCATACTATATGCTAATTAAGCTCCAACTCTGCCTCCCAAATACATACACCCAGTAGGCGAACTGGCTATGCTAACTTGCCCCCTAGCTGTGATTAAATGGGTGTGTGGTACCCTGTAACCCTGTCCAGGGGGTATTCCTGCCTATTCCTGCCCAATGATTCTGGGTAGGCTACGGACCCACCATGACCCTGACCAGGAAGAAGCATAGAAGAGGGATTCAAGAGACACATCCAGGATTAAGGTGGAGCACGTATGGCCTTGACCTTTCTCTTTAAGCCCTACCATGACTGGACACACCCATTCTATCTAATGTTAGGTTAGGAGTACCATGTAATTGTAATGATACCTTCAATGTATATTGTAGGCTGTGCTTGTACCACATAAGCCTAGTACTGTACTGATTCTGTACACTGTAGAGGTGTGATCTTATAAAGATGATGAAAAGTATGTAATGAGTGAGGCCAAGATGCAAGTGAGCAGCGCCAGTGAGACTGCCCCACTTGCCAGCCTCTCAGCCTTGCTTGGGTTCGAGTACAGTGGCAATAATGCCTTTTTTGTCATATGACTGACAGATGACATTACATCATAAGCATTCATGTCATGATGGGAGACAAGCTAATTAGCTACATGTGATGTCCAGACTCCCAGCTGCACCCATTGCTAACACAGGTGTTCAGTTGCACCCAGACAGCTTTAATGATCTCCATAGAAAAGCATATAAAGATATAAAGCCCCCCAATGATTCCATTGTTACAATCACACCATTTCTAAATACCATGATATTAACGTTCGTGCTCCCTGCTCCTCCTACTGCAGTAATAGTTTATTTGCATGCTCTTTAATAGCAAAAGGCGGGTCAGTAAACAGCTGAACTGCTACCACATGCCATTGTGGTTGCCTTTAAACGTCGAAACCTTCCAGTATGTCTCCCATCCCTCTTTCCATACACCTGAAGGTACCTGATAACGTACTTAACCTAATCGGTCTGTACAGACTTAAGTGCTTAATGAGGTAAAAGCGTTTTCAGGATTGCTCTAATGTTTGCCAGCCAAGTGATCTCAGCGCTCAAAGGCCCACTGGCTGACACGTGGCCTGTCGCAGGTGTAGACTGGCAACACTTGAATCGAAGCGATTTAGAACCTGTTGGAGCTGTTCACTCCTCTAATGGGAATTGACATTCATATTAAGCTGTGTCAAACACTGGAAACTTACAAAACCTGATCTATACAAGCCAAGCCTACCAAAACACCTCCAGTTCTCCAGGCCTGACCTGATTACACCCTCAGTCGCTGTCGTGTGCCAACATACACATGAACCTAAAACAAATTAGCGGTCCAGAAACAATTGTACATTGTTGCAGTTTTTTGCCCACTTTTTATAGTACTTCATGTTCATGGTGCCTTATAGTCTTATCTACAGGGGTTCAAACTATTTGGTAAATTGAGCATTAACTCTGGGGTTAGGATTAAGATCAGAGTTAAACGTCTGGGGGTTACTGGTGTAAATCTGTGTTTAGGAGAGGAGTAAGATATACGTGCTTGTTCTTGTTGGATACACTGTGTTTTTTGTGTCAGTCATTAATACAGTTATTGAAAAGATATGTTGATTAAAAGGCAGAAATGGTGGAAAGGGGTTAAGCTTAGATGTAGGGTTGAGAATAAGGAAGGGGTTGGAGTAGGTTCCCAGCTAACATGGCCATGTGGGGCCCGTATCGGTAGCTCAACTGGGTATAAGAACGTTTTGTCTGTCTTCGGGTTCAACAATGGCCCCACATATGGATGCCCACCAAGGTCAGTGATGGGACCATGAGAGGTTGAACTTGAGCCCCATCTGGGTTGTACACTGCATATGGGGGCTCATGAAAATATGCAGAAATGTCAAAAGGTCAGCCAGCATGGTCAAGCTTGGTCATACTGGTTGTTTAGCTTGTTCAGACCAGCAAGACCAAGCCAACCAACCATCAAAATCCAGCAGCTTGCAAAAGCTGGTCCTGAGCTGGATTTTTCAGCAAGGTATGGAATATTTTGCAGTACCCTTAGCCAAAGTTCAGAACCAGAACGATTTATTTTATAGTACACTATTGAATTTCACAACTTTACAAGAACATTTCCCTGGCAGAAATGCCATCAGTTTCCTCTGAATGAAGAACACCACACTTTCCCTTTCTCGACTGGCCCAGTTTCTCCGTGTGAGGATCCTGAATCGCTCCCTGTGATTCATTCAGACAGAGTCTTACGTCATGGGCCCCGGCAACCGTTAGCAGGCTGCCTTAATTGCTTTGTTTGTTCACTGCTGCCAAGTTGGAGCCCTGTAGTGTGAAGGGGAGAAAAAAGAGCTGTAGAGGATGTGCCAAGCGAGAAGCTTGTTGACTGTTCCTAGCCAGTTGGGCTAATCCCATGTTCCTGGCCCTTCGCAGCACTGGCAGGCTGAGAGAGCTGTCAGTCTGCTGAATCTAAGGGACAATCTGGCTTTCATTTGCGAGAGAGGACCAGGACGAGGCCACAGCGGAGGCGAGGAAGAGCTCTTTGTAACTGCATTTGAACGGCGAGTGTGGTTGCTTACTCTTTGTGTGTGTGTGTGTGTGTGTCTGTGTGTAGCTGTGAGAGGATTTGTGGTTTTGATGTGATAGAAGCCTCAGGGTGAAGAAGAGGTAGAAAGCTAAAGGGAGTGATGAGTTAAGGACAGCATGACTGGCATCTCATGCCTTTAGAGCTGATGTGTGTTTGTGTACATGTAGCTGATGGTGGTGTGTATTGCTGTGAATGGCCATGTAGCTTACCCTGGGTAGAAAATGCCATAGTTATTGCTTGCTTTAGGCCTCATTTTCAACAGTCCTACAGACATAATTATTATTTGTATTATTATTATTTGACCATTTTTGTGACTGTACCTTTAAATAACCTCTTTTCTGATTGGCTGCTCTGTATTGTGCCTCCTTCAAAACACTTTATTTCACCCAGAGAGCCCCTGTGAAGTGGACTACTCAGGGAATTCAGTCCAAACCATATGAACAGATTATCCCAATACAGGAAGTGGCAAGTAACGGTTATCCATCAGTCATGGTGTGTGTCTTGGGGGTTCACACAGTGATAGATTGCTGTCAATGCAACGCGTGTGTCGTCTTTTACAGGTGCCGCATGCAAACGAAGGGATTTAACCAACTACTGGGAGAATCTCATGCTACGTCACCTTTACATCGGCCAATCACCAGTTCCACCTCTCTTTAAAAGACCTCTACTGACACGTCTGCGTCACTGCTTTCAGATGCCGACATTCCGTCTGTTCCCTCCTTCCTCCCCGCCACCACCAGTTTGGTCCCGCCTGGGTGTCCAGGAGGTTGGCTCCGCCCCTGCCTTTCATGTAGGGCAGGATCTGCAAGGGTCCAGATGTTACCTCGGCCGATAACAATGACTCGAACTCCTAATTAAAGATTTTCTTTGTGCACGCTTGCCCCAGTAGACATCCGGTAGAGGTTCCCCTATCCGATATTACCTGATTAGTGTGTAGGGTTATACAAGGGTTGATTGCATTCAGTGACAAAAGGATGTTGGATGATGATCTCCACACCACCGCATCATCCCCAACTCCCCAACTCATCACAAAAGTACTGGATGGAGCACCACCATCCATCATTCCAGAGAACACAGTTCTTCCACAGATCTCCACAGCTCAATGCTGGGGGGCTTTACACCCCTCTAGCCTACGCCTGGCATTAGGTAGCATGGTGCCAATAGATTAATGTGTATCTGCTCCAGAGAGTCCTATTCTTTTGGAAGTACTTCTCTACAGGACCTAGACAAGCTGTGTTTTGTGCCTTTGCACATCTGTGTCAGCTGTGGGTGCAACTTCAAGTAGCTAAATGCATTCATTAGAAGGGGCATCCATCAATATTTGGACAGTGTATTTTTAGTAAAACTCTGCACTGGTGACCTGACTAGTGGGACCCCTGTCTCGCACCCAGGTTAGGTGGATTCTGGGTCGGTCCACTGTCACTCTGACCAGGAAGAAGCTGATAGGAGGATGAATGAGTCAGTACATTTAGACACCAGTTTAAAAGCATGGATATGAATCATCCAATAAATGGTTGACCTCCTTGTGTGTCTTATCGTGTGTGTGTGTGTGTTTGTGTGTGGCCTCCTCTCAGTCCTCTGGCTCCTTTCTGGGGCTTCTGGGACACTTTGGGAAGCTCTGCTTTTCCAAAAATTGCTCAACACTTCCTAAGCACACTTAGAGAGCACTGCAACAGCAGCCGCCCACCAAGCAGAACCCGGTCCACCAAAGGCTTTGAGCAACAGGCCTTAACTGTTTCGCAACTACAGTTTGTATTATGTGTGAGTGTGTGCTTGTGTGTGGGAACATCCACACGCCCGCACTCCCTCCACACTCCCTCCGCTGTCCTGACGCGTTTCGACCTCAAAGCCAGCGGCGAGTGATGAGTGTATGGAGCTGCTGCAGTTTGTGTACGGACTTGCATGTGTCATGTGCTTGCGTGAGTGAGTGTGTGTATACGTATGGGTGTTTTGGAGGTGAGCAAGTGTAAGTGTTGGTGATTGAGTGACAGGTAACGGTAAAGCCCTGGCCAGTTTTTCAGGTTCTCTCGCTGGGATAAGGCAGTCAAGCAACAGCTTGCCCTCGATACTCTTCTCCAGAAAAGCCTGGGAATCTGCAGCCTTCCTGCTTTGCGGGACCGTTCCCATCCCGTCTCATCTGTTTATTATTTTCCTGTGAGGACTTGCAGCACTACGAGGAAAGAAGAAGAGGGGGGGGGGGGGGGCTGGGGGGGGTGTAAGAGGGAAAAGCTTGGGCTGCGGGTCAAAGGAGATGAAACTCATAAAATTTCATAAACAGTCTCCTTGAGGAAAAAGGAAAATATGCATTTTAAAACAAAGCCATGTTTTTCTTTTCCATGCAAAAAGACGCTCACTGACACACAATACATCCCTATTGTTATTCCAAGCAGGTTCTGACTGCACATGTACAAGTACTTCTGCAAAAGTCTTAGGCCAACTGAGTACAGCTGGCATTTCAGCATCAATAAGAATGGGTGTCATTCCGATATCGGCAGAAAATGCTGAATTGGATATTGGAACTCCCTACCTGGAGCATTCGGGTGTGTCCATGAACCAAAAACTGTTGCAGTTCATTTTTACAGGGAGTTTTTTAGGAAGAGCCATGGCCTAAAGTTTAGAGAAGTGGGCTTGGCACCGGAAGGTCGCCAGTTCAATCCCCTGGACTGGCAGGAAGTGGAGGAACAGTGCTTTCTCCTCCCCAGCTTCGGTCCCTTCTACAAGACCCATAAGTCTGGGCACGGAGATGGTGGTCCATCACTCCAGGGGTATTTACCAGGTGTGTGTGAGTGTGTTCACTGCTGCAAAGAAGTTGAATTCACAGGTTGAATTCTGTTGGGTGCTGCCAGGAATTTTGGGCCCCATAAAAAGGTATTTACACTGGGCCCCACAACTCTGACAGTTCTGTCAAAATACTCGATTAATTATTTTAGGGCCCCTGTCAGTCACAGGATCATCTTAACGTTTCCCCTCATACTGCACCCCTGAGTGATATGATGTCTATATCATTGCCACTCCGGGTCTGAAACGCTGCTACCACACTGTGTAACTCAGAGCTGTACTTCCTGTAATATTACTCCACTGGGTTCTTCAGCTTGTCAACAAATGCACATGTACAGCTGTCCATGAGGGGGTGCTGATGAAACATGATTTGTATTTACAGCAGTGGTGTAAAAGTGAATTACACTCCCCACCTGTAGGGGGAGCCCAACAAACAGCAAAAAATATAATTTCTTGCATAATACTGCTTTAAGACTAATATACATTTCTGATGGTCTGGCATGTATTTTGCGTTCTTCAAAGAGCATAAATGGGCGCAGCTAAACTGCTCTATGCTGAATAGATAGACTACATGTCCAAATGTTTGTGGACACCCTTTTTAATTAGTGCATTCAGCAACTTTAAGTTGCACCCTTTTGCTGACACAGATGTGTGGGATTAGTTTTATATGAGAAGGTGGGGTAATGACCAGTACCCCGCCTCCCTATGTATAACTAATCCCATCCGAACAGAGCTTTAGACTGAAATCCTTTTCCATTGACTCCCATTAAAAGTTTCAAAAAGGCCTTGTGGCCTGAAGTCCCTGTCAATCAGATGCCACCTGAGGCCCACGGGCACTGGTCAGTAATCCATCCCCGGCAGTGAGAATAAACACAAGTAAACAGTAATGTCAATGTGATTTTACAGCATGTCTCTCAGTGTGCTTAGCTTTCTCCAAAGCTCTCCTCGAGGAAACCCAGTATTACCAGTTCCCACACAACACCCAGTTTATCTAATCTGTCCTTCATTAAAGTAAATGAAACGAGCTGCTGGCGGAACTGAGCTGGACCTTCACTGACCAACAGCGCATTCTGCCTGGCCCAGGTCTTTTGCGCAATTGTGCTTTCTCAGCTGAGCCCAGTGAGGAAATCCAACACTGAAATTAGTCACAGCAGTTCCTCATCACTGCCCTTTGGGCGAAGCGTCATGTTTTGGTGCCTTTCTTTTGTTTGGTGCCCGTATGCCATACGGCTCCATGACAGGCTTACTAACTGGCCTCAGGCGACTGGGGACATTATCGTGTGCCAGGAACCAGATACAGACTTTTATCACATCCTGGGCGTGTTGTTGTTGTTTCTGTGCTCTGTCTGCTTGCTCTCTCGAGCCAGGTTGAATCAGGTTTGTTGGTTTAATGTTAATAAATACTCTTGTTCTTGGTTCGAGTTCAAGTTCAGATCATTAAGTTCATTAAAGCATCAAATATCACCTGAATTCACATCTTATGATCATGTGATTCCTACAGGTTCTAGGTAAAGTCAAGCTGACTGCAAGTTTATTGGTTCAGGATGGGTTTTATATATACCCACATTTACTCGCAGGGTCTGTCCCATCACATAATGCTACCTCACTGGGAGGATGAAGACTAGCTGTGCTTCCTTAGAAAGAGCCAGATCATCTTTCTGAACCGTCACAATGGCCTCTTTTCCACTGCAGGGCCAAGTGGTTCTGAGCATGGAGGGTAACCTCTGGTGACTTTTTCACATGGACACGGTTCGGCATGGAACACTTACAAACCAGTTAGCTCAACATGGTTAGCTAACCGTACTTAAGGGCTACAGAACCGTTTAATGGGAGGGCTTAATGACATAGAAAGCCACTGATTGGTTGATTGGCTCTTCAAGCGCACTGATCATTGATGTGGTAACAAGTTTAGCATGCTTGAATCTGCTAGGGGCCAAAGCGTAGTGCTAGCATGGCCCAGCTACTAGGCTCATCCAACATCGCTACTGTGGCATTAGCATGCCAGCTATAGGCCCCATCCAACACCACTACCATGGACTGGCCTCCTTAGTGGAAACTAGCATTACCTTTATGAGGTGAACAACTTTTATGCCAGGATCACAGCTACCTCATTAAGCTATTAAGCTAGCTACATGTATAACATGGACTTATTGGCGTGGTTTGAGATGAGTGTGATTTCTGTTTGCAAATTACACCATGCTAACAGATGAATGAGGGCTTCAATTATGGTCTCCAAACAATAGGGCCAACACTTAGACAGTTACACCACCCAGGAGCCCCACAATAAGCTAATTAACCACCAAAGTTGTGTCCAATCACAAAGCAGTACAGATACTAAGGTTACAATTTATGCTTTTGCCCCCTTACAGAACCACGCCAGGTCACTTTGCCAGTGAAATGGCCACTGTAGGCTGTTTGAGAAGGTGAGAGGTGAGAGTGCACTGTGCCTGGGAGGGAGGGGGCTCTGCATGCCTGGACCTACAATACAGTACAGTCGGTATTGTATCATTGGATGTGTGGCTACGGGCCGACTCCGTGACCCTACTGAAGGTCCTCTCATAGTCACAGGAGCTGAGAGAGAAAGATATTCTGCTGAGAGAGACAAGAACAGTCATGCCAGTCCACCCCCCAACCCCCCACGCCCTTCATGAAGTGACATTCCGTGAGACACGGTTTTCCCACCAAATCCCAAACACACGGCTCTATTCTTTCCTGGCTCAAGCCCAGAAAGTGGGTGTTCACATGAGAGGGGTCGTGCGCACTGCTCGGGGCGCCCGTGACCCCCCTCTCTGGGGGCACGGCCCAGCTCCTTCAGCGCGGCCCACCGCCAGGGAACACTCTGGCTTCTGTCAAACAATGACAAGCCCAAGGAGCACTATACATTCAGATTCCAGAGCTCGCTCGCTCTCTGTCTCTCTCACACAGTCATACACAGAGATGATGTGTGTGTGTGTGTATGTGGTCTAGATGTTCCATTCCTTTGTTGGTTAGCTGGTTAGTTTGGGGGGGCTTTGTGTTGTTCTTTAACAAGGGCAGGAAGTGACCTCTGGAGACGGCATGGCCCTGTTCCCTGTAGAACTGCCTTCGTTGTATCCTCTGCTGCAGCTAATCTCGAGTAGACTTTCTAGCACGGGACAGGCTGGGTAGAGCTCCATAATATCGACATACTGCACAGAGGCAAAGTCCAATTCTGCCAGAAAATAAAAGCTGAACCCAGAAAAACAAGCTGCTGCTGGCCTTCATGGGCTTGCTTACATTGCCATGGCCACAGCACTATCTCTAATAGGCTAACATACAGTGTGCTACACCCTTAAAAAAAGAGGGTTCTTCAATGGTCTGTAGTAAAAGCAAATGTTATATACGTAGAACCATGACAAAAAAGCCATGCATCCATCCAGGTGGGTCCAGAGCCTTCCCAGAATCATTGGGCGCAAGACAAGAATATCCATGGATCTCTGTTCTTCTAAATTCTTTTCCAACAGAACACTCTTACATACAACTGAGCCATAGAGGGTTCTTTGAGTGATTAAGGGTTCTCCAATGGTTCCTTTAGTAAAGGCAATGGTTCCATATTCTCTAAACTATCTGAATGTCTAAACAGTTATTTGCCTTGCTATATGCTTCTATATAAGGTTGTATATGTATATGTATATACACTATATGGACAAAAGTATTGGGACACACCTTTTAATCACTGTATTCAGGTGTTTCATCCAGTCCTGTTGCCACAGGTGTATAACTCAGGCCCCTAGCCATGCAGTCTGCCTTGAAACACACACATTAGTGAAAGAATGAGTGGTTCTAAAGAGCTCACTGTGTTCCAGCGTGGTTCTGTAATATGATGTTACCACTGCAACAACAAACTGGTCAGCTGGTGAATTTTTTTTTCCCTCCTAGATATTTCACCATCAGCTGTGAGTGGTATTACTGAAAAGTGGAAGTGTTTAAAAACCACAGCAACTCAGCCACCAAGTGTCAGACCATGTAAAGTTACAGAGCGGGGTCAGGGCCGAGTGCTGAGCTCATAGAGCTCAGAGTGCAGAAAAGTCTCCAGCGCTCTGCTGACTCAATAACTGCAGAGCTCCTGACCTGCTGCTGTTAGAGACGCAACAGGGGACCAGAATGTGAAGTAAAAGCTGTGGGAGAGCAAAGTGTAAACGCACTGATGAGAATGTGCTTGTGTGTGTGTGTGTGTGTGTGAGTGTGTGTGTCCACCAGAATGAAGAGCATCAGCCAAATCACAGAGGCGTGTTTGTGTTCTGATTGGGCCAAGTGGAGGCGGCTTTCATTTGGCTCTGGCCTACAAAGAGCTCAGTGAGCACAAATCTTCTCACGTCTCCTCGCACTCAATAGACAGCGCCGCGCTCACTGGCGAGATGAAATTGCCGCAGAGGAATAAACAAAGTGGCCCAGTTCTGCCTGCCTGCTTTTCCGCGGAGTGCTCGGCGTCTGCAAGCGTGTGCCTACGTTGAGACCGGTCCTCGCCATCGCCGTAGTATGAAACGACATTATTCGCCTGCATCCTCTTGCCAAGAAGTGATGCTCTCAAGCTGAATAAACAATGATGTGAGCGGTGTGGCCTTAGAGCAGTCTGCTGGCAAGGACGCAAGAGGCCCCCGCCCTCCGAAACAGCCTGGCTAACAAGAGAAAGAAGGAGAGAGAGAGAGAAAAAGATTTGAGAGAGAGAAAGAGATTTAAGAGAGAGAGATTAAAGTGATAGTTTGGCAAGATATCAAATATAGAAAGCCTACACCAACCACAGTTGTGCTCTTTCCTCCAATGTAGTTGATCAATGGTGGCGTGTTCGGCCTCTAAAGTTTGCCTATGGTGGAGCTATGAGCGTAATGTAGTTAACCATACAGTGGAAGATCAATTAGCACTGTGCAAACTATGAGCCTAAATCAACACACAGAACAGAGGTGGTCTAGGGAAAATGTTACCTTACCTTACTGTTCATTTTTACCCAATTTCCCACCACAAGACAATTGCCCAACTCACCCATTAGTACTCTAACCCAATCACATGCAATGTTCCCGGCACTGGGAGGGTGAGGGCTAGACACACGCCTTCTCCGACACATGCACAACCAACCACCGTCTCTTTTTGAACCGCCATCAATGTAACATCGCTGGGCAACCAACACTCTTAGATGAATGCGTCGGGTACCCAGCTCTGATGCAATGGCTAGTACACACCCGTGCCAGCCAGCATTGGACTGAAATGATGTGAGGAGAGAGAGACTGTGAATGCTAAATGCACCCATAAGGTGTACAGTTGGTAGTTGGTGTTCTTTGGGTTCAGTAACTCACCTTTATCCTTCAAACATCTTCAAACGTTCCTTTAGAAGGCTTTTTCTTTGTCCATGTGGTCCAACTGCAAACTTTAGCCGTGCTGGAAGGTGTCGATTTTGGAGCTTGGTCTTTCCTGGTCCACAGCCTCTCAGTTCATGCCAGTGTAAAACTAGCTTGACTGTAGACAGGGACGCTGGTGGTCTAGCAGCTTCCAGTTCATGGCAGGCCTTGGTGGTTCTTGGGTTGTTTCTGGCCTTTGGCGAAGAGGCTACACTTCTCAATAGCTTGTACTCATGTGCAACTATGTGAAATCTCAGAATTGTTTGCAAATGGTTCCAAGGACATTCCTGACTTGTGTAAATCTGCAATCATCTATTTCAGATCTGCACTGAGGACCTTGGGCTTTTAAGAGGCCCTGGCACTGGGTATTTTTATGTATATTTGGGCCGTGTATGACCTGTGATTTCAGAAACCTCAAACACATTCAATGATGTCCACCAGATTCTCATACAATGTAAATGGGTGGAGCTAAAGTGCTGCAGGCTGAATAGGGGATATTTGTAAATGTGTTGTTTGTCTCATTCACTGTTTTGCAGCTTAGTTTCCCTATATAAACTTAGTTTCCATGATATGGGCTCTTTAAAACCTGCCATGAACAGAGCCATAGATTTGCTAATGTAGCTTCTCACATTCTGTCAAAGTATAATAGAGGAAAATATGGCCAGAACTCCAACTCCAGCAGCTACCAGCGCAGACTACACAATGCCAACTGGTGGCCTTAAGCTTCCACTACTTCTTGTTAGCTACATTAGCTTTAAAGCTTCAGTGCAAAACCAAATATGTCTTGGCTGAGGTAAGAGGAAAATTGTGGCAATGTGATCTTTCTCCAAACTATTCCTTTAAGGCACACCCCAGGCCTCTGCAGAGGGCTTGGACAGTTGCCCACATTACTGGAGTTGTCACAAGCCCCGCTTAATGAGCAGGCGGCCGAACAGAGGGAGTGATGAGCAACGCCGCCTGTCTCTGAACCCGGGCCATGCGTCACAATGTCAATGTCTGTGCGCGCAGACAGCGCCTTGCTCTCCCTGTGAGCGATCAGAAGATTCCACCAGCAAACGAACGGAGAGAATCCTGCCAAGACGGCACAAAGGCTAGTCGTCAGGAAGACGACAAGGAAGCTGAAAACATGTGCTGCCAAGGACAAAAAAAGCCACGAGATGCTCTAAATTAGAAACACAGGGCCCAGATTTTTGAAAATTTAGGTGAAAAAAAAAGTCAAGACAGATGATACCCAGAGTGGAGTGTGCCTTTCTGTTCCTTTATAAGGGGGCGGTGGGGTGGTGCTGGAATGAGAAACAGTCCTGAAGTCCGGGACGAGCCGAGCAGGTGCTTTAGGAGGCAGAGGCAGGGAGGAACCCGGCTGGCACACACGGCCTGTGGTTTGGCCCACAACCAACATGTGGAGTGTGGGAGCCGAAGCGGTGCCAAAGCTTACCTGGGAGGAACGAGAGAAGGAGGGAGGGAGGGAAGGAGGAGGAGAGAGGGAGTGTGTTAATAACGGTGGTCTAGACAATACTTTTACACTTGGCACAACCTCATCCTTCACCTTGGCTGCCAGGGAATGATCTTTTTTAGCATTAATTGATATTGTCTTTAGACACTGCCTTGTGCCCAGTGTTTCCGGGAAAGTGTATATAAGGATGGATGGATGTCTTTAGTAGCCTATGAGCTCTTAGTTTTATCTAACGATGCATTTTAAATCCTTGTAGTGGTCAGGAGTGGATTAGGGAGGATCAGGTAACTGGACACCCTTGCCCAGGGGTGCCAATGACTATGTGAGGCGCCAGGCAAAAAAGCTAGAAGTGGCTCAAATGCTTGGGGTAGTTTACTAGAGATTTAAATGTTGAACAGATAGCCTTTAGAATCAGAATCAGAATCAGAATCTCTTTATTTCACCAAGTATGTTACCCATACAAGGAATTTGTCTTGGTGAGAGCAACACGTATGACAAGTAACAAAAAACACAGAACACAGTCTTAAACTAAAGGAAAATGACACTAAACAATAAATAGGGTAGGGGATAAATTAAAAAAGTAAAAAGTACTAAAGGTAATAAAGAGCTGAAAATATATTTACAGAAAAGAAAAGAACATCTGTACAGGTGTGCAAATAGTCATAGTGCAAAATAGGCAGAGTGCAAATAGCTCTCTCTTTAAAGCAGCATTATGCAAGAACTGGTATGACTTACTCCTGGGCTCCACCTACAGTTGGGAAGTGGAATTTAGTGTTTTGAGCCACCCCTAAAGGACATGCTTTACACATTTAAGCCTTTCTGGACAAGCTGAAAGATACAGAAGCGGCATCTGAAATATTTACCCAAATATGATGCAGCAAAATGCAGTTCTCGCAAGGGTTTTCCCGCCTGCTTCACCAAAGTCACATAGTGTAGTTAGCAACATGGTGAGCCTGGAGTAGCAATGATAGACATGCTATTCTACCTATTACAAGTCTGTGAAGCAGCACAATGAATTTGAAGGTGTTATTTTAAGGTAAAAATGCTACATAATGTTGCTTTAAATACATTATATGGACAAATATTGGTAGTATTGGGACACCTGCTTATTCATTCATTTCGTTTCTTCTGAAATCAAGGGTATTAAAAAAAAGTTTATCCTGCTTTTGTTGGAGTAACTGTCTCTACTGTCCAGGGAAGGAGGCTTTCTACTACTTTGGATTAGATTACTGTGAGTATTTGATTGGAGCGCCATCATTCAGAATGCACAGTTCTTCCACTGCTCCACAGCTCAATGCTGGGGGCTTTATACCCCTCTAGCCCACGCCTGGCATTAGACAGGGTGTCAATAGGTTCATGTTTATCTGCTCAAGAGAGTATTATTCCATAGGGAGAACTTATTTACAGGGACAATGCAAGGTGTGTACATCTGTGTCAGCAATGTGTGCAACTTAAAAGCTGAATGCATTCTTAAGAGAGGGTGTCCACAAACATTTGGACATGAATGAATTGTGTGAATGAACAATCAAAGGAATACCCCATCAGAAGAAACCCTTTAAAAGCAGAAAGACAATAAGTGTTACAATGCAGAGCTACGGTTATAACGCCAATAAAGCTAATATGATTCATTATTTGCTGTCTGAACACAATGAAATAAACAGATTATGTCTTATTATTGGAGTGCAGGGGATCTGCAAAGAATCTTCTGCCAAGAGGGCCAAGCAAGTCCATAATTCAACCCTGGTGGAGGTCCTCTTTTATCTGATTCTGAGAACAAAACTTATAGCAAACAGCAAAATAAAGCTTCTCCACTTTGGCTGACATAATGACATGTTGATCCTAGAGAGATGGAAAAGTTCATTTTCTATTGGCTATTGATCATTATAGGCTGATTTTCAGCAAAAATATGAGATTTAGCTGATCTGAGCATATCAGAGATGTTAGAAATGAGAAGAATTGAGGCCAACCTTGTAATACTCAACATGGCATCTGTTAATGGATGCAAAGTGAAGTACATTTCATCTTGAGAGACAAATTATGAACATTACAGAAGCCATGCATGATGCATTACCAAGTTTGCCTGGAAAGGTGAATGTAGCATCCAGCTCTGCCCTTGATTGGTAGCTGTGATTGACTGATTAAAGCTAAATGGTGATCGGAATCGTCCCAAGAAACACTGATCGGCCCATTTCTAGTTGATCCATTTTATAACTATTCACTTTAGTTTTTAGTTTTACTTTGTGCCTCCTTGTTACCTAGTAACAAAGCCAAAACTGGACCAGCCCCTCCGTACTTGATGGCAATGGTCAAAAGCTGATCCGCACCTAGAGCCCTTCCAGCTTCAAGTATGGCTCGGCTCAACCTGCCATCCCTCAAAATTCGCGGAAGACAAGCAGACTTTTTTCTGTCCTGGCACCAAAGTGGTGGAACAAACTTCCCCTGGGTGTCTGAACGGCTGAGTTGAGCGCTGTCTTCAAACACAGACTGAAAACCCACCTCTTCAGAGAGTACTTGGACGAATAGCAGAGTACTATGGTCACCTTACTGACTTGTACTTAGTAATGTCTAAAGCTTAGAGGTATCTTTGAACTATTAGTCTATTCTAACTAGCTGAGGTTTTTCTTGGATAAATAGCAAAGCACTTTTGTAAGTCGCTCTGGATATGAGCATCTGCTAAATGCCTTAAATGTAAATGTAAAAGTACATGTAAAAGGTAACATTGGCTTTCTGTAATGCGTCTATACTCAAAAATGTGATTCAGTGGAAGTTTGTCATTCAGTTTATTACACTAGCATTTCACAGGATTAGCGTGTCCACATACTTACAGAACTTCTTTTTCTAAAAGAATGCCATTCAGAGAAAGAGAGGCAAGAGAACAGAAGCTTGAGAAGTTGAAGCTTTGTCACCTGTACACACCCGTAAACCCGAGGATATCACAGTGGTTTCAGTTTTCTGTCACCTTAATCTTCTCTCCTCCCCCTTGTTTTCATGCCGTGATTGAGCAGCACAGTCCTGGCCTACAGCCCTTCCAGGAGCCTCCTGCACTTTCCTGAGGTAGGGGAGGTCCAGGCTCATCTCCATTCAGTGGTCACAACAAAAAATAGATCATATTTCTGCCCAGCTAGGAGACAAAAGCAGCTTGGGTTCCTCACACAAAGCCCGGCACAACCAGCCACTAGCCTGAGCTCTGACCGGGTTAATTGTTGTATACGAGATTGAATCTTTTTAATCAGGGTTTTCTTTTTTTATTGCATCCAGCGGAGCATGTGGACGCCTCGCCTCGCTGAGCTGTGAAAATACCGGCAGGACTGTTTACCTTCAGCTGTCACTGAGAAGGAAATCAACTGTAAATACAGTATCGGTTTGTATCTCTCTGACACACTCAACATGTCCTAACCTGCTCTGAGAATACCTAGTTTATTTAGTATTCCAGTGCATCTGTGCAGGAATGATGTAGTGGCCTAGATATTCAGATAGAATTTGGATCCAGTACATGATCAGACGGTACAAACAGAAATTCATTAGGCTACATCAATCTAAGCAACCTTCCTAAAGAGGACTGTTGGGGTTGACAGGGAAAACCTCCCTAAAAGCATGAGGACGAAGCACTAAGAGGAACCAACATTCTAAAGGAAAAACTCCCTGAGATCATGAGTAAGAACCACTGAGAGAAACTAAGACTCAAAAGGAAAAACTGTCCAAGAGCATTAGAGAGAAATCCTGAGAGGAATCAAGACTCAAAAGAAAGAACTCTCTGAAAACATCAGGAAGGAACACTGAATGAAACTAAGACTTAAAAGAAAGACACCCTGAAAGCATGAGGAAGAACCACTGATAGAAACCAAGACTCAAAAAGAGAAACTTCCAAAGATCATGAGGAAGGACCACTAAGGGGAACCAAAAGCCAAATGGAAATTCTTGCTAAGAGCAGGAGGAAAAACCATGATAGGAACCAAGACTCCAAAAGAGGGACTCCCTCAGAGCATGATGAAGAACCATTCATTGGAACCAAGACTTAAAAGGAAAAACTGGCTCAGATCATGCGGAAGAACCACGGATAAGGTCCAAGACTCAAAAGGAAGAACTCCCTCAGATCATGAAGAAGAACCACTGATAAGAACCAAGACTCAAAAGAAAGAACTCCCTCAGATCATGAAGAAGAATCACTGATAAGAACCAAGACTCAAAAGGAAGAACTCCCTCAGATCACGAGGAAGAACCACTGATAGGAACCAAGACTCAAAAGGAAGAACACTCTCAGATCATGCGGAAGAACCACTGATAAGGTCCAAGACTCAAAAGGAGGAACTCCCTCAGATCATGAGGAAGAACCACTGATAAGAACTCTCTCAGATCATGAGGAAGAACCACTGATAAAAACCAAGACTCAAAAGGAAGAACTCCCTCAGATCATGAGGAAGAACCACTGATAAGAACTCTCTCAGATCATGAGGAAGAACCACTGATAAGAACCAAGACTCAAAAGGAAGAACTCCCTCAGATCATGCGGAAGAACCACTGATAAGGTCCAAGACTCAAAAGGAAGAACTCCCTCAGATCATTAGGAAGAACCACTGATAAGAACCAAGACTCAAAAGGTAGAACTCCCTCAGATCATTAGGGAAGAACAACTAATAGGAACCAAGACTCCAGATGGAAAACCTCCCTAGGAGCATGAGGAAGAACCACTAAGAAGAACCAAGACTCAAAAGGTAGAACTCCCTCAGATCATTAGGGAAGAACAACTAATAGGAACCAAGACTCCAGATGGAAAACCTCACTAGGAGCATGAGGAAGAACCACTGATAAGAACCAAGACTCAAAAGGTAGAACTCCCTCAGATCATTAGGGAAGAACAACTAATAGGAACCAAGACTCCAGATGGAAAACCTCACTAGGAGCATGAGGAAGAACCACTGATAAGAACCAAGACTCAAAAGGTAGAACTCCCTCAGATCATTAGGGAAGAACAACTAATAGGAACCAAGACTCCAGATGGAAAACCTCACTTGGAGCACGAGGAAGAACCACTAAGAAGAACCAAGAAAAATAAAACCACTACAGTGATATGAAGAAGAAGGGTGTCACAAGCCAGTGGACAGGCCAACAATAATATGGTAACAGCAGGAATTTGTCCTTACTGGCACTTAAATATCGAAACGAGTCAGAAATCCCACCCTCACACAACATACCACCTGCCTCTGCTGCTGTGTCGTATCCCAGCCCACAGCAGGTAATGTTAGTTGACGTTAGTCCAAATGTTAGTTTAGGGTTCTTCAGCCTCACACACAGAACCAATGAGGAAAGCCTAATGTTTCTGCTGGGCATGCCGTCCCAGCTGGGATGTTCTCAGTCAGGCCGTAATGTCTTCCAGGTGTTTTCTCCTTCTACAGGGCAGAGACAGCACAATGTTCTCCCTCTTTATTACCCACCGAGTTTATCAGCAGTTTAATGGGCCCAACCTTCAGAGCATGGACTAAGACACTCACATGCTTCACCTAACCCAGCAGCAGGGACTCGAGTGAAGGAAGTGAGGGGCAGAGGGCTCCCCGGTACTTGCCCCCAGGGGAATCCAGGTCTGCCTTGAAGAGCATTCCAATTCCCAAAGCGAGTGACCCTTCCAAAGAAATCTGCCACAACATTAAAGAACACTGATCAACTTCGTCTACAGTGGCTTCACCTGTCAAGGTGTGGGGTCTGCATATTCGGCAGCCAGTGAACAGTCCGTTCTTGAAGGTCATGTGTTGAAAGCAGGGAAATGGGCAGGCAAACCTCAACAAGGCCCACATTGTGATGGCTAGACGACTGGGTCAGAACATCTCCAAAACAACATCAGGCAGGACTATGTGAGGTGTTCCTGTGGTGTCTGCAGTGGTGCAGTACCTCTCAGAAGTGCTCTAAGGGAGGAAAAACCAGTGAACCGGCGACAGGGTCATGGGAAACCAAGGCTCGTTGACGTGATCCGTGAAGGCTGCACTTCACTTCTTACAGGACTTAAAGGATCGGCTGCTAATGGCTTGTTGCCAGATATCACAGGGCACCTGGAAAGATCTTGTGGGGGAAAGATCATGCCTCGACGGGTCAGAGCTGTTCCGATAACCTACACATTACTCATCTTCCTCCGTAAAATGGAGTGTAACTAAGTGTAGCTTCACTGGTATAAAGTGTAGGGAAGTTAACTGCCTAGCCTGCAAACCTCTAGAGCAACATCTGCTAAACCTCTTTGTTTGCAGGTGGTAGATGAGGTTAGTCTGCTCCACTTTTAAATGTAAGAGGATACGAAGTATCAGGGGGTTCAGTTTCTTAGCATCTCTCTATCATCTTCTTCCCTCCCAGTCTCTGCCTCTCTCACTGCCCCTGTGTACCTCTCTGTTTTTTTCTGTCTCTCTCCTCTCTCACGTTTAACGGATTGTGGCTCACATTTACCCGAGCTTTAGTTTTTTCTCCTTTCTGTTGTTGGCACTGGGGTCCCAAGAGTGCTGCAAGTAGGGATGCACACTAATATCATAATCATATTGTATCTGCAATGTTAGACTTTGAGAAAATGGGTACGGTGGGTGGATCTCTCTTACACAAATTACAAATGGTTCTTCTGGAACCAAAAGTGGTTCTTCTATCACATCATTTAAAGAACCCTTCCATAAAGAACCATTTTTGTAAAGCAGATGTGAAGAACGTTTTAAAGGTTTAAAGAAGTGGGAGTTTTAAGGTTCTTCACACTCACATCTGTTTTTCAAATATGGCTCTTCATGGAACCAACAATGGTTCTTCCATAGCTTTGCTTAAAAAACATGATTCCATAAAAACTTTTTTTGTGAGAAAGATGACTGTGTGAAGAACCTTTTAAAGGTTTAAAGAAGTGGGTGTAAAGGTTCTGTACCAGTTTAAAGGTTCTTCTCACTCACATTGTGTTTTTCAAAAATGGTTCTTCTATGGTGTTGCTCAAAAACCCTTTGAAACACTTTTATTTTTAAGAGATTTCTCTGTAAAATATTTTTGTAAGGGAGATTAGCATGTGTAAGGTTTAAAGAAGTAACGTTTTTTTGCTCATTTTAAGGTTCTTCTCACTCACGTCGTTTTTTCAAAAATGGTTCTTCATGGAACCAAAAAATGGTTCTTCCATAGCTTTGCTCAAAAAACCCTTTGAAGCATCTGTATTTTAAGAGTTTCTGATTGCATAAAAACATTTTTGCAAGAGAGATGACTGTGTAAAGAACCTTTAAAGATTTAAAGAAGTGTGTGTAAAGGTTCTGTGCCAATTTTAAGGTTCTTCTCACTCACATCATGTTGTGGTTCTTCTATGGCGTTCCAAAAAAAACAGTTTTGATTCCATAAAATATTTTCGTAAGGGAGCTTAGCATGTGTAGAACCCTTTAAAGGTTTAAAGAAGTGGGTGTAATGGTTCTGTTCCTAATTTAAAGGTTCTTGACACTTCCATTTGTTTTCCAAAAATGGTAAATCTTTGAAGCTCCTTAATTTTTTGAGTTTTTGGTCCCATAAAGAACCATTTTTTAAAAAGGAGATGAGCATGTGAAGAACCTTTTATAGGTTTAAGGAAGTGGATGTAACGGTTCTGTACTAATTTAAAGGTTCTCCACACATCCCATCTCCCACACTCCCATCTGACGTTTTTCAAAAACGGTGCTTCATGGAACCTGGTTCTTCTATTTCCTTCCCTAGCACACCAGCTAACGGACAACTGTGCCAGAGTGATGAGGGGAGAGAGCACTATCTACCCACCTGGAGATGCCAATCCTACTGGAGAGCCAGTCCTCCTCTCCTGCTGTTAATGGCTTTGGATTTCCTAAAGAGCTCCCCATAGGCCATAGTGGTAGAGCAACAGACTACTGAGCCACTCAGGGCTTCTTTACTTTTAAAAGTGAGGAACAAGGCAGATGTTTGGATTTCAAGGTATCAGTACATGGGATATTAGCACTGGCCGATACCACTGTATCCCTATATGTGAAGGTAATTTGACACCTGCTATCATTTGGAATGTGGTCTTTTATTTGGCCTCTGGTTGGTGGAGGTTTGGATTCCGGCAGACCTTTATTGGCCTACAGTAAGGAAGGGCTTGGAAACAGGTTCCGGTTCTCAGCGTTTAGTTTGGACTCTAGAAGCGTGTCTAGATTAAAAAGATAGGTCTGATTACAGCACTAATCCAGTGGTCATCATTTCTGCTACTGGTTTGTTTAAGCCTGTAAATCACAAAAGCTTCTGCTCTACTCAGCCACTACCCCTCACCCGCCCCCCTCTCTCAGTTCATGTGTCCCAGATTGAGTGATGAAGCTAGGCGTGTAGCAGTAGACTGCAGAGGGCTGAACCAGTACTGACCCAGGCACTGAGAGGCCCGACCAGACGCCCCAGGAATGCATCAGACAACCAGCATGCCAAAGATAACGGCACAGGCCTGCACTCTCTCTCTCGTCATCAACCCACTCCAAGCTCGTGTAACCTTCTTCAGTCCAATGACATCACTGTAAAAAAAAAACTGTCCTCCAAACAACAGGCATCCAAGTTCTCGTGGTGCTTCAGCCAAAGGGAAGTTGGGTTTGAACTGCATGGGGGAAGTGGGAAGTTCCAGTATCTTCACAGTGCCACATCTTACACAAGCAAGCAAACGTGACTAAACCAGTACAGTGGCATGCAAAAGTTTGGACATCTTGTATTGTCAGTATTCAGTAACACCCCTTATTAAGTATAACAGCTTATACACAGTTTTTGTAGCAGCTAAGAGTCTTTCAGGTCATTGTTCTTTACAAAAGGCTTCTAGTTCTGTGAGATTTGCATGCCTAGGAACACCCCCAGGATTTTCGATGACGTTTAGGTGGGAGGACTGTAAGGCCCATGTCAAAGCCTCTTGAGGTAGTCCACTGTGGATTTTGAGGTGTTTAGGGTCATTATCCTGGTAGAGAAGTTCATCCTCTTTTCATCTTCAGCTTTTTCTTATAGATAGTGTGATGTTTGCCTCTACCAGGGCAATGTTCCCCATGTCACTGGCTGCAGCACAAACCAGCATTGATCCACTGATCCACCTGAAACCGGTGGTCTGGGGTTTGCTTCAGGCAGACTTCAGGTGGTTGCATGATCGCCGGCATGGCTGAAAACCTTCTCCTCCGAGAACAGCTGCTTGTTTAAAGGTGTTCCTGCAAGGTGAAATGCCATGTCTGGGGAAACACTGCTTGAGTGTTTGTATCCAAGGACAATAAATCGATAAACGGATGAACCTAAGACCTACCATTTTTAAAAAGCCGACCAGAAAAGTGACATTGAACATTGCGCAATCGATCCACGGTTCGTATGGAATTCTTCTGTGTGAAAGCAAACCAGTGAAAATGACCCCCTCCCCCAAACGAGCCCAGAGTCTGTCCTGGGTGTGGACTCGTGTCCAAGGTCTAGGCACCTGCTTAGCTTGGCTGCTCTACAGAAGGTTGACAGAAGGTTTGAGGAGTTTGTACAGCTTTGAAATTTGCCCCCCTTGACCTTGCCCAACGATGACTGTAAACAAGCCATAGCTCTAACAAGCTAATTATGGTCTGCGGCCTTAGTGAAAGTTATCTGAGAGCTCAGATCTAATGGGATGCCCAAACTTTTCCTTTTTCCTGTTTTTAAAACTGTACAAAGCAAAAAAATAATTCACACTACATCCAGCTGTCGAAAAGACTGTTCCACCATCCTGCCTTCAGGAGATCAGACAGAAATGTTGACCAGGCGAGCCCAGAAGGGGTGCCTCCATTTTTGTTTGTTGGTGAATGTTGCGTGAGTACGACGACACTCATTCCCAGGACTGGATCGAAATTCGAAGACAGGCAGATTATGACATAATAGTTTGCCTTGTTTTGCAAGGTAACAATGGAGCGACAGGAATAATGGTCTTGTTTAATGAGATTTGTAACTCCTGTATTCACTCAATTAGTAAAGAGGTCCCCTATTTAGAACTCAGTAGCCTAGTCCTCATTTTTTTCCAAATCGGCCACCCCCCCCACACACACACACACCCTCAGCCCCAAACCAGCCAAACTCCCACCCCCCTTGCGTCCCACATCGGGACCAAGGAGCCCCTGGTAGATGCAGGACACACATGAACCCCCTCCCAAAACCCCTCCGGACTGCCTTCCTTCTCCCTTTTGATTGTGATTGGCAGATCTTTTGTCCCATTGTACGAAGCTGTCGCCTCTGATGAAGACACACACACACACACACACACACACACACGCTCTCTCTCTCTCTCTCTCTCTCTCTCTCTTTCACATACTCACACAGGCCACGGCTCCACTTGTTGCGCAGAACAGAAGGCCTGCCACCATTCCTCCGCTGCATACAGCGAATGTTGATACTACATCTCCTTAAAGTAAACATCTCTGGATCTGCAGTGGTCAAGGGCGCTGACCCACTCAGCAGAACGGCGTGTGAAAGCGAGCGAGTGTGTGAAGTTATGACCTGGTGAACACGGAGTAGGCGAAGGCCCGAAGGCTCTGTGTCTTTTTTTACACGTCTGCCTGGGCAGGCCGAGGCTGGGGGCAGCTGATGCTCTGAGACTGCCTGAAGAGCTTGCCGTCAACCTCCTTAAGTTCTAAGGATATGCTGGTCCAAATTCCCTTCCTCCCTCTTCGAACCGCGTGTTACTTTCATAGCAGGTAATAATTCAGAGTAATTAGCAGACAATAAGTGGAAGCTGAAGCTCCAGGAGAAAAAAACAATCCCCAGAAAGCCCTATTAACTCAAATGTAGGTCTTCAGTCCATCAGAATGTGGAGTTTTTAGGTTTGTGCTTGTGAACAAAGGGTAAGGGTTGTTTCACAGCTAAAGCAGAACTAGCATCTGTTTAAAGGCTCAAATTTGACACTACTTTGCTTATTTTTTACAGATAACTGTCAGAAACTACATAAACAAGTCTACTCGATGCTCCTTAACCACTCAACGCTGTTTGATCGAGTGTAGATTTGATTATTTTCACCTTAAAATGAATAATCGAATAGTATGCCTAGAGCTTAAGGGGTTAACACAGGCCCTGTGGGATGAGAACCAGGTCACATTCCCCCCACTAGGCACAAAGCTGGGTGAAGGAGAGGGATGGAGGGAGGGGGGTCCGTGTGAGGGTGGTGGATGGGGAGTAGGCCATGACCTCTTTATATCCATCAACATATCATTGGCCGGGTGTGCGGCGTCCAATCTGCAAAGTGCTTGCACTCACTTGCGCAGTCGTTTTGTTCTGGGCCTTTCTCTCTCTCTCGCTTTCACTTACTCTCTGTCAGTCTGTCAGCTAGACAAATGCGTATGGTTGAAAAAAGGCTCCAACATCTTCAGATCTACCTTCGTGGCGCTTGTCTCAGGATCTGCCTCGCGTCCCAAAGGGGCTCTGAGGGCCAAAATCTCTAACTCTAACTTCCCCCTGTCTCTCCTGCTTTCTCTCTGTCGTTTCTTGACTCTTGTTTAGTCTTTTACTTCACTTTCTTCCCCTCCAAACCACTCCAGAATTTATGGAGGCCCTCATCTGCTCCAAGAACATCCATCAATTCCTATGATGTTCCACAGATTCCCTACTTCTCCATCACAATCCAATTCACACGTTAATATGCGGTTCAGACTGTGTGAAGAAAAAGGAGGCTCAGGAATGTTTTCGGAACATCTTCTGTGGCCTCACGGCATCACGGTAAAGTCTGTGCTCAGTAACATCATACGTCCAAGTTCTTGCGGAGAATCCACGCCATGTGACAAGTTCAAATTCCTTCACAGTGCAAAGCCTGGGGCAGAAAATGCTCTGCTGCCCTCTACTGCACAGAACACATAATGTTGGTTGTGTTCTGTTGGCAAAAGAAGAAGCGTGAATTTATAAGAGACATGTTCTCCTTCCAGGGCCGGCAAAAGTACAGGGAAACCTGCACATAAGCAGGTCATAGATCATAAGTTCTCATAAGTTCTATTTCTGTTTACAGAAATAAAACGGGAAGTGATGTAGTGTTGGTGTGCTTTTTTGCAGGAAAGTAAAATCAGATCTCATCTGGTTACACTGGAGGCCTCTGGTGACCAGCATCGCTTTAGAAGTGCTACCCACCCAGAGAGAGCATGGCCAACTGGCTCTGGATTCGAACTTGCCACCCCTGGGCCATAGTGGTAGCACATTAGATCACTGAGCCACTCGGCTGGAGACTCATTTTGTTGACAAGTGTAAACAGAATCCAGTCAAAACGCATGTTAATGTACAATTATTCCAGTATGTTCCACCCCTGTCTCCTTCAGGATAGCGTCCAAGTCACCACAACCACAAAAGTCTAGCAGTAGAGCCATTCAGCAGTAGTGGGGCTAGAGTAGGAACCCGAGCAGATCTGCAGTTGATAGAACATGGCAAAACCAAACATTCCTCTCAAATTATAGCGTTGTTTTAATTCATAAATCAATAGATCTTTAGAAGTTTATATTACAACCTAGATATTCACATTAATATTAAATCACATCATTCACACAGCCTGGGCGGAAAACAGTGGTTAAAGAATGAGAAAATGTCAAGAGAAGCTTAAAGAGATTCACGAAAGAAATCACTGGAATCAGCATTGAGATTTAGTCTTACACAGTAAATTAGCTTTTGTTTAGACTGTCTGCGTTCACCTCCTCTTACATTTTCGGATTCCAAAACATGTTTCGGTCCTCATAAATAACACAATAATTTATCATTGACTCTTTGAAATAAGGGTGCTTCCAGTGGTTCATTGGGCAGTGCCTTAGAATAACAATTTTTGGGTTTTGTAAAGAACCATGTTTGTAATGAAGAACTTGGTGAAGAAGCTTTACATCACATTAAGGGTCCTTAGATCTTTAAAAGGTTCTTCACATTCTCACACAAACATGGTTCTTTTATGGCATCGCCCGAATAACCATTTGAAGCACCTTAGTTGTTAAGAGTGTGGACCCCCTTCAACACTTTCTGCTGTAGGCAGTCAACCTATGTCTTCAAGTTGACATTTCTCGAGTCCTAGGTGGGACCTAGGGTGCACGATTAGTTTCTGTACTCTACGCAAACCCACCTGATTCACAAAAGGCTTGATTATTTACTGGGTAAGTTGGATCAGGTGTGTCAGAGCAGAGAAAAAAAAATAAACGGGCAAAGTCTGTGGCGTTGGCCGACTCAGGACTAGAGCCACTGTTCTAAGGCACAGTAAAAGAAACCCCAAACCATGAATACATATACGATTGTGTTGACATGTACCACTCTGTTTCATCAGGGTCCATTACGTTAATCCGGACGGTCTGAGGTATGGTACGGCTCTGCCGTGGGCTCACTGCTGCCCCTTGCCCGCTCCTTCAGTCGGGCGAGATGGTGCGCCTGCGCAGGCAGCTGCAGGTCAGACATTTGAGGATGCTCATGGTGATGTGCATCAGGGAGCCGAAATTGAACAGTAGGTTGTAGAAGGTGTGGACAGACAAGCCACCGGTCTCGTCTGCATACTTCATGGCCACGATGGGTGTATACAGGTTGTTGGTCAGGTTCCGAAACCTTGGCCTGGTCGACTCGATGACCTTCTTAGTGCACTGGAAAAAAACAAATTAGGTTATTGATCTAGTAAGGGAAGGAATTTGACCAACCGCCTTGTTGCAATTGTGGCATCTTATTACGGTACCATGCTGGAATGCAGTGAGCTCTTGAGAACCACTCATTCTTTCACTAATATTTGTAGAGGTCTCCTGCATGGCTAGGCGCTTCATTTTTTTATACACCTGTGCCAGTGATTCAATGATTTAGAGGAGTGTCCCAATACTTTTGTCCATATAGTGTGTGTGTATGTATAAATATATAAATTTGGATAGTGGTGGCGTCAGTCATGAGATGGTGGTTTGGCCATGAGTTAGAGGCCGGAGGTCTTTGCTTACTTTAGCGATGTCTTCTGGCATCTGCCCCATCGCCTCAAAGATATCGATGGAGGACGGCATGTACACATCCTTGAAGTATCTGACCGTGTCTGTGTCCGTCCCGGGAAACTCCATCTTGGACACATCCTCCATCATCTTCGCCTCGAACTCTGTGTGCACAGGCCCTGGCTCAATCAGAGACAGCCTGAGGGGAGAGATGAGACGAGAAGATGGCACTTTAGCTAATCCACTTATATCCACTTGATTAACAAAAGCCTCTGTGAAGAAGGAGAGTACAGACTTCACATTAAACTTCAGCAGCTGCACTGCCATGCTTTCACAGAAGCCCTCGATGGCAAACTTGGATGCTGTGTAGACGTCGTTAAACACCACTCCTGCAGACATTTCAGCCACACAGACACATTTCAGCCACAGGAATACACAAACTGAAGCTTAGTTTGGTACATCATGCACATCGTACAGTGCTTGTAACACCTTGAGGACGGCTTGTTATACATGTTTATAACACATGTTGGAGTAACTGTCTTTACTGTCCAGGGACGAAGGCTTTCTACTAGATTCTGGAGCATTTGATAGGACACCACAAAAGCATTGGATTGAGCACCATTCATCATTCCAGAGAACACAGTAGTTCCAGGCTTTACACCTCTATAGCCCACACCTGGCATTAGGCAGCATGGTGCCAATAGGTTCATGTTTATCTGCTCCAGAGAGTCCTACTCTATTGGCAGTACTTCTCTACAGCCACTAGACAAGCTGTGTCTGTGCATTTGTACATCTGTGTCAGCAATGGGTGTAAGTTAAAGTGTTTGTTAGTGATGTTAGCCTTGCATCTTTGGTTCTAAACCAATGAAGCACAAGTCAGACACTAAACATGTCTTGATTGATGGACTGCATTTGGTCTAAGTGATAAATCAGCTAGCGAATGTTCGGCCACGCTAAAGTCTCTCAACAGGGAATTGAATGACCACTGTTGCCCCCTGGTGTTGAACTCAACACGGCTGCCCTGTGTCTCCAGTCTCCAGCTCCAGGGCTGAGCCTGTCCTACCCTGCATCCCCATGACGCTGCTCATGACGATGATGTGGCCCGACCTGCGTTTCTTCATGTCGGGCATGACCTCTTTGATCATGCGCACGGTGCCGAAAAAGTTGGTCTCAAACACCCTCTTCATCTGGTCAATGCTGATGCTCTCCACAGGACCCAGCAGACCCACTCCAGCGTTGTTTACTGGAGACAGAGAAAGAGAAAGTCACCAAGATGTTACTGCTCCAAGTGATTGGTAAAATGCTGAATTGGTAATAAGGATTAGGTAAATTCTCCACATGCCTTTACACTATGTCACCCTTAGCCTACACATAGGCAATCAAACAGGACAAAGATCAGGGTATGGTCTTTAGTTTTGGACTAGAACTGTAATGCTAATGTAGATGGATAGTAGGTGTTAGGTTGATCTCAATGCATTTGCTTGTGTAGTTTCTGTTAAAAGAACATTGCACAGCTGAAAACAGTGTGTCCTACAGTGTCAGAACCCAGGCAGGGGTATTCTTCTAGTGGTGAGCAGTTTTGGGTAGTTATTGTGTAGTTACCATGTAGCTGGGTTACTGACTAATGCTGCGTTCCAGTAGTAATAGACAGATAGACAGATAGATAGACAGACAGACAGATAGAAAGATAGATAGACAGATAGACATATAGATAGATAGATAGATAGATAGATAGATAGATAGATTGATAGACAGACAGACATATAGATAGATAGATAGACATATAGACAGATAGATAGATAGACATATAGATAGATAGATAGATAGATAGATAGATAGACAGACAGATGGATAGATAGATAGATAGATAGATATTTAGAAATATAGATAGACAGACAGACAGATACAGACACACAGCTAGACAGGTAAATAGATAGATAGATAGATAGATAGAGAGACCAATCTTTAGATAGATATTTAGAAATATAGACAGACAGACAGATACAGACACACAGCTAGACAGGTACATAGATAGATAGATAGATAGATAGAGAGACAGATCGTTAGATAGATATTTAGAAATATAGACAGACAGACAGATTCAGACACACAGATAGACAGGTAGATAGATAGATAGATAGACAGCTAGACAGCTAGCTAGACAGACAGACAGCATGTTGGGAAACTCATATAACCCAAGCTCTGCTGGGTCAGTTAGCCCAGCATGTGTTTTCTGTTAGTAACCCAGTGCTGCTGTTTGTAACCCAGCAATTAAACTGCACACATGACCATAAGTTTAATGTGATTTTTGGAAAATTCAAGTGTCCATTACCCTGTGCAGTGCTAACCCACTGACCCACTTCTTCCCCTGCCTTTCCATCCCTGTCTCCTTTTTTTTCATTATACAGTAGCTGTCTTGCAAACCACAGGCTGTCAGGCACTGTCTAACAGCATGAGAAACGGCTGCAGTAACAGAGCAGGCTTGTTTATGTACTCTAGCCTCGAGGTCAAAGGACGCATGACGCTCCCTCAGCGCGTGGATGACTCACTGAGGATGTCAATGTGGCGGTCCTTGACACGGTTGATACACTGCCTGACCGAATCATCACTGCAAACATCCAGAGCTTCTAGGGTCAGGGTTTTCCCAAAGGTGTCTCCTGCCGCCTCCACCAGCTTATCCTTCTTCTTCAGGTCTCGCATGGTGGCGATGACTGAGAGAGAGAGAGAGAGAGAGAGAGAGAGAGAGAGAGAGAGAGAGTTTTACTCAACTTCAGTCCAGTAAAATACAAATAACACTTTGAGCGCCCCCTTATGGACAGCTGTACAAGTGCATTTGTTGACAAGCTGACGGCTGTACTGAAAGTGAAAGAAGCATGTGGACTGATGCATTAGATTAGTAAAATTACAGGACCTTACACAATATACGCCACGTTCCCGCTGGAACGCACCCCACCTTTTTCGACAGACTGAGTGGTAAGACACTTGCAGCACGGCTGCAGCGTATCTTAGGGAAAGCAGCCAAACCGGGAATGAGACCAGCTATAATCTGCTTAACTTAAAGGCAGTTGGACACCACAGTGATCCATCCAAATAACCAAAGAACCAATAATCCATAGATAACGATGTGTACCCAGGAACGTTCAGCTAACTGGGGCTCAAATCACACAAGTTTATAGGATGATCCTTATATCTAAAAGCACAGAGTCTACTGAACTGACTGCTTATGTAATAGACTGATTCATCTGGTTTTGCTTGCTTTCCCTTTTCATTTAACTGAGGTGGGCAACAGCTACGATGGGCTTATTATTTTTCAAACAGTGAGCTCCCACACGTTTTGGTACCTGGATTTCAGAATTGCAGTAATCCATTAGCTTCTCTTCTCTTTAGCTTTCAGCGGTCTGTAAACAGAGAGCCCAGAATTCCAGCTGAATCTGTTGGTACAGTCAGTCGCACAACAGCTCCTACTGGTTTTGTATTTTAGCAGCATTCACACTGAGCACAAACAATGTCACTCAGTCTGTCGTTTTTTGCCATACAGTGGGTGACTACTGCCACCTGCGACATCACGTGCATACCCTCTATTATGACTCGGGTTATGGAGTTCACCAAATTGCAGCACCACCAATTCTCAGAGTGCAGTAGCCGGGCTTTCCTGGCCTGGACTGGCAATGACAGAGAGGCTATTCTCCTGATTCGGTGGAGTCAGTGGAGCATCACCTTGATTTTGAAGCTTTTGATTTTGAAAAGCAGCTGAACATGATGCTTCTAGAGGAAATAATAGCATAGGATGCAGGTCCCACCCCCCACCGGCCTCAATTTAGCATAATGTGTTAATTTAGTAATATACATACAAAATACACCGAATTCTGACTGCTTATGGTGCCCAACAATGCTATTACACTCGGACTGGACCACAAACAGATGCACTTGAGGGACCTTTGACTGACAGGCCACGTGGTTCCACCAGGGTTGACTAAAATCCTGTTAAAATCGTGACCTTCGAGGACAGAAAAAACAAGACGTCTCCAAGACGTTAGCAGGAAAGTTCTGGAAGTTGTGAGGTGAGGCCTCCAGGGATGATCTTAATGAGCTGTGGGTGCCCATAACTATGTCCCAACAGTTGTCCTTCCTTAGAGCACTTGTGGTAGGTACTGGCCAGTGGGAACATACCTGGAACACAGGCCTGATGTTTTGGAGATGCTCTGACCCAGTCGTCTCACTATCTTCAATCACCAAAGAACTCCAAAACATGAGTCCTCATTTCCCTCGCTTCTACCAGCCAGGCATCCCCTCGTTTGGCTTTTAGAGGTCCGACCTACCCTATCTCGAACCACAGCTGATCAGTGTTTGTGTATCTGTTTGGTTCGGGGTGAAAACGACTGTAGTCGTCTACATCTCTTGCCATCTTCACCAGCTCGTCACCTGAGAGTGAGAGCAGGCTTCACGAAATCTCCCGACACATGGCTCGGCCTGAGCGCCCAAACAAGGCCGGGTCTTTATGTGCCGGAGAGCGAACAACCGCTTCATTGTTCCTGCTGTTATTGTGGAATAAGATTTGAGGAGCTTAAACATTGCTGAATGGACCGCTTACCCCTGGGATTGTCTGTCTGTTTGTTGGTTTGTTTATTTATTTATTTACTCACTTCCTTGGCCTCCCTGGAGCTGGCAGAGGTCGCCGCTCCTCATTACGGCCAACGAAACATTAAAGATTTTCCACTCTTTAACCAACCGACAACAACAGCAACGACCAGGCCCTGGTCCCGGTGTGTTGCAATGCTCTCGGAAATGTGTCAGAGTTCATGAAGGAGATCTACCTCACCAAAGCTCCTTGTTACACTGTAGTTCTCGAGCCTCGCTTTCCAAGAAGGACCTTCAAGGCAGAAGAAGATGTTAATAATAATAATAATAATAATAATAATAATAAAGGAGGACATTATCAAGGCTGTAGGTGGAAGCTGGAGCAGCAGTGATGACCGCAGTTCCTAATAGAGTGAGCCCTCTCTTGTACAGGTCTCCAACTTTGTCCTTCTCCCAACACTCACTTTAGTGGGGGAACTATGGGCGCATTAGACACGCCACTAAAGCGGGGCAGCGGTCTACAATTCACAGCCATAAAGGGGGCTTTGTCCAGGAGAAGTCACTTGAAAGAGAACTGGCAGTGTCTTTATGATCTCCGGCTGGCAAGCTGCATCGCCGTCCCCTGGAAACTGCAGCTTTCACATGGTAAATAGAGCTGAGGCGCGATTTGGCTTCATTCGCTCGAATTTTTCCGTTCCACCTTAAATGGTGCAGCAGTCCCATTCTGGCGCCTCGGGCGCCAGAATGGGACTGCTGCACCATTTAAGGTGGAACGGAAAAATTCCAAGGCTAAGCTACGAAAAGCAGCGCATGCAAAACTGTGGACCCCTACAACGTTTTTACCCACTAAAACATCCCAAAACATGGCAAACAAACTTACAAGACGGTCACCGGACAAATTTGTCGACCCCCATCCCGACCCCCTTTTACCCAACGGTTAGTACAGTAACGTTAAAGAGAGCTTGTTTACCATGGTAACGCCTCTTCTCGTCTTTGGCCAGTAGGACGGCTATTCGCAGCCCGATGCCTGAGGAACAGCCGGTGATCAGCACCACTTTCTGCCCTCCGCTCGCCATATGTGTGAGAGAGTGTTAAAAGTGTGTGTGAAAGTGTGTATGCGTGCGTGCCTGCCTGCGTGCGTGTGTGTGCGTGCGTGTGTGTGTCTGTATATGTGTGCGTCCTCACGGCTCACACTGAGACACTGAGCGCGAGCTTGATCGGCGGACTTTAAAAAGCGCGAGCGGATCAAGCGAAACGGCGCCCATGTGAGTCGCTAATTCGGTCACATGTCAGAGAAAAATCGATTAGTGACCCAAACTCAGAGGAATCGGAGCTTTACTCGCGGTGCCGGGCCCGGTTCCCAGTGAGAGAAGTGCACATATGGGTTGCCAAAGTTCATAAACAGAGGGGGTGGCGCGCACAAGCGCGTTCACGCTCATACACGCTAACACACACACACACACGCGGAGGTTTGTATTTCTATACTTGCTAGACATCTGCCTATTAAGCGCGGCTTCTGAAAGCAGGGGTATTAGTGGGGACCTGTACCATATTTGACGACCCAACAGCAATACGACACCAGATGTGAGAACATTGCTGTGAGGATTTGATTGGATTCATGTTGGATGGTCAGTTCTGGATCACATATGCCAGTCCTGGTCATGCTAGGTGTACTGGATGAAGCTCCATCACTCAAGGGAATGTAGAGAATGCAGAAGACCAGATCTAAGAACATTGCTGTGATGATTTGATTGGATTCAGCCAGATTCAGCCAGATTCAGTGTATTAGTGAGGTCAGGTTCTGATGTTGGATGGTCAGTTCTACATCTTATATGCCACTCCAGGTCATGCTAGGTGTACTGGATAAAGCTCCATCACTCAAGGGAATGTAGAGAATGCAGAAGACCAGATCTAAGAACATTGCTGTGAGGATTTGATTGGATTCAGCCATGAGTGCATTAGTGAGGTCAGGTTCTGATGTTGGATGGTCAGTTCTAGATCTTATATGCCACTCCAGGTCATTCTAGATGTACTGGATGAAGCTCCATCACTCAAGGGAATGTACAGAATGCAGAAGACCAGATCTAAGAACATTGCTGTGAGGATTTGATTGGATTCAGCCATAAGTGCATTAGTGTAGTCAGGTACTGATGCTGGATGGTCAGTTCTAGATCTTATATGCCACTCCAGGTCATTCTAGATGCACTGGATGAAGCTCCATCACTCAAGGGAATGTACAGAATGCAGAAGACCAGATCTAAAAACATTGCTGTGATGATTTGATTGGATTCAGCCATGAGTGCATTAGTGTAGTCAGGTACTGATGTTGGATGGTCAGTTCTAGATCACAAATGCCCCTCCAGATTATGCTAGATGTACTGGATAAAGCTCCATCACTCAAGGGAATGTACAGAATGCAGAAGACCAGATCCAAGAACATTGCTGTGAGGATTTGATTGGATTCAGCCATGAAAGCATTTGCGAGGTCAGGTTCTGATGTTGGATGGTCAGTTGTAGATTACAAACACCACTGAAGCTCATCCTGTAGATAGTGGATGGAGACTGATCACTCACAAGAACATACAGAACGCATTGCTGTGAGGATTTGATTGGATTCAGCCACAAGAGCATTAGTGAGGTCAGGTTCTGATGTTGGATAATCAGTTCGAGATCACATATGCCACTCCAGGTCATTCAAGATGTACTGGATGAAGCTCCATCACTCAAGGGAATGTACAGAATGCAGAAGACCATATCTAAGAACATTGCTGTGATGATTTGATTGGATTCAGATGTTGGATGGTCAGTTCTGGATCACAAACTTCACTTAAGCCTATCGTGGAGGTAGTTAATGGAGACTGATCACTCATAAGACCAGATCTAAGAACATTGCTGTGAGGATTCTGTTGGATTCAGCTGTGAGGGCATTAGGGAAGTCAGGTACTTATGTTGGATGGTCAGTTCTGGATCACAAACACCACTTAAGCTCATCTTGGAGGTATTGGATCCAGAGAACAGCTCTACAACCCAATGGTGGGGCGCTTTACATCCCATCTACATGCTTTTGGCATTGGGTATGGTGACCTTAGGTATCAGACTGTCCTTGTAACTAAAACAAGCAGAATAAGATGAATGCATTTATCTACATTACGTTGCACCTATTGCACAGCTTGTCTAGTCCCTATCGAGAGGTATAGCCAATAGAATAAGACTCTCTGGATGAACTTGAACCTTTTGGCACTATGCCTAATGCCAGGCATGAGCTAGAGGGGTATAAAGCCCCCAGCATTAAGCGGTGGAGCAGTGGAACAGTGTTCTCTGAAATGATGGTTGGTGCTCCAGCCAATACTTTTGTTACAGGTTGGGGATTTGGGGATGAGGTGGGGTGGTAATCATCCAACTTTTTTTTTTTTTTTTTTTTTTTTTAAATATCCTTGATTTAGGAAGAAACAATGATGAGCAGGTGTCTCAATACTTTTGTCCATAAATATAGTGTATCCTGCTGAGGACTACATGTATCTGGATCAGCATTACTAGTAATATACCATTTATTACACTGCAGTAAAATGAATACGTAAAGAAACTGGTTAGTTTTGCGTGCTGTAGTCCAGCATCTCCTCTACATCCTGCTCTTCTGGAGTTCAGTATATAACTAGCCTGAAACATCGGTCAGATCTGAACGTGTGCTCTGTGTTGGCATTTTCGACGAAAGCTAATATCAAGCTCAAAGCTTAATAAACAGTATGTTAGCAATGAGCCAGATGTAGGAAGATAAGATCAGAACTCAGTGAATCCTCAACTGCTGGTCATCAAGCTTTTGTGTAGAACCGAGACCTTCCACTGACAGCAATGAGCTGACCTAGAATGAGTCAAAAGTAGAAACACAGAGTGAAAATACTGAGGCTGGCAATCTTCTCTAAACTTGTAAGACCTTGCACCAGCAGCGGGTAATCATTCACCAGCCTCTGGAGTCTGCAGTAGACTTTAGTCCTCAGCACAGTCTGCCAGATCACATTATCTGCCCCGGGGCAGTTTATTGACACCCCCACACACCTCGCAGCATTCTTCACTTCTACACACAATACAGCAGGCCACTGTTCAAATTCTGCACCCACCACAGGTCAACCAGGTTTAAGTAAAATTGAGGCTGCACTGCCCCCTGCTGTCAGATCAGAGAAATGCAGGAGCGTAACTGAGGAGACCAGCAAAAATTCAGTAAAAGAGGCTCCAATGTATGTATATATATATCCCTACAGAGAAAGACTGCCAATATAATAGGACTCTCTGAAGCCTATTGGCACCATGACTAATACCTAATGCCTAATGCGAGGAGTGGACTAGAGGGATAGAAGGGATGGTGTGCCATCCAATACTTTTGCCATGAGTTGAGGAGTTGGGGATGATGAGGTGGGGTGGTGATCATGTAACATCCTTATCTCACTAAAGCTCTTATCGCTGAATACAATCAAATCCTTGCAATACTTCTTCAAGATCTAGTAGAAAGCCCTCTTCCCTGGAGAGTAAAGGCAGTTACTCCAACAGAAGCAGGATAAAGACTTTTTTAAAAAGTCTTTTTTTTTTTCTTTTTTTAAAAGAAAATACAGCGAATGAGCCAGTGTCCCAATACTTTCGTCCATAGTGTATATAATATCTAGAAGTGTAGTCGATTTAACAATGATGCACCAATATATTTGTCAAGTACAGATCTGCTGATACTGAAACGTCTTGTCGTGACTATAAGTAGCAGTCGTCGTTTTTCAATAACCCCTCCAACCTTCAATATACATCATGTGAAGGAGTTTCTCTTAGCTTTCGAAGCTACTGTAGCTCTACAACCTCTGCAGCACCAGTGCAGAAGGTGAGTAGGTATGTCTACAACATATATTTAGAAACTTCTGTTTAGCTGGAGGGAGGGGGGGGCCTTTAACCTTGATCCTAGGGAACATTGTAACAGCGCTTCGCTTGATAAATCCACCCTGTCACATTCGCCTTCGTCCAAAGCTCAGTTATTTGGCACAAAGAAAAAGGTGGTCACTGAGGTGGGAAATGTGTCAAAAGAATTCCCTCTAGCTTGTGGATTTGGCCCCAATCTCAGGGAGTGACGCTTAAATAATGCTAGTATGTAGGTAGCTTTGGGGTCAGGAGGCTGGTATTATGTTCTGCTGGCTTTTTTTTACTCGGCAAGAGGTGGGAGGTGTCAAAGTGCAGGTGATGGAATCACTGGGCTCTAATGCAGAGGTCACAGCCAAGTCAGGACTTGTTGGGTATTGTGCTTTGGCCACAGCTGCGGAGCTATAAAGCAGGGCTGTAACATAAGAAGCAAAGGAAAAGCCACAGAAGTAAACACATTAATGCAAGCACATCCCCCAACTCACACACACACACACACACACACACACACACACACAAAGAAAATGTGTCTATATGTGTGTGTGTGTGTGTGTGTGTGTCTACTCAGTGTAACTTTGACTTGTATTAGCAGAGGGCAGAGGGTTACACTAGGTGCTAGTGTGTGTATTAATATACTAATATGTGAATTGAGGTCATGTAGTACACCTGTAATTATGGACATTAAAAAGCATACCGTGCCGGGCAGACATAGTCAGCCCCCTCAAAGTCGTCAGATTTGACTGGATGTTAAGTGTTACTTGCACAGATTGTTCCACACAGTGTTTTTATTGTTTTTATTGAAAACCAAAGTCATATGTAATAGTGTCGCAGATTCTCGGTGGGACCAAGATCTGGACACTGGCTTAGCCACTGTAGAAAGTTCGCCATTTGTTGATCACGTGTTGTTTTGGCCTTGGGATCACTCTCCTGCTGAAGGTTTTTTAAAGTGAAGCCAGTATAGCCAGTCCCCACTGAGGAAAGACATGATGCTGCCACCCCCATACTACACTAACACACTTCTGTCACTAAATGTGTCTTGACAAATTGACTATATTTGGGGCAAGGGAGAACTTGAGTAACTGCCATAATCTGCTCTAAATTATTCAATAACTTCTATATATTATTTAGTAACGTCTATAAACTAGTTAATAACTACTATAAATGATTTGCTAACTGCTATAAATTATTCAATTGATAAGTACTACATTTTTCACTACAAATTATTCAGTAAAAACTATAATATATTCAGTAACTACTATACACTATTTAGTAATTATTAAAATGTTCAGTAAAAACTATAATATATTCAGTAACTACTATACACTATTTAGTAATTATTAAAATGTTCAGTAAAAACTATAATATATTCAGTAACTACTATACACTATTTAGTAATTATTAAAATGTTCAGTAAAAACTATAATATATTCAGTAACTACTAGAAATTATGCAAGAACTACTTTATTCAGTAACTAATATTAAATATTCAGTAAATACTATAAATTAATCAGTATCTGCTATACTATACTATATTATTTAGTAACTATTATACAGTGTTCAAGAACTACTTTGAATTATTCAATAACTTCTTTAAATTATTTAATAACTACTATAAATGGTTTGCTAAAAATAATTTGTTCAAAATGTAATATATTTTTAGTAGGTATTACAAATTATTCAGTAAATACTATAAAATATTCAGTAATTATTAAAAGAATTACTTATTCAGTAACTACTATTAAATATTCAATAAGTACTATAAGTTATTCAGCAACTACTATAAATTATTTAGTAACTACTATAAAATATTCAGCAAATACTAGTCTCAGTAACTGCTATAAAGTATTTACTAACTACTATAACTTATTTACTAACTACTATAAAATATTCAGTAAATACTATAATATTTTCAGTAACTACTATAAATTATTTACTAACTACTATAAATTATTTATTAACTACTATAAAATATTCAGTTAAAACTGCAGATTATTCAGTAATTACTATAAATTATTCAATAAATACAGCAAAATATTCAGTAAATACTAATAATAATTTGTGTAGTTATTAAAATGTTTGTAGTTATGTGAGCTCACATACATGCCCTTGGGATTTCAGACGTATTCAGTGATTAGTCATACGGAGCAACTACGAATCATTCTGGATCTACTGCAAAACTAAGATGTGAGTTGTGTGTGTGTGTGTGTGTGTGTGTGTAAGTAATGAGAGTGAGGGTGTATGTGAGTAAAGTAATGAGAGTGAATGGTTGGGTCTATATACAGGACTTGAGGGGTTAACCATCGCCCTTTAGCTTACTTTTATCGTGTCTACGGTGTATACATTACAGAAGCTCTATTCAGTTTTGCTAGCTTTTATGCTAATCAGCTCGGGCCCGCTAAAGTGCCCTTCTCTCAGTGCCCCAGCAGAGCGTGAGACTGTTCACTTCTGTCCCCGGCTTATAAAAGCAGACCGGACACTAACCCCATTCTCCTCAAGGGCTGCTGGAGGGACTTTTAAAAGTAGACACACACACACACACAGACACACACACACACTGCAGTGGAATGTTTGCTGCAGGTCAGGAGTGGCTCCTTCTCCTCTATTGTGTGTCGTCTGCTGAGGAGGTGTGGAATGCAAACTTCGCAAGACAGAAGAGAGAGAGAGCGAGAGCGGGCGAGAAAGAAAAGAAGGCAAGGGGACAAAAAGAAAGAAAATGTCCCTTTTCGAGAAAGGGAAAGGGACCTGGGGAGAGAGAGAATGAGGGGGGGGGGAGAAAGGGAAGGGAGAGGCCGAGAGGGCACACAGAGAGGAGGAGAGAAGGACAACGGAGGATGGGGGAAAAAAGAAGGAGGGAGGAGGAGTTGGAGACTGGCCTTGTGCAGTTTGCTGAAAAACCCGCTCCCACGTATAAATGAACGGAGGCACCCTTGCGTCAGTAATTACTCTAATTAACGCCATGCTGCGATCCCCTCCTCAGTAACCCCGCCAGCAGCGCAGCACTGTGTCAGTATATTTTTCCCATTAACAGTGTGCTGTAATTAATTACAGGATCTGCTCTGCCCCCATGACTTTTCCCAGCATGTTTGCTTTTCTCTTAAAACTGTACAAAGGTTCCTCTTTATGAGGTCAATGCAATTACGCTAAGTGGTTTTTATAGCTGAGACTAATGGCTTTTCTCCACATTCACCACAGTTCCCCACGCTTGCAGAAATGTAAAAAAATATTAGAAAGACTACAAACTGTTTGGATCGGCTTGCTACATACTTTTACATGAGCTGGAACGGTACAATGGTCTCAGCACTGTAAGAAGAACACAACCAAGACAACAGTTGGACACTTTTCTAAATGTTATGTTCTTGAAGCCACTGAAGTGAATGTCATCGGAATCAGTGCATTCATTCACTAACACTCACTCTTAAAAATGTGGGCCAAAGAGGGCTCTTCATAGCCATGTCTCTTCTGAAGAACCTCTTCTGCATTCCTGAAGAACAGCAATGTGAGTAAAGGAAAGGTTCCGTACCAATAAAATGCTATGTTATGTTCCTAGAACCACACATCCAAGCCAAGAACTGCTCCACATGTCTAAATATTTATGGACACCCCCTCCTAATGAATGCTTTCAGCTACTTTAAGTTGCACGTGTTGCTGACACTTGTTGCTGAGCTTGTGTAGGAGAGAAGAACTGCCAGTAGAATAGGAACGCTTGGCACCATGCCTAATGCCAAGCACAGCCTTGAGGGGTAGGAAGCCCCCCCCAGCATTGGATCTGTATTTGGTTTGGCGCAACTGATAATGCCACTACCTCCTGGGTGTGCCAGCCCGCCAGTGAGCTACTCACACCATGTGGGAGGCTGAGGTTCGATTCCCGGTCATGGTGACAGTGCTGGCAATTACTGGGGAAGACTCCTAACTCTGCATTGGTCTGCCTCTGTAATATGAGTAATAAGATAAGAGCATCAGCTAAATGCTGTGCATGTAAATGTTCTCTGGGATTGAGTTTGGAAGCTGGGGATGAGATGGGGTGGGGATCATCCTACATCCTGACCTCACCTTACGCTATGCTCACAACGATTCTCCTCCAAAATCTAGTAGAAAACCTTCTTCTCTGGATGGTAGAGACAGTTACTCCATCAAAGGCAGGACAGTACCCTAGTTTTAATACCTTGATTTCAGAAGAAACAATGAATAAGTAGGTGTCCCAATACTTTTGTCAATTTAGTGGATTTAGAAAACATTCATATTAGGAGTACATGTTGAAAAAAAATGAGATTAGAAAAGCTATTTTACCAAACCTATTATTTACACTACACTTTACACCTTTTGTAGTGTCTTTATGCATATCATCGCTGTCCACAGACATACATGTATCTCCAAAACAGCAACTTTACAGGAGAAGGAAAAAACCTTTGTAACTTCCAATGGAAGTTAATGTAAAACGATTGTTTTCCAAGTCAATCTGGCCCATTTATCCAGAACTAGCAACTATAGGGTTCAAAATAGGGTTCCTAAGACCCCCAGTGAGCAGCCAAAAGTAACAGTGGCAATGCTTTAGACAGTGCTTTAGATAGTACATATAATCTGGCCTTGTATTTCAAATGATCCAAATGGCGTCTGTTGATGGATTTCTACAGAACAGTTCAGAACCTGCTTATCTCAATGTGTCAGCTGGACCCTTCACTCCTCCAGACAGTGCCATTTAATTAAGGCTATAAGGGGTATAAGAAGCCGCCCAATATTGACCCTGTTTGCTTTAACAGCAATAGGCAGTGAACTGTGCAAACTGCAGGTTTACTGTAGCATTAGCATAACTGGATACTTATGTGATCAACAGCTGTTCTGTCTTAAGTTACTGTCATTTTAATACCATTCAATTATAGCACAATGTCTTACACCCCAGTGCTGTGCGTTTACAGTAATTACTAGCATCTAAAATAGCGAAAATTAATTAATAATTAATTCATTGGTTGGTTTATTATCTCCATTCCTTTTGTTTGGTATTCTGTCATTTCTGTGTAAATTCGATCACCATGTAGATCCCAGGTCATTCAAAAGTTAAGGGATGGCCCGGCCTCCCAAGCACAACACTTGATATTGAGACGAACAAGGAAAAATCTGGCCATTTGAGGTGAGCGGAATTCAAACCGTCGGTCAATGACGGCCCATTTTGTGACTTCAAAAGGGTCAGAAACCATTTATCACTGTTTGGGAGACCAAGTGAGAGGCACAGAGAGCAGATCCTTTCAGACGGACCTGCCATGTCTACCTGCAGAAACCTGGAAAGCACCTGACAGGATGTGGATTTATGTCAGCAGGTGGTGGGAGAACCCAAGATGCCTAGATTGGATCATAATTCACATCCCCTTCATGACATGTGTAGGAAACTGTGAGTGTATGTCTTTCAGCGCTGTTACTCTGCCAGCAGCCTCCCGTGCAGAATGATGGACAGTATGTAGATCTTTGAAGAGCTTTGTTCAGTCGAACTCTGAGAGCCTGTGCAGGTGAGTCTTGTGGGGAGAGGGTAAATGCTAATGATAATGAAGGGCTATCTTCGCACAAGCTGCAATCTCAGATTGTATTGCCTCAGAACTTTGGTGATTAAATGACAGTTGAGTGACGAATGTGTTTTCTACACCAATCTGCCATAACATTAGCACCGTGTGATAAATACATTGATTATCTTCATCTACAGTGGCTTCATCTGTCAGGGGGTAGAATCTACATATTAGACAGCAAAGTGGTAAAGGGAAATGGACAAGTGTAAGAATCTGAGCCACTTTGAGAACAGCCACACTGGGATGGCTAGACAACTGGGTCAGAACATCTCCAAAACATCAAGCAGGTCTATGTGAGGGGTTCCTGGTTTTCAGTGGCCAGTACTTACCAACACTGCACCAAGGAAGAACAACCAGCGACAAGATCGTGGGAAAATAAGGCTTGACCTGGGATTCGACCCAGTGATCCTCGGATCACGGTGGCAGGGCCTTAATCCGCTGGAACACTCAGGGACCCTCATAACGCCTCCATTCCAGGGGGTCCACCGTCAGTATATTAGATTACAGTAAGACTACGGTGTTTAGATTAGCTAATAAGCGGGTCCCACTATTACAGCCATAAATGCATTATGTCGCGGGGCCTGTATCACGGCTTCTGAAGAACTGCAGCCGGGAGAAGAATTATGGAAGGTGACTCTTGGCAGAACATGAATCGCAGAGAGTTAATTAATTGGTAAAACATTTTTTCCCTCTTTGAAACCCCTACAAATCTTAGTCTTGGCAGACGACGAGAGTCGGTCTAGGAAACTCAACATGCATATTTTTCTTTGCTGGAGGGCCTCCTGTCCTGTTCCGGCATGCTCCTGGACTAAAGAGAAAGCTGTGGATTGACTGCCTCTGTGTGAGCGTGGAGCTTCTTGCACATCCTCACATGACGACAGAAGCTCCTTCTCCGAATCTCCACCCAGTGTAAACAACTGCTGTCATTTTTACGGTCAGCAAAGTTAAATTTATTACTGGCAGTTAATCAGACATATCGTTAGAATTACAACAGATGATAGTAATGACAGTAATGAGGCTCCGTTTAGAAGACAGTACTTTCCTGGAAGCTTACTGGCATGAATTACAACAGTGCTACTGCTGCACTTACATCCAGACCAGGACAACACCCAGTAAACCCCCCATGGTGCTGACCAAACTTGATAGCATAACTAGAGCACAAAGTTATACAATCAAAGCCATACTACTCTATTTCACGATTATTATCTCATTTGAATGTTACACACACACACACACACACACACATAATAAATATTCTTCCCATGAATCATCTTGCCTGTTTACTGAGTATCTAAGTTGTTGTTTGGTATATAAACAGAAAGTATGTGTCTTTGGTTGGGGTAAAAAATGCTCAGATGCAATTTAACAAGCCTATTTACCACCCTGTTATTTGACATCTGAATGAAACACAGAGGTCCTTTTACAGAGGTCGCATAAAAAAATGATAAGCTCTACTTTTATTGGCTGGTTTACAGCACCCTCATAGTCCAACTGAAGCATAGTCTAGTGTAACCTAGTCTAGCCTAGCACAGCTTAGCACTGTAACAAGAAAGGTGTCATTAAATTTTAGTTTTTGTAATTAATCCCAAGTCTAACCGTATAGTGTTGCTGTCCTCTTGCATGGCTACTTGGCATGATTATTACCAGATGTATGTATAGCTAGCTGAAGAGACAGCAGCCAATTGACTGGGTTAGCTTTTAGCCTAGCACCTGTTTGGCTTCTGTATAGGGATTCCCACAGCGGTGCTTCCTCCAGGCTGCCTTGTCTATCCTCCAGTCGGTGTATCATTCGTTTTTTAGCCTTTGAGGCCTCACTTTCAGATTTTCCAATCTTGTTGTGTTTAACATCAGTAGGATAACTACAGTTCCATGTACCAAACTCTCATTATTCAACAAGGCCAAGGTTCCATGCTAGGGCGCCTTAAATATCATACAATTTGAACAGTGCATTTTCTATCTTATCACTCCGCTGAAAAGGACGAGGGCCCCAGTGCACTCCCCTTCCCTAACTAAAGCATGCCCTGTGAAAGGAGAGAATAGTAGTGGGTGGCCGCTGACACACACAGGCCTGCTACTTGCTCTAAGTGCCTGGGGTTCCTGATACGACTTGAGCTGGACAAAGACTAGTACAAATGTGTGTGAGCACTCGCTTAGATGGTAGTGTTGTGGGTCACTGAGATCATATTACTCCCTCCTACATTAGCCCCTGCATTAGCTTGCATTAGGTATTAACGTCCTTCAGACCGAATGGTTCTCAGCTGTATAGGATTGACGCTTTATTCATTTTCAGAAGTCTGCAATCATCTTAGTGGTTGTTTAAGCATTGCCGAATTAACGGGACCCTCTGAGGCAGCTGCTCTTGGGCCTAAGGCCACCATGCCCAATGCCAAATGTTGCCAAGAGGGGTATACAGTTCCTCAGAGTTGTGCTGTGGAGCAATGGGATTGCGTTTAACTGGGTGATGGAGCTTTATCCTGTACCTTTTTGATGAGTCTGGTGATCCAGTACTGATCACTAATGGTGTTGTGGCTGAATGCTATCAAATCCTCTCAGCGTTGGTCCAACATCTAGTGTAAAGCCTTCCCTGACGAACGGGTGGACAAAATCTGTATTACGATAAACAAGTTGAACAAATCTATATCTATCTATGTACACTATGTGTCCAAATGTTTGTGGACACCTCTTCTTCTAAAGAATGCTTTCAGCTGCTTTACGTTCCATATGCACACACACACACAGCTTGTCTAGTCCCTGTAGAGAAGTACTGCCAATTCAGTAGGACTCCCTGGGGCTGATAAACATGAACCTATTGGCACCTTGCCTAATGCCATGCGTGAGCTAGAGGGGAATAAGGCCCCCAGCATTGAGCTGTGGAACAGTGGAAGAACTGTGTTGGTGGTGTTCCATCCAATACATTTGGGATGAATCGGTGTTGGGTTGGGGACTCCTGATCTCGCTTTTGATGCTGAATGCAATCACATTTTCCAAAATCTAGCAAAAAGCCTTTTCTAAAGACTAGAGAGTTACTTTTTAGTACCCTTGATTTTGGAGAAAGAAAAAACACACTGAATGAACAGGTGTCCCAATACTTTTGTCCATACAGTGTTTCTCTCCGTCTATGTGTCTGTCTATCGTGTGTTCCTTCTCCTACAGTAATACAAGCAAAACACAGTTGTGGCTTACAGTAATGCCCTGATGTATCACATTCTGTGAGTGCTGAAGATGTATGGCTGGGAAAGAAGCCTTAATGGTTTGTGTAAAATGTGCAAACCACAGCATAAATCACATCAACAAACTGAAGCCCATAGCGCTCCTTTATCAGCCCCTCTTGAGACGTCAAACTAAAGCAATTTCCTCTTTAGATCCTAAACACGTCGCTTGAAACAGATTTGCATTTGATGATTTTCGGCTTTGGGGTAAGGTCTGTAATTGACCACACGGACAGGCTGCAAGCTTTCTGGGTTAGCTTTAGGAGGTGGGCAACCTATAACCAAAAGGCAGCAGTTCCTCACTGAATCTGCTCCTTTTCACTGAGCTGGTCAGGAGATCTCGCCACCCAGGCTTTACCTGACAGATCAGTTCTGAGACTTCCAGGACTCAAACAATTAGGTCTGGACTCTGGACTAAATTGCACTCAGAAGGTGCTGGACCACTAAAATAACTACTAGTCTAAACTTGGGCTTCATCTTTTGTGAGGAAACCATGCTGGATATCACCAGAGCTGTGAATCATGTCAACTGTCAAGAGTGAGGAAGGTAATAGTTGTGGTTGTTCTTGGTCTGAGCTGTTAGAGGTCACGCTAAGGAGGTCTGAGCAAGATTTATGAGTTCATAACACAGCCTAACATTAATCACGTACATGGGGTCGTGCAGCAGGCCTCATTATTAAAAGGGAATTTCATGAATTTTTCCAAACATTTGCATAATTAGATCATTAAGACGTAAATAAAACCATTCAGAGTTGTTTTTTGATGTGATAGGAACCAGATGTCCCAAGGCAAAGCTCACAACACAATGTTACTACACAATATGCTTAGGAATATGCCAACTGAGGCCTGGGCCCCATCCACACATATCTGGATATTTTTGTTTCTTTTAAATAAATTTTATTAGATTTTTCCCCTATTTTCTCCCCAATTGGGACTGGCAATTACCCAACCCGTATGTAATCTCCACCCCTACTGCACGCGATGCCCCCATCACTAGTGAGGGCGGACTAGCACACGCCCCCTCCAACACGGTCACAGTCAAGCCGCTCATTTTTAAACTGCTGCCAAAGAAACATTGCTTCGATGCACCAGCCTGTAGACAGCAGTGACGGCCAGCACTGCAGCGAAGCGATGCAGGGGGAGAGCACCGTATACCCACCCTGGAGAAAGCTCTCTCAGGGCCTTGGCTGCCGATGGCTAGCAGCATGACTGGGATTGGAACCAGCGATCTTCTGATCATTGTGACTGCACCAAAATGTCATTTTTGGTCACTGAAACTTGAGCTTTTTCCAAAAATGCTCTTCAAAACTTGTTTTTCTGTATTTTTCTTTTTATTTCTACCCAATTTTATCCAATTATCACTTATTACTATGAAACAAAGAGATACACTGTAATAAATTCAAGTCTCAACAACTTTTTAAGTCTTTACTTTAATTGACCACTCATCCTGTGGTAATGCAAGAGTGACCACAGTAGCCTTGAAACAGTAACTTGCTCTTCAGCACTGAGCCCAAGCAGTCGACCATTACATCAAATTGAAATGTCCACCCAACAGAAAATACCCTGGGAGGAATGACTACACACTGACGGTGAGTAAAGGGGAAGAGGACAAACCCAATATGCATATAAATGATGCCAGGAGCCAATGGGAAAGGAGGTTTACTTGAAAATGTTGCACTTTCAGACCCATGGTATGTTGTTTTAGTATAATGAATATTTTCACAACAAATTAATGCAAAACAGGCAAAGATTTTGGCTTTTCTTTTTCATCCAATTATCCAACCCACTCAGTAACACTCTCCCCCTATCACATGTAATCCTCCCGACCCTGGGAGGGTGAGGACTGACACATGCCTCCTCCGACGCATGCAACCATCCACCACCTCTTTTCAAACTGCCACCACTGCAGCATCACAGGCAACCTACTCCCATGGAGGAAAGCACCGGCTACCCAGCTCTGATGCATTGGCTAGCAGATGGCCAGCATCACACTGAAGAGATGTGGGGAGGGAGAGAGAGAGAGAGACATCGACCCACCGGGAGAGAGTGAGGCCAATTGTGCTCTCTCAGGCTCTGGCTGCTGATGGCAGGCAGCATGACCCCGGATCGAACCAGTGACCCTTGGCAGGTTATATTAGCAGTGCCTTGGCGTGTTTTCAGTGTTGCTGTGTGGACATGGAAAATGGAGCTTTGCATGCCTGTTTCTGGCTGAATCTCAAATACCTCCTAAATACTCCCTATATAGTGAACAACATAAGTCATAAAACTACAGCATCTACCTGCAGATATAGCCATAGATTTCATATTTTCAATGTAAGTAATGGTCTATTACAGAAATATAAGTAATCCCGTGACATGCACAGTGCACTACATAGGGAATAGTGTGTAGAGTGTAATATGGGATTTGATGTGTCTCTTCATGAGGTACTGTCGCCCCATACAGGGCTAGCATGCTCAAGCAAGCGTTTGCGTCTCTGTGTGGACGGAATATTTTCAAAAACGGAGGGAGGGAAATTTATACCCCAACCATTGGATTTTCCTAAAACCTCATGACCATTCCCCTTTAAGAATGAACTTCCATTAAAAAAGTGTCCAAGGGGTGAATAGGCGGAGAAGAACCACCGTCAGAGAAGAATGTATGAACTAATTCCTCTGTGCTGGACAGACATGCATTATTCAGATGACAAAGGGAGGGCATGTTGAGACACGGATGAAACAAGACCACTCTGTCTGAGTGCAGCCGCAGTCCAAGATCTGGAATCGAGGACTATCACGAAACAGGCTCGACTGGATCCCACTGCGAAAGGGCTACATAATGGACTTCTGGACTGACAGCGAGAAAAGATGGAGCAGTTCTAACTCCCTGTGAGAATTTCTCACTCAGAGTTCAGACTGCTGACTACACTCTTCGTAACTATCTGCTAAAACTGGTAAGGAATGCGAGTCCAAACTCAGGGCAGCTTAGTGAGCAGTTGAGCCGGAGTGTGTAAGTGTGTGCAAAAGTCTTGTGTTTGCTTAGTGGATCACCTCAAATCCGTGAGGAATATGTGGATGTCTCAACTGACCCTAATTCCTTCTGTCACTCTCTGGCCCTTTGTGCTCCCTCTGGGATTCCTCTTCACGCTTTGAGCAGAGGATTATCTCTTTCAAGTCACTTGTTAGGCACCTTTCAAAGACCTGTTTAGACAAGAAGGCCGGTCAAATCTTACGCATATATCACAGCATATTGAATATACAATGTCCCCCCTAAAAGTCATCAGATTCATCATTTGGGGTGTTCACCCACCCCTCCTAGCAGATTTGCTCCAGGTTGTCTTTGGTTTAGGGAGATTTCAAATAAATGCCACAGATTCTCAGTTGGATTAGGACTCAATCTGGACTTGGCCATTGCAGAACTTTCACTCAGAGAAGTTTTCAAAGGGACATCTAAACAAGCCTGAGGCAGGAAAAGAACACCTCTCCAACTGTTAAGCAATGAGGTGGATCGATCAAGCTTGGGTTTGTGCTGCAGCCAGTGGCACAGGGAACATTTCCCTGGTTGAAGGTAGAATGGATTCAATGAACTACCAGCAAATTCTGCAAGTAAACATCACACCATCTCTAAAAAAACACTGAAGATGAAAAGAGGATGGCTTCTACACTGTAAAACAAAATCTGTAAAATTTACAGTAAAATGCTGGCAGCTGTGGTTGCCAGATTTCCACAGTAAAGTATACAGTCACAATGTATCAGACACTACAGTAAAGGCTTTGTTTAGCAACCAAAAATGTTATATGTAATAACTGTTTTGTTTACAGTACTTTACTATAATAAAAGAGATGCACTGTAATAAATTCAAGTCTCAACAACTTTTTAAGTCTTTAATTTAATTACTCTACTCATCCTGTGGTAATGCAAGAGTGACCAATGTAGCCTTGAAAGTAACTTGCTCTTCAACACTGAGCCCAAGCAGTCGACCATTACATCAAATTGACATGTCGACCCAACAGAAGACACCCTGGGAGGAATGACTACACACTGACGGTGAGTAAAGGGGAAGGGGACACACACAATATGCAAAAGGATGATGCCAGGAGCCAATGGGAAAGGAGTTTTACTTGAAAATGTCGCACTCTCAAATCCATGGTATGTTGCTGAAACAGCAGTTTTTTTAGTATAATGAATATTTTCACAACAAATTAATGCAAAACAGCCAAAAATATTGGCTTTTCTATCAATTTTATGGATTTTATTCCTATTAAAAACACTGTTTCTGACTAGATAACATTGCATTAATGTTTTTTTCAGAGAAGAAATGTAATTATTATTTTTTTAAGAGTTTTGACTGATATTTATGGCACTTCACTGTTACAGTGTTCAACCCTTTTTTAAGAGTTTACAGTGTTTTACTATCATGGCTTGTAAAATGTACGGACATTTTTTACAGTGCAGGATTTTGATCCTAAACGCACCTCAAAAACCACAATAAACAACCTCAAGAGGTGCAAGTTGGAGGTTTTCAAGGAAAAATGGTCCAAAACCTCCAAACAAGAACTAAAAGCAGGTGTAACCAAGTAGTGACCATGTAGAGTGCCCAAACATTTGCTTCCAGCCCATTTTTTGGTTATTTTGAAGCTGTTATTTTGAAAAGCCCCAGTGACTTTTGCTGCTTGAGCCCAGACCATTATTGTAGTACGCGTACTCAAGGCGTACTTTTGCTATTTAGCAGAACGCCTGCAGCCAGACTGAGCAATGACCCTTGCCTTATGGATTGTGTATCTTGACCAATGGCCATTTCCTGTGCGAAGGTCCGCGCTTTTTGCATGTAAGACATCCCTACTGAGCAGGGAATGTGGGCGAATGTGCTGCAGGAAGAGTGAAGAAGATGAAGCATTATGGGACTGTAGAACTGAACTGGTTTGTCCTGTGCTTTTACTGCAGTGCTTTTCAATAGCTTTACCCCCTTCCCTTCGATTCACAGGCCCTCAGGGAGCAGCCTGATAGGGTTGGGGCTTGGCTCCTGTGCTCCAAATTCATGCTTTTTTGGCCTCTTTGTGAGCATCTTGGCCCGGGGACAAAGGCCTGGCTCATGATGATGTCAGTTGTGTGCATTTCTCAATTAGAGCTGCATCGTGTAAAGCCTCATCTGCTCACATGTCTCAACTGAAGCCGCGGGAGTTTGGCTGCAGGACTTTGGCAGGCGTTAGCAGTGTCTTACTGCTCCTTAATACAGATCTGTCATCTTTATCTGAAGCCATGGTTCGGCCAAAAAGCTAATTTGCACAGACTTCCTAAATGTAGTCAATCAGCCAAGACAGGTTTAGTATCCCAAGCTTGTTTCTTTGGTTTTGCCCTGGTGGGGGGGTGTGGGGGGTGGTGTGTACACTGTTAAAGTTTTCAGAGATGCTATTTACTGACCAGTCCATACTGTCTGTATCTGAACACTAAGCTGCAAACACAGCGCGTTTTGGACTGTCTTTGTGATGTCAGAAAACTTAGGCTTGGATATGTCCTGACTACTTTTTGAATGAGCCAATTTTGCTCTGTAAAAATTCAAGACTCACGATTTATCTGTCCTAAGCACAATGGTCCAGACGTCCTGGTCTTTAGCTCTTCTCAGACAGGATTCGTTTTTTGGGGAAGTGGTGATTTTGGCCCCGTCCGAATCCCCCATTTCATAATATTCCGTCATATCCCGCAAGTATGGAGGCTCTCGAGGAGGCGATTAGTATCGTTGTGAATGGCCCAGATAGCGTGGTTCGCTCAAGTCTGTGACAAACCTTAGTTAAATCCAGAAGACAAGCCAAAAGACTCCTCAGAGGTGCACCGCTGCTGGCAGCTTTAGGTAAGTCATTGTATAGCGTAGCCCACAGATGTGCTATGACCGTGTCGCTGCAAATTTTTACAATAAAAAAAACAATAAAAAAAAAACTTACTATAAGCAGGTTAGAAAATTGGTTATCAGCACTTTTTTGACGGTGACGGCAATATTTATGCTGAGATTTCCTGTACAGTCATACATTTCACATTACTCTACCTCCTCACGTAAAACTAGGTGTTCTCTGGCAAACCTGCAGTCCTCCCAGCAAAATTAGACTTGTTTGGTCTCTTTTTGACGGTAGACTCTACTTTGACGTCAGTGGTGGCGAGAGCTACCTGTAGATCCTGTGATGACATTTCATTTTAGGGTTATTGGAGACCTCTTCACGGGTCTTGTGGTCTGCTCTTGGGCTGAACTTGCTAGAACGCCCTGACCTGGTCATGCTGGCAATGTTTTCCACTTGTAAATGATTAATGATTTAGTGGAACGACTGATTTCTGATTGTTCTGAGATCTTTTTAAACCCCTTCCCAGACTCAGACATCTGCATCTACAACCTTCTCCCTGAAGGCCTCAGAGAACTCTTTGGGTCTGACCTTGACGATCTTCACCCCTCACTTCAACAATCATGAAATGAGCTTTAAATAAGACAGGCTGATGTTCTGCATCTGATTCTAATGTTGGACATCTGAATTGGTGATAAATGTGAGGGTGTCATAACTTTCAAATGAAAATTGCTAATATCGTCCAATGAAAAACATGTATCTGTTCTGAAAGTAACTCTGAATGGAAGTGAATGTAAATTAAGGGTTTTGTCCAAGTAATTTAGAGGATGGTCCCTCATACAGAATGATTGACACAGTGGACAGAGACGCTACAGGGTTCAAACCATAGAGAAAACTTAAAACGGACAAAAATGGAGATACATGTTTTTCATTGGACAGCAGTGATATTTTACAGGTGATTTTTAAAGACGTTTCTGCCTCTGTTCAATGCTGTTTAAATGAAGATCTAATGTGATGTAGTTAGAAACAGGACATTAATCAAGATATATCAATTGCAATGAATCCTAAGGAAGATCACACAGAATATCATCATTATATCCATGATTATAAAGATTATATAATAGTATGTCAGTTGTAAATAAGTCATATAAATACAAATCGATCATTGTAGCTTGTACAAATGCTCTTAGCTGTAAGGCATTACCTTTGGGCCTGTAGCAATATGCCATTTAACTGAGGCATTAATGCACGCTAGAGAGTCCTAAGGCAAACATAAACCCGATCAATCTCACATGGCAATAATAAACGAAGTGGATCCCATTTCATGTGGGTAGGGGGTGCATTCTGTTCTACCAACTCTGAGACTTAGCCAGACAGAACCTTGTCATCTCTCTGCTATGCAGAACACTGATGTCCTAAACTGATCTACACTGCCCTGCAGGAACAGATACCTACCTGCATGTTTAAAGGCCCAACAAAAGGGCTGTGTGTATTTCTGTTACGCATGTGTTCGAATGGCATTCATGGGTAACCCTCATTTATCTAACTAGCAAGCCTGGGTCTGCTGTCTATCACAGGAGATTCCTTCTACTGATAGCAGTGTCCAGGTCCTGTTGAAGCAAGTGTGGCGGGGACAGGGAGAGACTGTGGAGATAACCCCTGCTACATTACTGCCATTCCACCATCTCACTGACCAGACTGACCACAAGTGTGGGAAAGTTCAGCATCATGCATGATGAGTGAATGTCAGTCAAGGGACGCAGACACATTCTTGTTTGTGACATATATATATATATATATATGTGTGTGTGTGTGTGTGTGTGTGTGTGTAGTATGTGACAAACGTATATTGGAAAGAAGAATAAAAAACACCCATACCCAAAAACCACCCATACCCAAAACACCCACACCCAAAAACACCCATATCCCAAAACCACCTATACCCAAAAACACCCATACCCAAAAACCACCCATACCCAAAACACCCACACCCAAAAACACCCATATCCCAAAACCACCTATACCCAAAAACACCCACACCCAAAAACACCCATACCCAAAACACCCATACCCAAAACACCCACACCCAAAAACACCCATACCCAAAACCACCCATATCCAAAAACCACCCATATCCAAAAACACCTATACCCAAAAACTCCCACACCCAAAAACACCCATACCCAAAACCACCCACACCCAAAAACACCCATACCCAAAAAACACCCACACCCAAAACCACCCATACCCAAAAACACCCATACCCAAAACACCCACACCCAAAAACACCCATACCCAAAAAACACCCACACCCAAAAACACCTATACCCAAAACCACCCATACCCAAAAAACACCCACACCCAAAAACACCCATACCCAAAACACCCATACCCAAAACCACCCATACCCAAAAACACCTATACCCAAAAACTCCCACACCCAAAACACCCACACCCAAAAACACCCATACCCCAAAACCACCCATACCCAAAACACCCACACCCAAAAACACCCATACCCAAAAACACCCATACCCAAAAAACACCCATACCCAAAACCACCCATATCCAAAAACCACCCATATCCAAAAACACCTATACCCAAAAAACTCCCACACCCAAAACACCCACACCCAAAAACACCCATACCCAAAAACACCCATACCCAAAAAACACCCACACCCAAAAACACCCATACCCAAAACCACCCATACCCAAAACACCCACACCCAAAACACCCACACCCAAAAACACCTATACCCAAAACCACCCATACCCAAAAAACACCCATACCCAAAACCACCCATACCCAAAAACACCCATACCCAAAACACCCATACCCAAAACCACCCATGCCCAAAAACACCCATACCCAAAACCACCCATACCCAAAACACCCACACCCAAAAACACCCATACCCAAAAAACACCCACACCCAAAAACACCTATACCCAAAACCACCCATACCCAAAACCACCCATACCCAAAAACAACCATACCCAAAACACCCATACCCAAAACCACCCATGCCTAAAAACACCCACACCCAAAACCACCCATACCCAAAACCACCCATATCCAAAAACACCCATACCCAAAAACACCCATACCCAAAAAACACCCATACCCCAAAACCACCCATACCCAAAAACACCCACACCCAAAAAACACCCATACCCCAAAACCACCCATACCCAAAAACACCCATACCCAAAACACCCACACCCAAAAACACCCATACCCAAAACACCCATACCCAAAACACCCATACCCCAAAACCACCCATACCCAAAAACACCCATACCCCAAAACCACCCATACCCAAAAACAGCCATACCCCAAAACCACCCATATCCAAAACACCCATACCCAAAAACACCCACACCCAAAAAACACCCATACCCCAAAACCACCCATACCCAAAACACCCATACCCAAAAACACCCACACCCAAAACCACCCATACCCAAAACCACCCATACCCCAAAACACCCATACCCAAAAACACCCATACCCCAAAACCACCCACACCCAAAAACCACCCACACCCACGGCTGATGGTCCTCGTTTACTTTAACACAGCCCCTGTATTAAGCAATTATTACACTTCCTTCAGCCTGCCTTTGGTTTTACTCCCTCAGCCTGTCCCGAGAGACCCCGCTTCGTGGGAGGGGAAGGAGGGAGGGAGGAGAAGGAGGAGGGAGAGAAAGTTTGAGAGAGGGACGAAAAGTGGATGCGAGGGACGCAGTGTGGAGAGACACTCCAACGACCTTCATCTGCGTTCTGTAGAGTTTGGAGTGGGCAACAACCCCACACTGTCCAGTCTCTCTCTCACACACACCAGTCCACCACCGGTCTCCCTCCTCGCATGGCTGCTGGCTGCTGCCTCCTGTAGTCTCCGGGTAGAGTCAGAAGGCGCGGGCTGTGGGAGATATGGACCGGCTCCGGGGCTCTGCGGCGCGGGCGACCGGGCTGCTGATGGCGCTCCTCTGCGGGTTTCACGCCACTACGACGCAAACGGGTAAAGTATCCGCAGTTTGAGCGATGGAGCTCAGTTTTTACATCCGTACCAGGATGAGCTTTATTTCCACTGCTTTGGGGCATCCTTTGCACTTGCCGTGGTTTCACTGTGTGAAGGGAACAGTGGGGGAAAGTTGGGGAAAAGGGAAGTTGCACTGCTTGTAGATCATTTTTGAAAATGACGATTTTGCCCCTTTAGTTTCGTTTCGCTTGAGTTTATCTGTGGGATCAAACGATTCAGAGATTCAGCGAATTAGCGATTCAGTGATTCAGTGATTCGGTGATTCAGAGATTCAGCGAATTAGCGATTCAGTGATTCGGTGATTCAGAGATTCGGCGCTGCTGCTGCTGCTGGTTTGAACTTGTTCATTGAGTCGCTTCAGGATGGGATTAGTGTGTGTGTGTGTGTGTGTGTGTGTGTGTGTGTGTGTGTGAGAGAGAAGGAGTGTGTGTATATAAACGAGGGGAGTGTTAATACTCTTTAAAGGCCACTAACGGTACTATAGATCATTTTAAAACATTTACCTCCAGTCTTTCAGCCTGTACATTTCCTTTTTCCCCCCCAAAGGCCAAAAATAAGCATCTAAAAAAGATCCCCACCGCTTTCCGAGCGTGTTTTAGGAACATCCCTCACATTTACGTCCTATTTTAACAGTTTATTCGAGCTTCAGCAGCGTGTGTTTACTTTCGGCTCCTCCGCCTGAGGCGCGCTCCCGTTCGCCTCGGGGGCCGTGACGTCACGGCGGAGTTTGCTCGCGAGCCGCGTCGCCTCGCTGTGAAACGCTTTAACGTTGGTTCGAGAAATGGCCGAACTGGAGATCACTGAGCAGATTAAAATTCCTGGCGTGGGGCAGGTCCACAGCACTTTGGCCTCACGCTTGTACTTTGCAGCACAGCTAACTGCGCCCTGCAGCCTGTCATTTTCCCTCCTAGCTGTAATTCCGTAGCCATCAAAAGTATTAACTGCAACGGTGCATGATGGGACAGCCCAGTCTCATAGGGTCTCATATGTCATAGTTCACATCTGAGGATAGAGCTGGGCAATATGACCATATTTTATTGCATCGTGAAAAATTTGGTTATGGTGGCCTGGTTGGTGTGGCGCAACAGATAACACCACTATCTGCCAGTGAGCTATTACACCATGTGGAAGACTGGGGTTCGATTCCCAGTCTGGGTGACTATGCTGCGCTACACCAATAAGAGTCCTTGGGCAAGACTCCTAACACTACATTGGGCCACATCTGTAATATGAGTCACCTTGTAAATCGCTCTGAATAAGAGCGTCAGCTAAATGTCGTAAATGTAAATGGTGGTACACTATAGAGCTGGGCGATATGGGAGCAATACTATATCACGGTATTTAATGACACTTTTCCTCGATATACGATATTTATCACAATGCATGTAATCACAGACTAAATACATCAGATTCTTAAAAACAAATATTCCGAAAATTTTCTGATTTTTAATCAACATCTGCTCAACATCTTCAGCTAATTAAACCAGTCTAATCCGTAAATCCGTAATGAAACCTGCGGCTGATCGGTGTTTATGTATCAATATGGTTAGAAAAGCATGTTGTGTATCACGATATCAAGACTTATCATGATACGATAAAATATCGTCATATTGCCCAGCTCTAGTACACAATATGCTTTTATAAGTGTATCATGAATATTGTCAGTGATAGAATAGAGTGGAGCATATTTTAAGTAAAAATCACGGGACTCAGTATGGGAGAATATTTGAATAGCAGTTTGTCTACATGACAGAATATTGAGATAAATATTGTATATCGTAAAAAATGTCTCTAAATATCGTGATATAAATATTTTCCATATCGCCCAGCTCTGTCTAAGGACCTACAGCTTTTGTTGGTCTGTGGAATGAATTGGCCTCCTCGTAAAGCAGAGATTTTGCAGTAATGGTCATAAAAAAAACACCATAATCGAGGTCCACCCATGCCACGAATGGTCATTGTGGCCAGTTTTCTTGGCAGTGTTTACATGACGGCTTTGGATTCTCCTATCCTGCTTTGGTCGAAAGCTCTCGTTCCTGACCGAGACAGTCCTTATCACTGTGAACGTGTCGGCAAGGCATTTTAGAGCATTTCTATTGGTCAATTTATCATGAAATTGTGAGATGTTGAGAACAAAAGTGTTTTTTCAAGCATCCAACCACTGCAGATGTCCAGTGGACGTCTTGCAGACTGCAAGGTCAGACAGTCTTACTCATGCTTTCTGTGGTGGTCAGTCTCCTCAAAATGGAGTTGTGTTCCCTTTTAGGCCTGACCCTTGAAGAAGTCATTAGTGGCAGGTGAGAGATATGGCCTGAGGGAACGTTTAGCGAGACACAGTGGATTCACAGGTGCCTGCAGGGACCGTAATGTGTCCAGACGGCTGGGGTTAACCCTTTCACTGCCGGCACATGTCCTGGTCCCAGGTTTCTAGTTTCCACATGTAGGATGATGGTGTAGGAGTCTACCTGGAATCTGTTGGGCACAAGACAGGACAGATGTAGAGAAATGTGCAGTCCATTATTATGAATAGGTCTTGGAATCTGTAATTGTGAATCTGTTGGGCCACCATGCCAGCATCCTCAGGGGAATTTTGTGGGATTCTCTGAATGTCCACATAAGAGAATCGATAGGGGATAATGAGATAGGAATGTGGGATGTTGGCATGATATCAGTCCTTTATGATGAGGCCGGATGTCTTTAAACTAGGCGACTGTAGAGTTGCTGAGAACGGAATCTGCTGCTTGTGCATAACTACATATGTTGGACAGTAGAGCACTGCTTTGTTGTTGTGGTCGACACAGGGAGACGGAACCCATTCCTGCAAGCGTCCCGATGTTGTCCCGAAGTTTCTCTTCCTGTTCACATTTTTCTAATCGAGTTCTTCTCAGTCCTCATTCAGATGCAGCAAGTCGGGAAGGCGGCATATTTTTATTTCATGTCTTGAATCCCCATCTCCTTCATATCAGAGTACAGCATGCCTCTTTTACCTTGGCAGGGTGACAGAGGGGAATTCACACACACACACACACAAACACAAACCCCATGTGATCTTGCTGCTTCACACGGCCTGCTGCGACTCCCCACAGGAGAACAGTAATGCATGTTTCTCTTTGATCCCACTACAAATAACTTACAAAAGCAAGCAAATGAAACAGTATAGAGGAGATCAGAGGAAGGGAAGGAGCTCGGAGGTTGAGGGCTACTAGTCAGAACCGTGAGAGGCTTTAAAAATGGTCTGATGTCCTCGCTGCGCCAGAACCCTCCGATCAGTCTCCATTCCGAAAAAGCTGGATTTTCCCAGCACATACCTATATATGTGTTGATAACAGGCACCAGCACCGAGCAGCACCCCTCTCCAATCTACAACATTAATAGCTAGAGTGTAAACATCTGGTCTGCAGAGACAACCCCCACTCTCCCTGCACCCACACTCTCCACGATTCAGAATATCACAGCCTTTATATGTGTCTTTGAGGCACAGTGACTCATGTCTTCATCATGTCGTCTCCGGCTACAGTCTGGTTCACACAGAATTTTATTGTCTACCGTCAGTTTCAGGCAGAAATTTAGTTTGGCTACAGTCAGATAGACTTTTGTCAGTCTACATTTGGGTTCAGAAAGAATTCTGTGGTCTACAGTCGGGTTCAGACAGAATGTTGTCAGTCTACAGTCGGGTTCAGACAGAATGTTGTCAGTCTACAGTCGGATTAAGACAGAGTGTTGTCAGTCTACAGTCGGGTTCAGACAGAATGTTGTCAGTCTACAGTCGGATTAAGACAGAATGTTGTCAGTCTACAGTCGGGTTCAGACAGAATGTTGTCAGTCTACAGTCGGGTTCAGACAGAATGTTGTCAGTCTACAGTCGGATTAAGACAGAGTGTTGTCAGTCTACAGTCGGGTTCAGACAGAATGTTGTCAGTCTACAGTCGGATTAAGACAGAATGTTGTCAGTCTACAGTTGGGTTCAGACAGAATGTTGTCAGTCTACAGTCGGGTTCAGACAGAATGTTGTCAGTCTACAGTCGGATTAAGACAGAATGTTGTCAGTCTACAGTTGGGTTCAGACAGAATGTTGTCGGTTTAGACAAAATGTTGTCAGTCTACAGTCGGGTTCAGACAGAATGTTGTCAGTCTACAGTCGAGTTAAGACAGAATGTTGTCAGTCTACAGTCGGGTTCAGACACAATTGTCTTGGTCTACAGTAAGATTCCGACAGTTTTGTAAGTCTACAGTTGCTTTCAGACAGAATTTTGGTAGTCCACAGTTGGGTTTAGACAACTTTGTTGGTCTACAGTTGAGCCCGGACATAATTTTGTCAGTCTACAGTTGAGTTCCACCAATTTCAGTTTTGTATGACAAATTCGGTTCAGACAGAATTGTGTTGGTCTACAGTTGCTTTCAGACAGAATGTTGTCAGTCTGCATTTGAGTTTGTCGGACTACTTTGGTTCAGACAGAATGTTATTGTCGACAGTCGGGTTTATACAATTTGGTCAAGCTGCAGTCAGGTGCAGACAATTTGGTCAGTCTACAGTTCAGACAGAATTTTGTATGGTGTACAGTCTACAGTTGGGTTGAGACAATTCCGGTTTTGTATGACAAGTTCGGTTCAGAGAGAAATGTGTCGGTCTGCAGTCTGGTTCTGACAGAATTTGAATGTTAGAATGTTGTCAGTCTGCATTTTGTAGAGTTTTGTAGGACTTCTTCATTTCAGACTGCATTTTATTGTTGACAGTCGGGTTTAAACTGAATCTTGTCAGTCAAAAGTTGCGTTCAGACAGACTTTTGTTGGTCTACAGTCAGATCCAGACAGTTTGTTTGTTGGACATTTTTAGGTTCAGCCAGAATTGGTGGTCTGCAGTCAGATTCACAGACTTTTCTTTTCTACAGTTGGGTTCTGACAGACATTTGTGGTCTACATTCAGGTTCAGAAAGAACTTTGTCATCCTACAGTTGGCTTCAGAGTTTTGTTAGCCTGCAGTTGAGTTAGACAGTCTAAGGGATTCGTTTTTGGACTTAGGCAGAATAGTCCTGCTGTACATTCAGGTTTGCTTCTATCTACATTTATATTAATGGGGTCTTTTGCAGTTCAAGACTGTGGAAAACTGGGTCCAGGGAATCTTCCCTCTGTTGGCACCGTGTGTTAAGGACTGTGTGCTTTCTCATGCAACATAAAAAAGTTGTAGATGAAACACATCCAGGAAACAACACAGAAGTGTCATCACACACACACTCCAACCCCAGTCACTTGACCTGAGGCTGATCTCACTGCAGGCCTTAAAGAGAGCGTCCTCCTGCTACACTGGAGTGGACACTCGATGGTAAACTGCAGGAGATGCTGCACTGTTGTCTTTATAATTCAAGGCACCACACCCATGCTGTGCGAGCACATAAAAGGCAGGAAATCATATGGAACATGAAATCCAGCCTGGGATGAAACACCAAGGGATATCTGAAGTCAGCAGGGGTGTCCAAATATATTGTTCTTTCACTGTTATTGCTGCAGTGGCCTTCAGCATGTCACATACCCTCCTCTTTCCAAAAAAGGCCCTGGTGTACTGGTGTGCATTCAAGTTATACTGCTGTCTAAAGCTCTAAAAAGTAGGTGTTCATACACAAGAGTTGTGGTCAGTGATCTGGGAACGTGCTGCATTGTTGATGGTCAGTGTCTGGGACTGCAGGCTGCAGGTGTTTCCTCCGCGGGCCCTGCAGCTCTGGAGCAGTCTGGCCCTCTCACAGTGAGCAAACACCAGCAGAACAAACTGTAGAAGGACAGGAATGTGAGAGTGATGTGTAATGATGCCAAGCTCATTGCCACAGCACTACAGTTCTCACACAAGTTCCCATACTCACACGCTTGCTCTCCATTGTACAATCTGTCAACCCATATAACTGGATCCACTCTTATCAAAGGTGGCTCTGGCTGCAGGCCTGGAGAAAGACCATGCTTCGGTGGTAAAGCTCAGCTTTACAGAGAAATCTGACGACAAAATTGAATCCTCTGCATTCCCTGAGAAGTGCACTTAGCAGACAGTAAAGCAGTATGTTGGAGCACTCTTGTTTATCCAGACTTTTACTGGAACATGAAGGAGACAGCGCTGAGGTTCCAAGCTGTCTCATATAAGTGTCCACCAGCCAGAATGGCTCCAGCTCTAGGTAACAGTAGGGGTAACTTACAGGAGATTCAGCCTCTAAGCACCGTCAACATATGCAGGAATGAGACGAGACTTTGAAGTGACTCTCATATAACCACTACTTACACTATATGTCCAAATGTTTGTGGACACCCCTTCTAATAAATGCATTCAGCTACTTAAAGTTGCACCCACTGTTGACACAGATGTGCAAATGCACTCACACACACACACATGCATATTGTGTAGTCCCTGTAGAGAAGTATCAGCAATAGAATAGGACTCCCTGGCGCAGAAAAGCATGAACGTTTTGGCACCATCTAGGTTGGGCTAGAGGGGTATAAAGGGGCTTGAGCAGTGGAACTGCGCTCTCTGGAATGATGGTACTTTTGGGATGTGCAGGATAAACTCTTTTTTAATTATCTTAATTTCAGAAGAAACAATGAATTAGCAGCCGTCCCAATAATTTTGTCCTCAAAGTGTATTATTTTATAAATAATTCATTCATTCATCTCCTTATCCGCTTTTTTTCCTGGTTGAGGGATGCAACGGCTTCAGAGCTGACCCAGAATCGTTGGTTAGAGGGGTGTAAGGTCGCCCAGCATTGAACTGTGTTCTCTGGAATGATGGTGTGAGTTTGGGAGTTGTGGATGAGGAGGGGTGGTGTTCATATTTCCTCTGTGAGGTCTGGATCAGGGAACAGAGGCTGAACCATTGAAATAGCCATCCACCAAAGTCAGAAGCACCTGGCTCTTAAAGGGAATGGCGGGTGACGGGTGCCGCTGATTGGTTAATTGCATGTTACCCCCAAAACACACCCATGATCAATTAAGAGACTCAGTACATTCCTTTTTCATGCTTTGAGCCGTGCAAGGCGTACTTTTCCCGTCGTTATGATAGCAAAGACACAAAGACACGCCCTAAATCAATCGTGGTGACAACTGGTCAGAGTGGACAAAGGCCATGCAGGGTGCTGGTCTACGAGACAGCTAGTAGAGCTGGGTGTGGCTTAGCTCTATTGTCCTTTGCATCCTCGCTCCACTGCCTCTGTGCACTCAGCCTTCTCTTCAGACCCCTAGAGAGGTCACATGCTGGCTAATTTCATTAAATCAGGCCTTGTAATGGTAAGGAGATGTTTACAATTTCAGGAAAATGTCCAAATGTTTGTGGACACCCCTTCTAATGAATGCATCCGGCCACTTTACACTGCACCCATTGCTGACACAGATGTGCAAATACACGTGCAAACACACACACACATAGCTTGTCTACTCCCTGTGGTGAAGTGTTAATACAGCCAATAGAATAGGACTATCAGGAGCAGTTAAATATAAACCTATTGGCAGCATGTCTAATGGCAGGCATAGGCTAGAAAGATTGTAAGGCCCCCAGCATTGAGCTGAGGAGCAGTGAAGCTACATAGATTGTCTATAGTGATGGTGCTCCCTCCAGTCCTCTCAGCAATACTCCTCCAAAATCTAGTAGAAAGCCTTCTTCTTCCCTGGACAGTAGAGACAGTTACTCCAACAAAACTCTGCTTTTTTAATACCCTTGATTTCAGAGGAAACAGTGAATGAGCAGATGTCCCAATACATTTGTCCATATAGTTTATGTAGGTGTTTGTTGACACAGATGAAGCCTAACCTTGCATTTGCACATTGCTCTGTCAGTGGGGATTCCCTGTTTTAGCCTAGGAGTGGTCTTAATGTGTGTTTTGGAAAGCAGGCTAATAGGGTTGTGGTTTGACTTTACAACGGCTTGCAAGGTCACGGTATGGAAATGGAGTGTTTTCTCACTGTGTGTCGATTAGAGCATTGAGGTCTGAGGAGATAGGGAGAATGGAGATGAATCCGCAGGCTTGCTCCTTCAGAGACTTTTCACTTCAGCTGTGGGCTTATTGTTCCTGTGGGTGATGGCTTTATGGTAGTGTATTGTGTGAAGCCCGGGAGGAGGACCTGTATCATGGAGAAGCAAAATTTCCTTGCTCTTTTAGGAATAAAAGAGACTGATTTAAAGCCACAGGCACATAAGAAGTCTGCAGTTTGCGTACACCTTCCAAAAATGGACCAGAAGCCTAAAAATCCCCTATTCCCTGCTAATGTTAGCTAACCTGCCACCCATAAACAGGTAAACACTATGTAATTGTTATGATATGTCCTAGCAAAACAAAAAGAGTAGCACTGCCTCAGCTGGCAGCAGTGGAGTGATTTCTGAGTGAAGCTATGCTTAGCTTGGTGCTACCTTAGCAATTAGCAGGCCGGCTAACGAGCCTGCCATAAACAGTAAAGACACAAAAGGCCTTTCCTGACTGTCCGCATTTGACGTTTCCTGTCTGGGAAAACCCTTTGTGATGAATGCATTCAGCTACTTTGAACCCAGCACCCATTGCTGACACACATGTGCAAATGCACGCACATAGCTTGTCTAGTCCCTGTAGAGGAGTACTGCCGATAGACGAGGACTCTCTGGAGCAGATAAACATGAACCTGTTGGCCCCATGCTGCCTAATGCCAGGTGTGGGCTAGAGGGGTATAAAGCCCCCCAGCATGGAGCTGTGGATGATGGTTGGTGCTTCATTCAATACTTTTGGGATAATCCTGTAGGAAGTCATTAGAGTTCATGAACATGTACATAGGGAACATGGAGTTAGGGAGGTAGCACGGAGTTAAGGAATTCGTCTGCCCTCATGACCCTATTTTTGTGGCTTTACTGTGACTGAGACCCATTCACACCTGGTCACTTTATGCGTCTTGAGTATCAGGAGAAGGCCAAGCCACATAAAAGTGCACCCGAGATGCATTGAGAAATTCCATTTACATTTATGGCATTTAGCAGACGCTCTTATCCAGAGCGACTTACAAAAGTGCTTTGCTATTTACCCAAGAAAAACCTCAGCTAGTTAGAATAGACCAATAGTTCAAAGATACCTCTAAGCTTTAGACATTACTAAGCACAAGACAATAAGGTGACCATAGTACTCTGCTATTCGTCCAAGTACTCTCTGAAGAGGAGGGTCTTCAGTCTGTGTTTGAAGACAGCGCTCGACTCGGCCGTTCTGAAACCCAGGGGAAGCTCGTTCCACCACTTTGGTGCAGGACAGAAAAAAGCCTGGACGCTTGTCTTCCGCGGATTTTGAGGGATGGAGGGTCGAGCCGAGCCGTACTTGAAGCTCGAAGGGCTCTAGGTGCGGATCGTCTTTTGACCAGATGCCATCAAGACATCCCACAACTAGATTTCAGTCTGATTAAACAGAGACTCATTTGACCAGCCAGGGTAAATGCATGTGGCTAAAATCCGATCAGCATACAGTCCAGACGGAAGTCGCATGAAGCGACCAGGTGTAAACCGAGTCAGAGTCAATAAAAGCCGTATGGGGAGGACGCCAGCAGACTAGCCACGGGGGCTGATGAGCTTCATTATTTGGGATTCATCAGAAGTCGGTCAACTCTGAATAATGTCTTCAGAAAGTTAATGCATTCCGAATAACTTGGAAAACTTGGAAAGCGAATGTTCCTTTCAAGCCCTGTCAATCTTTGATCAGAGATAATGGTTATCTGAGGTGATACTGGCAAGCAGCCTCTTCTGAATAGTGCACAAACCTGCAGGGGAGGACACACCCAGGCAGGTGTATCGCAGCAGAGTGAGGGTATGTGTATAAAGGAGGTGTCTCCGACTGAGCGCCACGCACTGAAAATGAGATATACAGAGTACAAGATATGAGACGTCCTTCGAATCCGAAAGATCCAGAAGGTGCACAGAGGTAGTGCTGCCTCAGGCCACACAGAATTGGCTTGAGGTGCTAAAGAAATGTGGATGATGAGCCAGGTTTGAAGTTTCTACTTTACTTTTTGCTCTGGATCTATGAGACTGTCGTAGCTAACAAGCTAAAGCCAGCCGCCTATGAAAGCACTAGTATACACGATATTTCGGGCACGTCTCGTTCTCCTGCCTCTGTAACAATGTGGCCTGTAAATTGCTCTGGTTGAGCCAAAATCTAATAGAAGGCCTTCCCTGGACAATAAAGACAGTTACTCCAACTAAAGCACTCCTTTTAACACCCTTGATTTTAGAAGAAACTATAAATGAGCAGTTGTCCCAATACTTTTGTCCATATTGTGTATGTGCCTTACACAGTCTAGATTTGCAGTGGGTTATTGTAAATAGTTGAGGATTCCCTTGTTTTCTGTTCAAACCATGCAAGGCTACCGGAGATAGTTATCCTTTGCTAGTCTATAGTTACCATGCTAGTCTAAAGAGCTGTGACCTTCAGTAATGGTCAAACGAAAGAAGGGCCGGTTGGGGGCTAATCAAGCCACAGGTAAGAGACGTAGTTGAAGAAGGCCATTGACTGAAGTGATGGAACCATACGTAATCCTAAGGTGGAATTCTCATGATAGATAGATATATACTTTATTGATCCCAAAGGATGCTACGAATTCTGAGTCAAACATGTACACTTTCAGACTTTGGCAATAGCTGAATGACCATGTGACCATCTCTAGGTTAGTACCTAGTAACGCCTATATTGATACAGAGCAAAATTATAGAAGGAAACTTCGGACACTAAACACATCTTTCCTGTTTAAGTACATTTATTTGTACACAATTTTCCTCCATAATTTTAGATAGCCAATTATCCAACCCACTCGTTAGTACTCCCCCCATCACATGTAATGCTCCCAACACTGGGAGGGTGAGGACTGATACATGCCTCCTCCGACACATGCACAACCAGACACCTCTGGTTTAACTGCCGCCGATGCAGCGTCACTGTGCAACCAATGCGCTCTGGTGCAACGGTTAGCAAACGCCTGTGCCGGCCAGCCCCCCAAGAGAGAGAGCAAGGCCAGTTGTGCTCTCTCTGGCTCCGGCTGCTGATGGCAAGCAGCAGATCAACTACTTTTGGCAAAGGATTGAATATTTGCTTGGATTTTTGTCAAGGGTCAGTTCTTGACTCCGAGTCTAGCACCCCGCCAGGAGTCGAGGACTCCAATTTGATGACTGTGGGGGAAGAGAATTCCCCAGGCTTGTGCAAAGGCGAGAAGCCAGGCTAGGTGAACCAAGCTAGAGATTCACTATTGGAGTTCTGTGTGACAGCACCATGTCCTGTTGCGACATTGGGAAAACTTGCAGCCCTGTGATTTATTTTCAGCCATCCCTGCTTTTAAACAGCTCTCAAGCTCTTTATGCAGTCATCATTACGTCTATAAACCATTTCGAATTAATTGAGGACATCAAGTATCTCTAAATGAGAGAATGAGAGCTGCAGAGCTGGTTGTATTTATAAAGATCTGGAAACCACAACCCGGACTGTTGTCATTCCGCCCTCTTTTTGATGACGACGCTCAAGTCAAGTGATTCATATTAACCATAAATTTCAGCTGCTTCCAAATTGAATTTGGTTGATTTAATCAAGGACACCAGTGCAACCGTTTTATGCAGCTGGTTCGGGGCCGAAAAAGGACATGACGCCGCTTTTCCCCGGTGAAGAACGAAAAATGCTCACTATGAAAGTGTAAACATCGTAGAGGAGCACTGTTCAAATTTCCTCTCAGAGGAGGCATCTCGGCTCTCGTTCCCAGTCCCGTTGTCCTGTTTTTAATGGCATGTGGAATTGCTGAGGGCAGAGGTCGCATATTCGACAGTGCCATGTTATTGTGAGCCAGTCAAAGCTCCAGTTACTCAGAATGTAGAGACGAGCAGGAAAGAAACTACTGTGGGGGGGTTTATGGAGATAAACAAGGTCAAGTAAAGCATCTTTTACTGTTCCCATAAAGTTTGGACTGAATTCAGACAGATTGAACCTGAAGACTGTTTTTGTTCCGCTGAAGTGTTTGAATGGCTGAGTTGTGTGTATATTCTAGCTGTATAATTTTAATCTCCCTCTTAGTGCCGGTAACATAGTATCATTTCGAAGCATGTAAACAACTCACACTGAGAGCTAGCCAGGCTAAACTACAGCCTCCACATGGAAGCATTAGTCGTAATGTATTGTTACAGAGTGCCTAAAGTAAACAATAGGAGAACTCTGTTCCCTATATTATTCTTAATTATTATAATTTATTATAATTATAATATTAATTTTTTTTTTTTAATGTTTTTTAATTTTTAATGTAGAGAAGACAAATGAAAATGTTACTAATTACATATATATGTAATTACGTATTTATGTATTACATATATATTATGTATATAAATATATATATATATATATTATAATAATAATTATATTATAATATATATATATATATGTAATACATAATTAAATATGTTTTATTATGTATATATATATATATATATATATATATATATATATATATAATTTTTTGGCAAATTACCCAACCTACTCTCCCCCATCACATCAATGGGACAAGCCACCGAACTGCTGCCAATGTGACATCACCGGGCAAACCAAAGTGCTCAGAGGAGATCGCTGGGTACCTGGCACTGATGCATTGGCTAGCCGACAGCCATGCTAGCCAGCATCTCACTAAAGTGTTCATAAGGCTAATTGTGCCCTCTCAGGCTCCGGCTGCTGATGGCAGGCAGCAGAGATGCAATCTAATGATCCTCGGGTCACAGTAGCAGGGCTTAAGTCTGCTGGAGCACTCAGAGCCCTTATAACTAATTATTATTATTATTATTATGATGCAGATATTTTCATGTATTTAGATACGAAAGCTTACATGCTTCAAACTACTTGGAATTCTATTGAAATAATTGCTAAATTCGCTTTGATTTCCCAGGCCTTTTTTAGCCTCTAAGGCCCCATCTTTATGACAAAAATAAATAAATACGGAAGAAAAAAATAAAACCGCTTCACCAAAGCTACATAGTGCAGACAGCAGCGTTCTGAGCCTGGAGTAGCAATGATAGAGACCCTGTTATCCCTATCACAGGTCAGGGGAGCATCACAATGATTTTAAAGCTGCTATTCTAAGGTAAAAATGCTACATACGGTTGCTTAACCTTGCTCTCGAAAGGTGTTAAACAGGACTCATGGTCAGTTGTTTTCAGGGAGAGATGCCGGGAACTGATTCTGTTTGGAACACCGTGCTCCGCATAGTTTTCATAATTAGGCTACACTGCATGCAGTTCAAGAAGCTGCCTGCCTACCAACTACCTCTCCCCTACCCACCTGTTCATGCATGCATGTGTGTGTGTGTGAAAGAAAGAAGCTGGTAGATAAGAAAGCCAGCCTTGCTCTTAGCACTCTACTACTAACCCCCCACATCAGCCACGTGCGTACAGTATATTTACATGACCTACACAACAGTCAAACATTTCCTGGCCAGATTGATGCGAATGAACGCAGCGTCCATAAACCATCTGGGTGCACCAGGGTGGGAGTGTTAGCATATGCGGGCGCAAAGTTTGATGGCTGTGTTTGGAAGGAGCCCTGCAATTATTGTATTTACAGGCGTCGTTTATTGCTTCGTATCAAAGTAGAACCCTGTGTGAAGCACCTTTAAATCAATACCTGATGTTTTATGTTTTCCATTGTGTTGCAGCCTGCCTCTTTCTCCCTCCGCGCATCTCCCACTATTTAGGCTGTTGCCATGCCTTGCGTCGCTCTGCGCGAAGGCCCTGAATAAAAGGCATCTGCTAAGCAAATAAATAACGCCATAAAATTCCAGCCGTGCTTCGCCAGCCAGCAGTGGCCTGGCATGGGCAAACTCTTCCCACATGTTTAATTAACGCAGGGGGGAGAAAGGAACACTGAAAGGAGGGGGTGGAGGGTGGGAGGCCAAATTGGAATTAGGGTCATCATGTCCATCGTAAACAGCTTTAGAGGCCAAAACCTGAGCACAGGCTGCTCCCAGCGCAAATATGGCCTCAATAGCCCTATATGATATGTACAGAAATACCATAGCACGATTATATTCCTATGATCAAGCATTATTTAGGGTACCCATTACTTTTTTAAAGGCCAAAGAATGGTCGTAACTAGGCATGCAAAAAAAATCAGTTTATTTCCAGCGTTCCAAAACACTTTATTGGAAAAATGATAAAGAATGAACCTTTTAAAAACACAAATAACACAGAAAAGTCACAGAGAACACCCACCATTTATTAAATCAGTGGAAACAGCAGTTAAATACAAGTTATTCATTGTTCCAGAGATGTTTCTGAGGAGATCAGATCCAAGGCATTCCACTTACATAAGACATGAGAAAGGCCAAAGGAAAATAAGAGAAAGAGAGAGTTCCCAAAACTGATTCAAGTGTTAAACTGAAAATGGGACCTCTAAGAACTATGCAAGACCTGCTAGACCAAAACGCTCTCCCACCAGATGAACAACATTTAAAGCTCCCATCTTTTGAGACAGAGAAGAAAATCAAGCTCCTGTCTCGCTTCAAGATCTGATCAGTGTCCATCCTTCTCCTGTGAGAAGACAACCCAGCACTGTGGCTCTGAAAGCTGATCAGCTGAAGGTGAAGCTGATAAGATCTTACAGAGGAAAACAGACAAAGCAGAAGAACGTCTGATCAAACCACGCATCTGAAGCTGCTTCTGTTCTCAGGACAATGGGCTGACAACCCCAGAGTCCAGACCTCAGCATCATTGAACGTGTTTGTGGTTGCTTGGAGGGTCAGAAGCAGAAAATGCTTACTGGAGGTGTGGAAAGAACCTGAAGAACTGACAGTGAGTCTCTTGACTAGAAGATTGGTGGATATATAAAGGTGGACCCAATAAACACTGATATTAACTTCTAATATCTCCTCTCCTCTCAAAACATCTCCAGAACGCTCTCGGTTCATGGCTTGGTTACAGTGCCCACGCTACACGCTCAATTGGTTATACTGGGCAACCCCAGCTCCCAGTTGACCGCAAAATTGAGGGCAGATTTCCTTGCAGCCGCCTCCTAAAAGCAGTCGAGCAGCAATGCATGATTTATTCACGCGCAGAAGAGCGATCATAGCTGTGTCTGAGTGGAGGAGCTTTACAGACGCTGTAAAAGTGTTTCCCCATAACTTCCCCCGTGAATGGGCTTTACACTAGAGTAAACAGACGTTTGGAGAGGATGCTGGGGGAAGGGCCAGGGCCTGGGCAGACGAGTCTCCGATTGAAAAGAAGCCCCAGACAGGTGTCAGGTGTGGCTTAACTATCATCAGGCTAGACCGTGTCATAACTATATCCCATAATGACAGTCGGGGCTAGCCACCTGCAGGCCCAACTTTAACACAGCCGCGCCTTTGTGCTGCCAGAGAATGGAAGGCATGCGCCAGCAGTAAGGCTGTGTATTGGTAAGAACCTGCTAATACTATACATATACTATACTATACTATACTATGCTATACATATACTATACTATACTATACATATATTATACTATACTATACATATACTATACTATACCATTCTATTCTATACTATACTATACTATACTATACATATATTATACTATACTATACAATACTATACTATACCATTCTATTCTATACTAAACTATACATATACTATACTATACTATACATATACTATACTATACATATACTATACGTATACTATACTATACTATACATATACTATACTATACATATACTATACTATACGTATCGGCCTTTAGCAGACGCTCTTCTCCAGAGCGACTTATAAAAGTGCTTCACTGTTTACTCAGAAATTGCTTCTAAATGCAGAGGTCAGTATAGAGACCGCAATACTCTACACTACACTTTGCCCTAAGAACCCTTGGAAGAGGTTGGTCTTCAGTCGGCGTTAGAAGACAGCGAGTGATTTTGCCGTTCGGACACCCAGAGGAAGCTCGCGCCACCACTTTGATGCCGTGACAGAAAAAAGCCTGGATGCTTGTCTTCCGTGGATCTTGAAGGATTGCAGTCAAGCTGAGTCGTACTTGAAGCTTGAAGGGCTCATAGTCATAGTATAAAAAACACACCACCAGATACTTTGAGTAAAAGAGAAAGAATAATTATCCAATCAGAACAGTGGGATCTGAAGACACACAAAAAACGCACACACAGCATTGAGCTGTGGCGCAATGCAACTGTGCTCTTGGGAATGGTGGTTCTCCCTCCAATACCTTTGGGATGAGTTGTGGATGAGGTGACATGGCGATGATCTAACATCCTGACCTCACTTACACTCTTGTTGCTGAATGCAATCAAATCCTTACAGCAATGCTAGTAGAAAGCCTTTTTTCCCCCTGGACAATAGAGTCAGGATTAATTCTTTTTTTTTAAATACCTTTCATTTTAGAAGAAACAATGAATAGAGTCGGTGTCCAAATACTTTTGTCTACACAGTGCATATAAAAAGGGTAATGTTTGCTTGTGTGTGTGTGTGTCATGTTCTAACATGTGCTCTCGTCTGCTGTGTCCAGCCAATCTCATCGATGTCCTGCACTCACTGGAGCTGTCCGACCGCATGGAGGGCGTGTCCGTGGAGGCGGGGTTTTGCGCCCACAGGAAGGACACGGAGGGAGCAGACATGGCCTTCAGGATAGACAAAAAGATTCAGCTCAGCGCTCCCACCAGGCAGCTCTTCCCAGGTATGCTTATGTTGTTCCATAAGGATGAAACTGCATAAATCAACAGCCGTACTTCCGACATAAGGTCTGAGGCGCTAATTGGTGGGGGTATAACTTTCATTAGTTGTAAGCTAGAGTAGCTGTACTACTGCCAAGGAATTACAATTACATAATCAATTACATAGTCATCTAATGAATTACGTTTCCATCCTGTTTCCATTCTTTATCAACAGGTTACTTGTTGGGGCGTAGCTTCTTGTAATTAGTTGAGGCCTGGTCTTGGAGAGGACTCAATGTCTTTGGGTCTAGACCTTGAAATGTTAGCTATTGTGCTGTACTACTTAAGTCAGGTCTCAGTTTTTGGTTCTATTGCCATGGGATCCTTAGCATTTGTACTTGGTCTCGGACCCAATTCAGCTCTCCACTGAGACCAACGGCTGTATAAAACATCTACGTTTATCTGTATTTTCCTTCTTTTAAAAGTTCCAAAGAGTGCATATATCTTAAATATTTAAATTCCAGATACGGTTTTACACGCCCATTTACAACCCTGTTATTAGACCCTAGTATGAAGCTAGCCTGTTTTTTCCTTGTATGGTGGGCTCATGAATAATTACCTTTGATAAGCCCTGCTCTGTTTTGCTGGTTCGCAGCAAGGTGCTGTGTTGCACCGAAGCCACATAGCACAGCATACAACAGAATAGCATAGCGTAGCATACAATAGCATAGGCATACCTTTGTTCTTAGCACTGTAATAATCAGCTATAATAATCAGCTAGCCGGAGAGATGGTAAAGCTATGATTAGCTTTTCGTCTGGCGTGGATACCTAGTAGCCACCGTGGCTTTTGTGTCCTTGTGCACCATTTGTCATGTAGGACTAGAGCTCTGGTGTATGTAAACTATGGGGGCATAAATATTAATGAGCCAGGACTGTTATGTAACAGTTTTAGGGATTTGGAATTGGCCTGTTTTACCACTCTATTTTGCTTGGAAAATTGGAATTTGGATTAAAAAGGAAGAGAAATACAGATTTCCATACCAGGGACCCTCAAAATGTCATTTGAACCTGTTAATTCAGAGTGTAAATTGGACCTTAATGTAAACAAAGACTCAGAACTGGATTAGGGGTTAAAATAGCCGATATCCGATGCATTAAAAATGGGGCACCCCTTGTTAATTCTGCTGCCCGTTAGGGTTGTGATACATGTCACGTTACAGGGGCTACGATTCAATAGATTTTTTTTTAATTAAATTTGAGGGAAACTTAGCGCATAAAAAACGCCATCGTATTTATAACATCTGATTAAGAAACAAGTTGACTTTTTATCCAATCAGAACAGTGAGATCTGAAGACAGCACTGCTATCTAGTGGTCAGGAGGTTAATAACCACTGTGTGCCACCAATTTCTGCATATAAACTATTTAAAATATGTAAACTAATTAAATATTGATACAGTATCGCATAAAACATCAATTCTCAATACTTCAATATATCAGTATTTTCTTACCCATCTTCAATCCCGACTTGGTCTTGCTTTCGTTTGAGCTCAGCTCTGACTTGGTCTCGGCCCACTTTATCTTTATCGACTCCTCTATGCTTGATCTTGACTACTGTCTTGGTCTCGAGAGTAGTGGCCTAGAGTGCAACCCTAGCCTCGTTAGCCTCGTTTAGCCATGTTTATGCAGATTTTGGTATCTAACAATCTACTGTGTGAAATTAAAAGAGCAACAGAACAGATGTATGATTTCCTATTCCTCTCTCATACTGAATATCTTAATGCATCACAGAGTCAACAGATGCGCTCTGTGCTCACAGTTTCTGTGGGCTGGCGAATGAATAATGTCGCTAATCCTGTGGCTGTGATCCCTGTGCTAGCACATTCTGCTTTCCCTGAGGACTTCTCCCTGATGACCACGGTGCGAGCTAAGAAGAACACGCAGTTCTTCTTGCTGTCCATGTACGACCAGCACGGCGTGCAGCAGCTGGGCCTGGAGCTGGGCAGATCTCCTGTGTTCCTGTACGAAGACCAGAAGGGCCAGCCCACGCCTGACCTCTACCCTATTTTCAAGAAGATCAACCTTGCTGATGGAAAGTGAGTGCTGTTGTGCATTGGAGAGCAAAGTGCTGTGTCATCCTCAGGCAGTTACTTGGTTACATGAGGAACTACATTTACATTCTGTGTACATCGAGGTTAGCGTTCTCCTCCAAGCGTGTTTAGCTGTTAGCGGCAGCTTGAAGAGTTTTACTGGCTTCAACTGAGGAGAAATTTTCTACCTTCATTTTTAATTTCACAAGGCCCACTTTCCTGACTTTCTTGACTAATATGGAAATGTGGCATGTCTAAAGAATCACATGAATCACATTTTAATGATAGAAATAAAACAATATTTATCAAATAAAAACACATCAAACATGGACATATATATATATATATATATATTCTGTTGCATCTAGTCAACACTGACTCTTTAAAAATATGCACTTTTCCGGTTTATTACTCATAACGGGTAGGACGGAGCAATATAGCCAAATCCTGCTGAATTTCCACCTCTAGGGGGCGCTAGATGTTGCTGGAAATTCAGCAGGATTTGGCTATATTGCTCTGTCCTATGTCTAGTTTTGACTATATATATAATATAATATAATATTATATAATATTTAAGCATAAAAATTTACTTTTTGACATTGAATTAGGCAGTAATAGTTAAGATGTTTTTTCCTCCTTCTGTGAAGTTGCCATTTTGGAGATTTATTTTTTTTTGCAAGACAGCAGCAATATAATAAATAAAATAATTAAAAAATACTAGAACAAGTATAATGTAATATCATATATATATATATATATATATATATATATATATATATATATATATGCCCTCAGAATAGGCTTTCAATCCAGGTTATACATTTAGACAAAATGGACAAAAGTATTGGGACATCTGCTTATTTATTGTTCTTTCTGAAATGAAGGGTAATCAAGTCCATTCTGCTGAGAACACAGTTCCTCCACTGCTCTACAGCTCAATGCTGGGGGGCTTTACACATTGACATGGTATCAATAGGTTTATATGTTTATGTGCTCTAGAGAGTTATTTTCTACGGGCAATGTTTTTCTACTGGGACTAGACAAGCTATGTGTGTTTGCATTTGCACATCAATCACAGCAATGGCAGCAATTTAAAGTAGCTGAATGCATTGATTAGAAGGGGTGTCCACAAACATTTGGACATGTAGTGTACATACGGGTTACAATTCCATGTTTGAACTATAAGGAGCACCCACGTTGTGCTAACGTGTGTGTGTGTTCGTCAGGTAGAGAAGCATCGTTCACTTCACATACAGAAGGAGCTCTTATCATCTCATCGTGGGCTCTTATGTAGTTTATACTGGAGACTGGAGCAGCTACTTCAGGGTGCTCGAGAGAGAGAGCGCTCTCGTACTTCTGGGTTCTGTGCTGCAGCTTTCGTAGATAAACAGTGGTTGGTGCTCGTGAACCACTGCTGGACTTGTTTCTCCACGTCCAAGTGGACTGCATGGCCTCTCCGCCTTGCAAACACAATATAAACACAGCGTCTGCGATGATCTCTTACGACTCCAGTCTGGTTCCTTTGAGGTCTGAGGAATAATGTGTATTTAATTTTCCCCCGACATCTAAACAGCAATCACACCTAATAACACCTTCGTCGCACGCTGTGTCACGTGACACGAATTCCATCAGACACAGAACAACAAATCTGTGGAAGGAACTGTCTGCAGCATTTGTTCACACTGCACTGATCCATAACTCTTTATAAAGGCTTTACAGGGCCTTAGAGGGTCTTATTGACGGCCCCTCTTAGAATGAAGGGTTCTACACTTCCTTTTTGCTGGTGTATAGAGCACTTTTTGAAAGGTTCTACAAGGTTCAGCCATAACATTAAAACTGTCAAAGTTTCAATACCAATCAAAGAAAATACACCGTATGTCCAAATGCTTGTGGACACCCTATATTCTAATAAAAGCATTCAGCTACTTTAAGCTGCACCTATTGCTGACACAAATGTGCAAATTCACACACATACACACATACACAAAGCTTGTCTAGTCCCCGTAGAAAAGTACTGCCTATAGAATAGCAGGTGTGGGTATGTAGAATATGTGGGGTGGTGATCATCCAGCAAACATCCTGATCTCACAAATGCTCTTGTTGCTGAATGCAATCAAACCCTCACAGCATTCTCCTCCAAAATCTAGTAGAAAGCCTTCTCCCCTGGACAGTAGAGACAGTTACTTCAACAGAAGCTGGATAAAAAACAAAATAATAAAAAAAAAAAAAAAAATATATATATATATATATATATATATATATAAATGAATGAGCAAGTGTCCCAATACTTTTGTCCACATTGTATATCAGTGTTGCAAAGGTATTAACTTGGCTCTCCCCTCTTCTCAGATGGCACAGGATAGCATACAGTGTGGAGGGCAAGTCTGTGACTCTGTATCTCGACTGTAAGAAGGTCCAAACTCTGGAGCTGCTGCGTGGAGATGGTCCTGTGGTCAGCACAGAAGGGGTCACCGTCTTTGGAACGCGCCTGCTGGATGAGGAAGTGTTTGAGGTAAAGAAAGGCGTGCTGGTTTGGGGGCTAGGTATTTGGCGAGTTTCAGGTGTGTAATGCTGTAGATCATCCTGTATTATCAAACACGTACAGTACAGTACTCTTCAGACTTATGGCCACTTTTAGAGAAAAGCATGGCTGTGGGACGTTTCTCCAGAAGATGGGCCACTGATTGTGGCCTTCCCTAACATTGTGCTTTATGAGGAGTGTTTATTTTTTATTGATTTATTTAATAATTTCCAAATGTTTACCCAATTTTAGATATCCAATTACTCAACCCACTCGCTTGTTCTCTCTTCTCATCACATGTAATGCACCCAACAGTGGGAGGGTGAGGACAGACACATGCCCAACCAGCCTCCTCTTTTAGAACTGCAGCCGATGCATGGTCACCCAACTAACTGGCAACCGGGTACCCAGCTCTGTTGCATCGGTCAGCATCACAGCATGTGGAGAGAAAGGGAGAGAGAGGGAGAGAGACACCTTTCTCACCAGTTGTGCTCTCTCAGACTCCGGCTGCTGATGGCACGCAGCATGACCTGGGATTCGACCCTGCGATTTTGGGTCATCCTCAGGTCATAGTGGCAGTGCGTAGGCTGGGGTTACACTACACAATTTGTACCCAATTTGTAATTTAGCCCGATTCTCAGTCTTTATGAGTCTGTGCTGGTTGGCTCTAGTCTGTAGATTTCTCCATCTGCTATCTGTACAGACCAAGCTGACCCCGTCGTCCCACCCACAACCTCACCCAGAGGGGTTTTCCCCTGTCTTTAGCTTTTGGGACGTGTTCGGATCGGTTCAGCAGCAGGTTGACACGGCGTAGTGGATGATGCCTAGTCAGAAAGTCAGGAAGTGTGAGTTTCCGAGTCTGTCTATAATCTGCTAGCACTTTAATAGTTGTGTACTGTACCCAGGGTTTATGTCCGCTGGACCACTCTGAGCCCTTATAATGTGTGTTTGTAATATCGTACATGGTGTGTTCACAGATAATTGAATGAGTCAGCTGAAACCTGAGCGGTTCAGCCAAACTTTGGCAGAAAGGCTCAATTGAAAACAGGTGTCGAATATTTTTTCTGGACTATATTTGTTAGACATAATCTAGCTCATGGAGTTGTTCTTTCTTGGCTTGGTGAGTGATGGGTATGTTTTTTTTTCTGTCCTACAGATTTGTTGCGTTGGTAGGTATTTAACTGCTTACAGCTGTCTGGATGGTGGCTTTTCATGTATGCACTGAACTGCTATTTTAAGGCTGCAGCTAGAAAGTGTATAATAATAAAAATAAAGACAAAGAAAGCATTAACATGCAGCCTGAGATGTAATGGAAAGACTGCCCATACACTGTTAGGGCAAGACCAAAAGGTTGGCAGTGTTGGTGTTGAAGTAGTGACGACTTTTTAGTTAATGTTTCTGGACACTGTAGAGACAAAAGTATTGGGACACCTGCTCTTTCATTGTTTATCCTGAGTTCATCCTGCTTTTGTGGGAGTAACTGTCTCTACTGTCGAGGGAAGAAGGCAGTGGTGGCTCAGCGCTTAGAGCACCGGGCTATCGGCTATAACAGGGTTGTGGGTTCGATTCCCGGGCTCGGCAAGCTGCCGCTGTTGGGCCCTTGAGCAAGGCCCTTTACCCACTCTGCTCCCCGGGTGCTATAGTTGGCTGCCCACCGCTCTGGGGGTGTATGTGCTCACTGCCCCTAGTGTGTTCGCTACCACAGATGGGTTAAATGCGGAGGACACATCTTGCTGTACAGTGACAAATACGTGCACCTTTACCTTTTCTACTAGATTTCATTGCTTCTCTTCACATTGCCAACTCCCCAACTCATCCAGTACATTAAAAGTACTGGATAGAGCATTATAATTTCCAGAGAAGACACTTCCACTGCTCCACGGCACAATGCTGGGAGGCATCGTACCTCTCAGCCCACACCTGGCATTAGGCATGGTGCCAATAGGTTCCTGTTTATGTCCTATTCTATTGGCAGTATCTCGACAGAGACTAGACAAACTGTGTGGGTGTGCATTTGCACATCTGTGTAAGCAATTGGTGCAACTTACAGTAGCTGAATGCACGCATTGCAAGAGGTGTCCACAAACATTTAATGGGACATGTAATTGGCAGGTGTCCCAATACTTTTGTCCATATGAGATAAGGCTGGATTGGAAGCCTTTTCTGAGGGTTCATGGCTGTAGGTGCTGTTCAGGCTTGTTTAGGGTTTGTTGCCACTGCTGTGATTGCGTTTGCTCTATCAGAGAGTTGTTTGTTGACATCTGTCCTGTGGAAAGACTCGAGAACCGTTCTACTTCACCGTTCTATAAAAGCCAGACTGTTTCAATGAGGCCCAGAAGATGACTTCAGATGCTCCAGACATCAATCACATCACTGCAACCGGGAACCGCTTAAGGCATTGGCGGATCTGTCCTTTAGTGTTTATCCCCATGACAACTCGCACCCGGGTGAGGGAACTCGTCAGTCTTCGTCGTACTCTTAGGGCCAGGTCAGAGGTCAGATATTTGAGGAGCATGGAGTTTGTCAAAGCCCCTTTCAAGCGATGGGATTAATGGGCTATATAATTTGGGGCCTTTAAAAAGGTGAGACTGTGCTGTGGCTGTGTGTATGTGTATGTGTGTGTGAGAGAGAGAGGGAGAGAATGCCTCAATCTGTGTATTAGCATAGTTGGAGGCTGAGCTTGCTCTAAGTTGACCTGCATGACTCTAAGCGCTTGTTGTTGCTTGTGCAGCTCATCGAAAGGTTAACCAGAAACGGAGAGGGAGCGCAAATCCCTTCAGTCATCTGGTCCCCAGGGCGTGCAGTCGGAGTGTGTTTGTGTGTGTGTGGTGCAGTGTGTTTGGTTAGCGACACTCCAAATCACCCTGCTTGCTATCTCTCTCTTTCTTTTCCCTCCAGACACCAGCCCAGCCCTCCGGCCCCATTAGGCTTGCATGTTTTAACCCTCAGAAAGACGCTGTTATCAGTGTTGGGGCTTAAAGAGATACTTCACCCAAAAATGGCTGAGGAGGTGAAGAGGCTTTGTGGCTGATAGCAGTGCAGATGGTAGGGGGCTAACATTCTGATAAGTCAATATCATTTTGGGAGCCTGTGTACACTGCAGCCTCAGCTTTCTGTTCTTGGCTGATGGTTATAGAAATGCTCAGTCTATCCTCCTAAATCCAAAATTTAGCAATCTGACGTCCTATTAAACCACCCTGTCCCATCCCTTTTAATTTATTACTGGTTCTATTCATCAGAGGGGGTCAGGAGGCTTCCTACCATGAAGTAGAATCCACCTGAACCCCAGCCCAGTTCTCTCATGAGTTATCTCCCATCTCTTACAGTCTCCTCCCATATTATCATAGGTTGATGGCATGGTCTGAACTAGCAAACTGGGTATCGCTCTGCAGTTCATTAAACAACTTTGGCAATGGCCAATTTCACCTTCGGAAAGTTATAGAAATACTCAGTCCAATCTAATTTCATATTCCAGTAGTTTACTTAACCCTATTAAACTCAACGCAATTTATTCAGAGACTTTAATGATGGTCCTCTTCAAGGGCAAAAATCTGCATAATTCAGTGGTTAAAACATAAATAAAGTAATTCAAAATGGTTTGATGTAAAACCAATCAAGCTTAATTAGGCCAGGCTAGATTTTTCCTGTCTTTAACTGTCTAGTATTTGTAAGCCTGTGACCATTGCAGCCTCAGCTTTCTGTTCTTGGCTGACAGCTATAGAAATACTCAGTCTTTCAAATTTTATCAAATTTTATACACCAATAGTTTTATTCAACTTTATGAAAGTGTGTGTCTCACTGGCCATCCATTCAGAGGCTTTGCTGATGGCCTTTTTAAAGGGGAAATCCACCCATTTTTCTACATTTAAGCATAATTCAGTGGTTGAGACTTAAGCAAAATCATTTGGTTTGATGTAAAAACTATCCAGACTGATTAGACCAGGAGTTTTTCCTGTCTACATCTGTCTAGCATTGACAAGCCTGTGCCCACTGCAGCCTCAGCTTTCTGTTCTTGGCTGAAAGTCACATAGTAGGATTAGTTACCCCTATAAAACTAAGGGTTTCTCTGGTAGTCAATTCATCCAGTGGCCTCTTTAAAGGGGAAATCCACCCATTTTTCTAAATCAACAAAGTCATTCAGAGTAGTTCAGTGTAAATGAACACTGCAGAGAAACCTTCCAACTCAGAATTGCTCACAGTGTTAGTAATGGGAACCTAGAGGTAATGTCTGCAAAACACCAATATAGCTGTTTTTGTCTTTAACCTGTTTTACTTAAATAATATCATAAAACTGTGTCTCAGTCACCAGACAGTGCATTTAGCTTTTAAAGACATTGAACCTTCCTAGACGTCTGGTTCACCCCTGCTATGAGCAATTCTGACTCAGTAACTTTCTCTGGAACAGAGCACTTCACATCAAACCACTGTAAACGACCTTAATTATATCTCAACCATTTAATTATGCAGGAACTTCCTGTTTAACACGTTTAAATCTATAAGCCAGGAGGTAGATAGTGCTCTTTTTATGCTAACATATTTTTTATCACTGTTAAAAGATGCAAGGCTACCTTTATTGTTGGATGCGGTATATTTTTTCTGGGCTTTTTGATCTTTTTTGGATATTTCATGTGGCTATTTGATATTTGTTTATGGTTTTTAGCTATTATTGAATAAAAGCATGTCAGCCCCAACTGTATCATGCAAATGACATCATGCCAACTGCTCCCCATCAGCCCTTCTTATTCATTGCATTCTAGTATGCTAGCATTTTTGCATGTACTAGCATTGCTGGGCTGGCCACACGCTTCAGGCCTTCCTCCTCCTTCATCACTCACAAAACCAGATGTTTCTGGACATCCACTGCAGGCCATGCCACGCCCCCTCCAGCTGCCCCTGCAATAATTTAATCTCCTTGACTCATCCCACATTGTGGCTTAACCTCGCAAACCACCCATTAGTGCCCTACTCCCACTCCCCTCAGAAAACTTTCACCTTACTTGCCCCTTTTGGTACCACACACACACACACACACACACACACACACACACACACACACACACCTCCATAAAACTCCATTCCTTTCCAGAACAGTTCTCTCAATCCTTGCAGACCTCAGCACCCATCCTCTTGTTCTTTCCACAACACCTCCGCCTGGGCGATGATTAAGAGTCTCCACCGCTCTTAAAAAGCAAGCTTGCACTGCTCATTCTTCATGCAGAGCAACTGTCTGGAACAAACGATGACTAATTCCCCTCAAGTACCACACTGTTGTCCTTAAGCCTACGCTCCTTCCACTCGATCTTACCACACTTATTTTACAAGCCCAGTTCCCACTAATCTCAGGAGACAATGGAGCTAGAGGGGGCACAACGCATTGGTAGGTGTTATCGCAACATCGACCCTTGCAGTGCCATTCACTTAGTTGTGTTGTTTAGTTTTTGGAACCATCACAGGTGCTAGTCTTTGGTCTTTGGATGTCTGAATGAGTCAAGGCATTCACATGATTCAACAAGCTTAAATAATTGATGTCTAAAGTCCAGAGGTTCCACCAGGGGGTCCTCCAGGGGTTCCACCAAGTGTCCTTTTTATTTTCTGACCCATCACAGCCATTACAGATGTTGATCTTTGGTCTTTGGATGAGTCAAGGCATTCACTCAATCCAACAAGTTTAAAAAATAGTCCAAAAGAGTCAGACCAAACTTTAACCAACGTTTTTTTAGATATACAGTCTTTAAAAGGAGTTCTTTCTATTTTTTGACCTATCACAGACCATGTTCTCCTTTGATCTTTGGATGTCTGGATGAGTCAAGACATTCACATGATCCAACAAGCTTAAATAATTGATGTCTAAAGTCAAGAGGTTCCACCAGAGGTTTCACCCGCACTTCCACTAAGGGTTCTTTTTCATTTTATGACCCATCACAGATGTTGACCTTTGCTCTTTGGATGTCGGGATGAGTCAGGGCAATCACATGATCCAACAAGCTTAAATAATTTGAAGTCCAGAGGTTCCACCAAGGGTTCCACCAAGCGTCCAAGGGTCCTTTTTTAATTTTTTGACCCATCACAGCCATCACAGATGTTGACCTTTGGTCTTTGGATGAGTCCTGGCATTCACTTGATCCAGCAAGCCTAAATAATTGAGTCTAAGATCATGCAGGCCAAACCTTACAGACCATCGTTTTTGAAGATACACAGTCTTTAAAAAAGGGTTCCACTATAGGTTCTTTCAGCACTGCCACCAAGACCTACATTTGGTTCTCTCAACAAACATGGTCATGTTAAACCACTATTTAAGACTCTATTAGTTTCTATTAGTAACCCTCAAACTGAGTGTCTCACTGGCAGGCCATATATACATTTTAGCAATGCCCTCTTTATTGACAGGCCAAGCATTAACCACTGTCTTCAAAAAGGGTTCCAAAAAGGGTTCTTTCAGCGATTAAAGGGTTCTTTTCCCCTATCTGTCCTTCTTGCATCTGGGCCGGCCCGCTGTGAGGGCGAGGCTGGTACCAGGGGATACAGGAGGAAGGCCTGTATGTGGGACGTTTCCCAGGCTCCTCAGTGCAGGCGGCATCCGGGGGGGCTGTGTTCTGGTCCAGTTCCTTTAGCGTGGGAGAGTGGCCAGTGAGCCTAGGGATTGTGGTCAGGGCTAATGCCTCTATTACTTACAGATTGGCTGCGATTTGCAAAAAAAAAAAGAGAGAGAAAGCTTGTGAACTTGAACTTAGTTCTACATAACACATCATCACATCTGCAGGGCTGAATGAAATACCCGAGCCTGTCTCGGAGCTGTTTGTGTGTTTTGGAAAATTGAGTGCCCAGATAAGATCCAGCTGAGTGCGGGATTGGGTATTGTATTGTATGTGTGTGTGTGTGTGTGTGTGTGTGAGTGTGTGTGTGGTGATATGCTTTGATGGTAAAGAGCTCTCAGTAATGATTGTGTTTTCCTGTATCTCAAAAACAGCATAGGAACAAGTTGTGGATTGGCTACCATCTTGATCTGAGGGCTTATGTATAAATGTTTGATGGACAGTAATAAAATACAGGCAGTTGTGTTTAATAGGGGGCATTTACACCCCTTTTCCTCAAGTTACACACTTCCCTGTGATGATTTCCACCTTGTCAGAATGGCCAGCTTTAATGCCTGTTCCTTTGAATGATAATAAGCAACTGATCACCATGCCCCACAAACCCCACCCCTTTTCATCACTCCTCTTCACTGGATAGATTAAGGGTCCTATTTTAGCGATCTTTAATAGAGCCGCCAACCCTGCACTGTGCAGCTTCATTTAGGGCGTGTAGGGGTTGTTAATAAGGAACGGGGGTGTACACGCGCCTGTGCTGACAATTCACTGTCAAGATAGCAATGAACGACTCTTGACGTCTGCCTAGGTTGTTTTCAGTCAGTGGTGCTCCTGTGTTTTCCGTTGAGAAAATAGCAATACGGTAGAAATTGACCTGAACCCACCTCAAGACCACCACGCCCATCGGCTTAGATATATTGCAATTAAAACGACGCATACGGCAGCCGTGGAAATAGACTGTTGGTGGGGTGTAAGATAGCAATAAGCATTGCGACAGGTGTAACATAGGGCCCAAAGTCTATCTTCATTTGTCCCTGTTTGTCCATGTCCCACTAGCTAGCTAATATTTACTCCACCTTGAGTACATTTTCAAAATAGCTAAAAAAACCACACCCTGCCTTTTGAAACTCTGCTATCACAACGGAAGTGGGTGGAGCTACTCAGATGGGGTGGGTATAATTCTGAACAGCATGTGAAATATTTGGTTTAGTAAGAGTGTTGTGTTATTTCGCAGTCTGTGGGCTGATAGGCAGCCGTTAAGGTCAATTGGGTCCAGTTTTTGACACTGAATTTCAATGTAAAATATCCTGCCTTTACCCCTCTACTTTCTGCAGTGTGATTGGCTCGCACAAATTTCACAAAACCCCGCCCTTTCAAAATACTGATTTTCCCACCACTTCAAAAGAGCTATTGAATTCTATTGAAGTAGTAGGTGCACTCCAGTATCTGCCAGTATCTGCCTGTGCTGGTTGTGCCATGTGGCAATAGTTCTCTAAAGTAGCACTTCACAAACCCTGGCCAAGGTCTTTCCAAAACCTGCCTGCAAATCTCAGAAGTCTCAGGGAAACATCATGGTACATACTGTGCTATATTCTGCCCTACTGTCCACCCTTAGTGTAGAATTGTGGTAACAGCTTGGCCAGGTTTTGAGTCCTTGAGTGGTCAAGCATTGACTGTCCTCTGCCGTCCTCCTACATACGAAAGGGACATTACTTACATTACTGTGGTGCTGAAGGGTGTGATAAGCTGGGGGATGTTGACATATTCTCCCTCCAGAACATTTCCTTCCAGACTGTATGCGAAGTATCTCTTTGTGGGTATTGGTGAAGTGTGACCTCTTAGGCTGAGATGCTGCAGGGCTAATGTGATGACTCATAGATGCTACACTTGTTGTCTGATGAAAGAGCTCTTCAGTGGCAAAGCAGAGGAATGTTCCCTGCCTAAATAAGATTTGCACTGGAACAGAAGCTGCTCAGCTGGATGTGCCTCAAACATTATGGCTGCTTGCCAATAGGGGGCATTGTCTACCACAGCATTGTTTTTGTTCCCACTATAAAAGGCCTTACAAAGTTAGATTGAACAGGCCAGCTGTTTGGTCATTTTTTGTGATCGTTAATCGTCTTAGCCAGTTTGAAAAAGGTTCTGTACAATGGTTCTTCACCAATGTAATGGTTCTATGTCGAAACTTGACAATAGAAGGAAGCTGGATGCTTAAAAAAGGTTCCTTGCCTCATTAACGTATGTGTCACATTGGTGGAACATCTTTTGCAGATGGCTCTACAGTACGTAGCATCTAAAAGTGCTGCCTGATAAATCAGTATGTGTATATTTATAATCTAAAAAGATCTAATAATCTAATAATATATTATGAATTTATTCTAAAGCCTAAAGTGCTTAAATGCATTAAATTGAATTTCCAATAAACTGATTTCCAATATTTTGATTGATTAATGTTTAAGAGCCATCTGAAAATATCAGCGTCTCAAGCTGGTCGAGACAGACGACCCGCTTAGCTATAGACCACCTTGATCAAATGATCAGCATTAGGTATACTGGTTAACCTGCATGTCCAGTCTGACTATTCGGATCCACCATTAAGACCAGCTTAATGATGAGCTTAGTCGAAATGGTCGTACTGATAGACCAGCTAGTCCATCAAAAAGTATCCTATACTATGCTGGCCAAGATCTAAGCAGCTCAACCAGCTTAACCAATTGGCTCACCAGTATAGGGCATGTTTCTGTTTAGATGGTCAACTTTTCATCCATCTTGGCCATTAAAGACCAGCGTAGACCACCCAAAACCAGCTACCAGCTAAAGATGGTCTGGGATAGTTTTCACAGAGAATTTTACTGGTAAGAACTGAGTTCAATGAACATATAGGCCTCATTGGGTACAGTGAGTGTATGCAGCCTTGAAGGGCTCATACTCTACCTTTTTGGAACAAAGGCGCTATTCCTTTTGGTACACGTTAACAGGGTAGAGCCTTCGCACCGGCTGCACAGGCAGATCGGCACGTCCCGACTGCGCGACTGAAAGCTCCCTTTGATCTCTGGCTGGGCTCCTCCCGGCTCTCTGTTTACTGAAAGGACTGGCTGTTTGTAATCCCCCTTCGAGAGCCGCCACTGCAGGTCACGCTGACCTACTGGAGATGTGTGCAGGGGCCAGACGCAGTCTGGTCTGATGTCAAAAGGGTGTGGGAATGGGCAGTTAGGCCTGTCACATTTATTGCATTATCGAGTGCAATCCACAGTTTCTTTTTTTTTAACGTATGAAACATAAATAAGGAATAGTTCCATAAAAAGATGCAGTTGATCAGCCAAGACATTATTGATATTTGAAGTTTGTGCCCCTTTAGTTTTAAACAGGAGATGCTAAGCTAACATTGCTAATGTAAATCTCTGTGAACACAAGTGGGATCTCAGTGGGATTCGCTGCACTGAGCGATTTCACGTCAATAATTTCTGGTGCAAAAATTTCTGGTGGAGTGTTGAATTTCAGCTTTGCTGAACTTTGACATGTGAATTTGCATCCGCGGCCGATTGGTATGGCTGTGCCATAGACATAATTATTTACTTTGTGTTTTTACTGTTTATAATTGCCATGTTAGATCATGTTAGCATGCTACTAAAACAGCACTAAAACAGAGGACTTTTTGGTGGCTAAATGATTTAACATGGCAGTGCTAACTGCTAATGTTTGTTAGCAGCATTAGCTCTTGTTCTAAAGTAAAGACGAACATGCCTGGAGGGAAGCGCTGAATACCCGGAGTGGTGACACCCCCTATCCCTCCAGACACACCCTGTCCCCTCTGGCATCATCTTACAGATAGACCATTTAGGACCCAATGCATTAGCCAGCCGAGCCAAGCTGGTCCACCCCCTTGACTGTATTAGCTATTATGCTACTACTAGTTATCCAGTGTGTTTTATCTAGTGGTATTTGTTTTTTTTATCACTTTATTATTTTATTTGGGTCCCAATTACCTGCTGATTTTGAGGTTATGCTACGCGGGCATATACAGCTGATACCAACAGGTAAAGCTGTATATGCCCGCGTAGCAACAACAATATTATAATGTTGAATTTGCTAATATGTGATTCAGATTTAATAAATAAAGTTAAAGAGCAGCGCAAAATTTTAATCTGGCATATAAGTACGACAGCCGCGTGAAGATGGACATTTAATCACATGCACGATTTTAACACGTGCATGAATGGAACAGTTGAGGGGGATAGGATGTGTCCGGGGGGATAGGATGTGTCCGGGGGGGGATAGGATATGTCTTGACACCGGCTCCGATGCACCTGCCAGCACCGCACTGGAGCGATGTGGAGAGATAGCGCCATCTACCCACCCTGGACAGAGCGAGGCCAGTTGTGCTCTCACTCTGATGCTAGCAGCATGACCGGGATTCAAACCAGTGACCCTCTGTCCTCAGCCTTATTCCGCTGAACCGTTTGGGAAATCGCATTTGTAGCCTCTCTTTACCTTTAATTTATTTCGAAATGCATTGAATCAAGGTGCCACCGTATCAAAGCTAATCATGATTATGAATTATGAATTTGGTGAATCGTTACACGCCCTACTCTGCTTTTCTAGCCTCAGACCAAGTCCGTTTTACCCCAGGTTTCATCAGAATTGCACTGAGTGACTGAGACATCAGTTTGCCTTCTTCATGGAGACTTTTCTAAGGGGGCGTCAGACTGTGTTGGATCCCTAGATATAGCTCTAAAGCTTTGCGCTAAGCGCTGAGAGACTTGTTTAGGAAAGGAGTGAGACTTAAAGCAAACACACACACACACACACATACACATACACACAAACACACACAGACTTACCCACGAATGTACATTGTACCACTGGGAAAGGGCTGGGGAAAGGGCTGGGGAAGTGTGGAGGAAGCAAAGAAGCAGCATTTGAGCGTTTTTGTGTTGTGTACACACAGCCCAGCTCTGGGAGGACCCTGGGCAAACGTTAGAAGGCGATATGTGTGTGTGTGTGTGTGTGTATGTGTGTGTGTGTTGGCAGCTGGTCACGCTTCAGTAACTTCATCACACCGAGCAATTAATTCATCATGCTCGAGCTTTTCGTGTCGTGTTACAACCTGCATCTCCCTTCAGATTGTCAGGCTTTGTATCTCCGTAAGCTCTTTAGGAGGCCTTATACGGTCTCTGCATTACCTGCTGATTACAGCACTGCACAAACTGCAGCTACAAATGGCTATTGTTCTTTCTCTCTGCTTGTGAGGGTTTACCCTGAGGTTCCACGCTTTTCTCGTATCGCTTGTGTTTGTTCAATGACAGGGGGAGATCCAGCAGCTGCTGATTGTGGAGGACCCCCAGGCTGCAGCTGATTATTGTCTGCATTACATCCCGGACTGTGACTCTTCTCTGCCGTACAGCACCCAGAACTATGACCCTGAGGAGGTGAGAGTCTTTGTACACACACACACAAAAACTACACACACAGAGGTGGATGCAGAGCTGGGCATTTATTTGGTGATGTCACAGATGTCATGAACTTACCTCGCCCTCTCAGTGTGGCCCTCCCTCTGCCCCATCAGTCTATGCTACTCTATGTGCTGTTAGCTAGTGGGTGGTAACTAGCAATCACTAAATTGGGGGGGAAATATGGAAAAACACAATCATTTAGGATGGGGGATGGATATCGGAATGTATTCTGTAGGTATGACAGGTACACTATTTGGACAAAAGTTTTGGGACACCTGCTCATTCATCATTTCTTCCCAAAGAAGAAGTAACTGTGGAAGTAACAGTTGGAGTGACTGTCTCTACTGTCAAGGGAAGGCTAGAGAGCATTGCTATGATGATTTGATAGTATTCAGTGACAAGAAGGTTAGTGAGGTCAATGTTAGTGAGGTCAGGATAAGGGTGATCACCATCCCACATGTAGTGGGCATGTAGTGTATTATTTAGAAATACAGTGGAGATTACAAGCATCGGCTCACAGTTCCAGCATTCCCATTCCCATCCAAATTCCAACATTCCCATGTTTTCTTCCCTAATTAGAACAAATCTACACCTTTGTTTATTTAGCTACACGTTAGCCATCTAATCCCCAACAGCAGTCCTTTGGAGCAAGATACAGGCTTTCAGGATGCCATTAGCAAGATCAGTCCCCACTGATTCCACAGTCATCCGTGGTTGCCAACGCTAATGCTAGCACAGCTAATCTCTTACAGCTAGCAGTGAGCTGTTAATGTGGTGGTAATGTCATTGTGTATTGGTGCTTTTGTTATTCAGTTGCAAAGACCTTATAAGAATTTTAAGACATTATGGACAGCGACGCATCGAGGTCTTCGACCTACAGCTTTAGAAACAACCACAGTCACAAGACAGAGTATTATCTAATCCCCAAAGGAGCAGTTCATTCTAAATAAGCTGGAGCACACCTGCTTCCACTTGCTTAAGCAGTTGGTCTCAGTCGTCAACAATAGATCATATGTGCTCCTGATTTGTCAGAATGAAAACCTGCAGCCACCCGGCCCTTTGCACTACGCCAACAGGGACCATACGTTATTCCAAATGTTTATTTAAAGCCCACATTTTCTCTCTGTCAGCAGACCTCCACACCTTCTAACTCTCAGACTTCTCCAACTACTCTAAATTGGCCCAGTTTCATCCTGTGCATTCAACCTGCCATTCCAAATTCCATTGTAAAGCTAAATGACTGTTTATTTTAACGATCTTTGACCTACATTATACACCAATCAGCCATAACATTAGTACCTAATACTGAGTAGTTTCCCCTTGTGCCACCACAACGGATCTGACCATTTGAGTCATAGACTCCACAAGACCTCTGAAACATTCTGTGGCATCGCCTTCAGCCTTAAGACATAAGCAGCAGATCCTGTAAGTCATGTAAGTTGTGAGGTGGGGTCCCAATGGAGCTCATCAATGAGCCTTAGGTTCCCATGACCCTGTTCCAGATACGCCGGTCGTCCTTCCTTGAACCACTTTCGGTAGGTACTGACCACTGTGCACCAGAAAAACGTCACCAGACTTGCCTGGTCATCGGTCATCATCCAGCCATCACAGTTTGGTCCTTGTCAAAGTGCCTCAGACTCTTACGTTTGCCCATTTTCCCTGCTTTCAACACATCTCCACACTTCAATAACTGACAGTTTACTGGCTGCCTAATATGTAGATACCACCCCCTGACAGATGAAGCCACGGGAGATACAGATAATCACCTGTGGTACTAATGTTATGGCTGTTATTGCTTTCCATCCAGCTTTCCATTCTGCTGAAATCAAAGGTATTAATAGGAAGTTTGCCGCCTCATTTCTGCAGTAACAGCCTCTGCTCTTCTGGTAAGGCCTTCCGCTAGGTCTTGAAACATTGCAGTAAATATTTGATTGCATTCAGATCACAAGAGCATTAGTGAGGTTAGGTGCTGATGTTGGAGGATTCGAGCTCATTCTAGAGGTAGTAGATGAAGCTCCATCACTCCTGAGATCAAAGCTCCACTCCTCCACAGCCTAGAGCTTGGGGGCTTTATAGCCTTCTAGCCAGTGCTTGGTACTTTGGATTTGGTGGCCTTAGGCTCATGTATGGCCGCTCCACAGCATCCCACTCTGCTGGAAATCAGAATTAGAATGGGAGCCTATATAGAATAGTTGGACTTTGTCGAGACACAGGTTCATTTGCAGATGTTTTGCAGTTCTCACTCTGCTTGCTTTTTTGGAAGATCTCTCAGAGTTCTCTTTGGCTTGTTTCGATCTCTTGGGCTTTTAACAGACACATTTACATTTGCTTCAGGTTTTCTGGGCCACCGTCCCAGAGCGGCCGCCTGTCAGAGGCTGCGTAGAGCTGGAGCTGTCTGAGAGCTGCCTTCCCCATCTTTCGCTCCATCACTTTATTTATTAGCGTACTGTCTCCTGAGCTAAAAGGCCTTAAAGGATATTTCACCCAGGGCTGCTATCGTTGCTAATAGCAGATAAAAGCTCTACGATTATATAGCATGAAATGAGATCATGCTAACTTGCCGCCAGCAGAGTTTATCTTTAGATAGTTATGATAGCATTCCTTTAAACCCTTGAACCCTTGAACCCTAGGCTAATTGAGGTGATCATTTTAAGATGTTTTGCTCAGCTGTTAATATGAGATTGATATGTGAGTTAGGTGTAGTTATGAGAGTGGGGAACCATGACATGAAGGACTTCCCATACCTTCACAAGTCTGTTCACAGCTGGTTTGCGGCACATCTGGCATCAGACTCGCAAAGTCGGCTCAGGACATATTAGCCTAAAACTGTCAATCAGAGGGTGACGTGTGTTTGTGTTTGGAATATTCAGCGTAACTGTGAAATGTGCTGATTTTGCAATAACCTAGGCAAAAATTACATTTACATTTACATTTATGGCACTTGGCAGACGCTCTTATCCAGAGCGACTTACAGAGGTGGGCCAATGTAGTGTTAGGAGTCTTGCCCAAGGACTCTTATTGGTGTAGCGCAGCATAGTGACCCAGACTGGGAATCGAACCCCAGTCTCCCACATGGTGTGGTAGCTCACTGGCAGGTAGTGGTGTTATCTGTTGCGCCACACCAAAAATTAGGCTAACCCACAAGCCCTACAAATGCTCCTGACTTCTACCAATAGCTTCATGGTTTTAAAACAGAGACTGCAGAAGTGTTTGGAATGAACTCGGCTCATTTATATCAGCTCCGCTCACCATATAGGAGCACTGTGTAGTTCTATAATTTCAGACTGTAGTCCATCTGTTTCTTTGCATACATTGTTGACCTCCTTTCTCCCTGTTATCAGTGTTCAAGACTGGCCCCGCAGGACTGACCACCACCGAGCAGGTAGTATTTGGGTGGTGGGTCATTATTCTCAGCACTGCCGTGACGCTAAGTGACATGGTGGTGGTGAGTGTGTTAGTGTATCTTGCGCTGGTATGAGTAGTGTATAAGATGCAGCAGTGCTGCTGGAGTGTTTAAACACTGTGTCTGTCCACTCACTGTCCGCTCTTATGAGACACTCCTACATAGTTGGTCCACCTTGTAGATGTAAAGTCTTTCATCAGTTTCATCAGGTTGAGGGAGTACTAACACACCACCACTATGTCAGTGTCACTGCAGTGCTGAGAATGACCCACCACTCAAATAATAGCTGCTCTGTGGTGGTCCCGTGGGCTCCTGACTATTGAAGATCAATGTGAAAGGAAGCATAGGGAATTTTACATGTACTTCTTACATATACTAATGCATATATATATATATATATATATATATATATATATATATATATATATATATATATATATAAAGATAGATATATATATAAAGGAAACCAGACTTACAGGTATGTTCTCTGGAGTGACATGGGACCTTCATCTAATAAGTGGGGTTTATGATCCAGAACTAACCATCCAACATCAGTACCTGACCTCACTACTTCTCCTGTGGCTGAATGCAACCAAATCCTCACGGCTGTGTTAAAAATGTTAAAAAAAAACAACATTGGATGAACAGGTGTCCACAAACATTTGGCCACATAGTGTATGAATTACCTTCTATATGTCTATAGAACCAAGAATGAGTGTGTGTCTGTGTGTGTATGTGTGTGCGTGTGTGTGTGTGTGTGTGTGTGTGTGTGTGTGAGAGTAAGAGAGAAAGAGAAAGAGAGAGATCATTTGGAAGAGCTATGTGGAAAGACACTGTGTGTGTGTGTGTGTGTGTGATGATTTGTGCTTGTTGTGTAAGTGTGTCTGTCTGAAATTGGGCATGTAGTTTGTGAGTGTGCACGTGAGAGTGTGTGGTTGTGTGTCTGCACGTGTGTGTGAGTCACAGCGATGACTAAGTGTGTTAGTGGGTTGCATATTTGGGAGAACCCTCTGGGAGGAACTCTTGAGGTCATGTGGAACATTTAGTTGTGCACAGAGCTTCCCACGCCCAGTGTACGGATGTGTATGTGTGTGTGTGTGTGTATGTTTCTGTGTTTGTGTGTGTGTAATTGTCTGTCAGCAGCCACTGAGAGGCAGAGCCATTTGGCTTTCTTCTCTGCACTGGGCCACAGCTGAGAGAACAGGCTGTAAAATCGGGTCTCATCAACATCCTTCGCATTACTGACCCAGTTCTGCTGTTACACACTGATCCCATTCACAGCCCTCCCATGCCATCAACAGCTTCCATCACACACACACACACAGACACACACATACACACACATACACATACACACTCGCTCTGGTTTGTTTTTGTACACTTATCAATGTGTATGTTGTTTCTATACGTATAGATCATATTACATCAACTGCATTACTCTAGTGTCAGGATTTGGGGTTATCATTTTCTGCACAGTAGAACAGTGCACCAGCACACCAGAGTCTGCTAAATCCTTCTCAAGGTCCTTTGCAGTCAAACAGATGTTTTGGTTGGCCTTTCTAGGAATTCTACGAGCAGTTCTCTCAGAAAGTGTCTTCGGTCTTGCAGAACTCAGCTTGACCTCAGCTTCTATTGCTTTGTGGGGTTCAGTTACTTAGCTAGGCAGCTGCTTAGAGGAGGCCTGATGGCTGCTGATTGACTAGACAAGGTTCGAGGAGTCAAAGACCCCCGTTTACACCTGACCACTTCATGTGAGTAGTATCTGGCCCATATCCTGATAGGATTTCAACCACATGAATTTACACTCACAGTTTAATGAGTCTTCGGTTAGTCAAATGCTAATTCACTCTTTGCCAATCAGTTATTACTGGTGTTTTTGGTTGTACTGGAAGGAGGTTTGGTTGGGGAATGGGTCTTGGAGAGAGACAAATGTAGTTACACTGCTATAACACATGGCTCAAATACGTCACAGACCACCTCCTAAAGTGGTTAAAGTGATGGGATTTGGAGTATAATCCAATTAATGCTCAAGACACATGAAGTGACCAGGTGTAAACAGGGATCTATAGAGTGTCCAAAAAGCATTGTATCACTGTAAACAAACCATTGCCTTAACAAGCTAATGATGTTTTTTTTGAGACCTTGGTACAACTCATCTGAGATGGGGTGCCCAAACTTTTGCATGCCACTTTATGTGAGCAGCTATATGTAACATTAGTATATCCCATATGTACTACATATATGGGATGTTTTATTATGGCGCATAGCTGCTCACATTTTGCCGCTGTCACGCAGTCACGCTTTAATACAGTGGTTATCAACCCCAGTCGTGGGAACAAGGCCTGACAGTTTCGTCCTTTTCCTGCTCTCACACATCTGATTCAACTCAGGCACGGTACAATCAGAGGATTGTTATCTGAGGAGTTCAGTCAAGTGTGTTGGAGCAGCGGGTCTCCTGGAATGGAATTAAAAGGCCTTGTTTAGTGACCTCTAAAGGAATACTCTAGTGTTTTTCAGTGTAACATGGAGCACCTGGGTTGTATGGTCAGTTTCCACGGATAACCGTTTCTACACGAATCTCTTTAATTAGAAAACAACATTTGGGGAATTGTGGAATTCTGTGTGGAATTCTGTGTATACATGTATGGGATGTGTGCCTATACAATGCACAATGCTCTAGGATCCTCTAGGAAACCTCTAGGAAATTGTAAGGAAGTGCATTGAAGGTATTGTCTGTGGTAACTGACCGTAGGCTACAGATGTGGCAGATATAGATTAAGCCAGAGTATTCCCATCAGGAATCAGGAATTACCACAATTCCGTCTCCGGATGCAACATGAGATGCTTTTTGGTGAGTAAATGTAAGAAAGTGAAGTCCATAGGGGTCATGTCCACTTTCAAAGTATGCATTATGCAGGTTTCTCCTCCTTTGTTTTGTGTCATTCTTCTTCATTCATTAACCAGCCCTAAACTGTAACCCCGCCCCTGTCTTACAAAAGGCCACACCCCTTAAGCTTGAGGACACCATGCAAGGTGATGAACCAGAGGCGACAAAGAAACGCTCCAAAAAAGACAGGAAGGGCAAAAAGAACAGAAAGAAGAAAGACAGAGGTAAGAAAGGGGACAAGAAGGAGTCCCGGAAGAAGAGAAAAGAGATGGAGCCTCTGGAGGAGGGGTTCCTGGAGGTGTCCACCAATCTGCCTGAGTATTTGATCCGAGGCGTCACATCAACTGTGACGGAACATCCGACAACAGCTGCTGAAACTCCAGCTATCAGCACTGACCAGATGGACCTAATCCCTGAGATGCCCACTCACGAGCCAGACTCCAATCCTGAGGACCCCTCCGTGCCGCCCACTCCGCTCTCCGAGAACCCTGAGGAAGCCACTGTAGCATTCACTTCATTGCCCCAGTCTCCACAGACTGAGGTGGAGGTAGATTGCAAACTTAGCTGACCCTTGCCCTTCCTCCTCATCCTCACCCGCTGACCTTCTTAACGCCTCCTAACGCAGATACCATCCCTCATACCCAACCCCACCCTTAACCGCCAGCCACACCACTAACCATCCACCGCTGCAGTAACTGCCCACTGTGGTCCGCTGTGGCCCTGTAGTTGAAAGGTGCAGTAAAGAAGAGTAGAAGCTTCATGGAAAATCAAATTTACACAATTTACACTTTTGAAATTTGCTTCTTTAGATTTGTACTGGAGCGACACGCGGCTAATGATCTAATCTAACCCTGAATTATCATAAACTTCCCTCAAAACGTTTGTTGAATAGCTAAATACAGTGGGAACAGTCATTTTAAAGAATGGATTGTGCACTTTTGTCCTTTTTAAAGTAACAGTTTGTATGACTTATAGCTGTAATTTGAGCCATTCAGTTGTTAATTGAAATAAATTAGCTTTTATTATATGTTAGCTACTTTGACCTAAGTGCAAAAAGTAAATTTCATTTTTTCTTTTTTTCATTTTACATAGTTTGCAGAACAACACTGCAGTTGTTTGGCCACAATGCTAGCTAATTGATGTTAGCGTTAGCTAAACGTTAGCTGTTTTTTGTTAGCAAAACAGTAAAAACAGCACAAACTTTTCTTTTCAAACTTTTGCTTTTATTCACAACTCAACACAGTGATGATTTAGGCGTGCAGTTTGCACAATCGATACCGCGGTGGTTTAGCCACAGTGCTAGCCATTTATACATTAGCTTCTATTTCATGTAAGCTACATTAACCTCATAGTTTCAGTGTAAAATATGTAACAACAACCATGTATTCGCTGTATCACTTTTGACCCTTTTTATAGGTTTACAGAGTACAAAATCAATATGCGGTGGTTTAGCCACAATGCTAGCTATCTGTACATTAGCTTCTATTTCCTGTTAGCTAAATTAACCACATCGCTTTAACCCAAAAACTAAACAGCTAAACAGTGAAAACAACACAAACTGTTCTTCATTTTTATAAAAAAAAACGTCATCAACCGCAGTGATTTAGCTACAATGCTAGCCATTACACATTAGCTTCTATTTCTTGTTAGCTACATTAACCATGTCGCTTTAGTACAAAAATAAAAAAACAGCTAAACAGTGAAAACAACACAGACTTTTCTTCATTTTTATTAAAAACATCATTGTTTATACGCAATTCAACACAGTGATGATTTAGGCGTGCAGTTTGCACAATCGATATCGTGGTGGTTTAGCCACAGTGCTAGCCATTTATACATTAGCTTCTATTTCTTGTTAGCTACATTAACCATGCACAAATTAACAGCACAAATTATTCTTTATTTTTATTAAAAATGTTTCCATCACAGTCTCCATTCCAACTCAACAGCCAGTAGTCAACCAGTGGTTGTTTAGGCCTAATGCTAACTGAAGTAGGTTAGCTTCTATTTCTTAGCTAAACTAACCCTGACATTAGCTTCTATTTCTTGTTAGCTACATTAACCATGCACAAATTAACAGCACAAACTTTTCTTCATTTTTATTAAAAACATTTCCATCACAGTCTCCATTCCAACTCAACTCAAGTCAACCAGTGGTTGTTTAGGCCCAATGCTAACTGAAGTAGGTTAGCTTCTATTTCTTAGCTAAACTAACCCTGTAGTTTCAGTTTAATCAAACAAATAAAACAGAGCTAACAGCAAGTCCTAAAGGCTGAATTCAGTGCCCCTTTTTACTGATAATATTATATTTAATAGTTTCAAGTGCAAGGACTTTTAGTTCTGCTTGACCGCTGCATTAACCTCATAGCTTCGGTGCAAAAAGAAGCAAATTTCAGACACTTTAACAGGTCATGACTAGTCACGTACGTTTAGAGGAAAGGAAAAATATGTGTAAATTTGGTTTGATTTTTATGATTCATTTCAAAACTGTGGCTTTTAATTACTCATGGATTATTATGGCTCATCTTCAGCTGCAGTACATGGATTCGTGCAGACGAAAGTGAGAGATAATTCATGTGTTTTAGTGTGTGCCTCCAATCCCATCCCTGTGCTTTTATGATAGCAAAAGCTCCGCACAGCCTCACCTGCCTCGCCTTGCGAAATTGAGTTTCTGTGTTTCAAAGGCATTTTTGCCGTAATAGAGCTGACTCAAAGCAAATCTTATTATACCTCAAATGTAGCTCACAGTAATCCATCACTTTGATGCTTTCGCCTATTGCGGCGGTGATAGATGTAGGTGTTGATTGAGTTTTCAGGGGGTTTTTTTTTCAGTTTTTTTTCCATTTTAAATTTTGCTGAGGGTGTGTAAGCTTCACTGGCTGATTCCGATGTGCAGAGTTTACTTTTCCGTGTGGCTCCCTGCTGCTTCGCTGCCACCATCACATGTGGCTCTCCTGCTGATATCACCCCTTATTAATGAAGCAGTGGAGCAGCAACTACCTCACAACTGCTACTCAGACCTTCATAACTCACACCCGACGCTGGCTTTGTAGCACCAATGTTTTCACCCCTACCCCTACCGCACTAATATTCCCTGGAATCGCAAAGCAACACTGGCTTCCGCTGTCCAATCCACGCTGACCCTGGTTGACCAGGCATGCTTAGGATGTGGACTGGGAGTTTTCAGTGTTGCTGAGCGTCTTTGTTGTTGCCGCCACTGCTGCTGTGTTGTGATTCCGGTCTGCTCTGTGCAGGAGGAAAGGCCTATGAACAAGCCGGAGGTGGAGGAGTACACTCAGAGCATCTATGGCAACACGTACGATGACCTCTCTGTCTCCACGGTAACGGTGGGCGCCAATATCAGCGAGTATGAGGTGAATATGAACAGCTTCATGTTGTGAAAATAATAAAGTTTGCTGGATTTTCCTGATTCGAATGAGTACGCTGATCACGCATGAATAAAAAATAGTACATCAACCCAGTTTTGCCTCTCAGTTCACTTCTGGGTAGAATTGTGCTGCTGTAATACTGTATATTTAATGTGGAATCAATGTACTAATTTCAGTCAGATTTAGTACCGCTTTTCTACAACACACCCTAGACTGGTCAGCCAGCTGGCTTACCCCTTAACCCTGGGTTTATTACTCAGTTAAAAATCCTAATGTAAATTATTTTGTTTAGTGTATCTTGTGGAGTCCCACAGGATTCTATGTCGGGGCCTATGAAGCTAATGTTAATTATGAAGTTATGAGAGCGAAGAACGTGATCGTGCTAGCTAGGTTATGATGCTCGATCAGTTTGGTCATACTAGTCAAAACCAGCTATACCATCGAACTCACAGCGGCTTGTGTTTAACATCAGCTCCTGGAATATGACGACTTCAAGAACAGCACAGAGAGCTCTGAGCTGGAGTACGAAGAGTACGAGGTCGACGAGGATCGCTTTGGCCCAGCTGAGAGAGAAGGGGCAGAGACATGGGATGGACAGGTGAGTCTCAGAGTATGATCGCCATCCACTAGCCAACATTTCCCACGCTCAAAAAATATACTTACACGGTTTTCCACAGTTTTCCAAACATAGTCATGTATTCTGCTAAGGCTGTTTCTAAGTAGGCATTGATATGACATCTCTGTTCTCTCTCAGGGAAGTCATGTTTTTGAGAAAGGCCAAAAGGGAGAGCCAGCCGTCCTTGAACCGGTGAGAGCGAAGTATAAATCGTCTATAATTTCAACAGGTTTCATCAAACCTTTGATGATTATTTTAAGATGAGATTAAGCTGTGTTTTGTCTTCACCAGGGCACAGTGTTTTATGGACCTGCTGGGCCTCCCGGACCTGCGGTAAGTCTTCTTATTGTGCCTTACCAAAGTATTCATCTTAAGCCATTTGTTTCAGTAAGTAGGCAGTGTTCTTAGTGTGTGTCTGTTCCTTAGGGTCTACCTGGTATTCCTGGAGTAACTGGTCCCCCCGGGCCCATGGGAGACCCAGGTGATAGGGTGAGAATACCCCCAAACAATTTCTCTTGGTTTGGTCGCTTGGTTCTGCAATAATTGTCAGGTTCAGGTGTTATATATATATTTCAATGTTGAAGTCTATCTCCTGCTTGTAATTGATTGTGGTCTAGATTTAACCTTGCTTTCGTTTTTTCCTCTCTACTTCGTTGTTCTTGTGCTTTCATTTCTCTTTTGTAATCTTTTGACATGCTGGAGTCAGTCAAAATCCACAAGGCCAGCATAAAAACAAAGCAGAACACTCAGATTAACAACCTGTGGAATGTTTTGGAAGGAATTTATTGATTAATACATTTATTAGAGTCAAATTTAAACTCTATTGTTGCCGGTCAGGGTTCAGACATTTTCACAAGTTTGCTGGCTACAGTTCCAGGTCAAACAGAACTTTGGTTTAGATAGGACTTTGATATATACTTTTAGATATAGTTGAATTCAAACAAAATGTTGTTGAACTACAGCTTGAATCCTAGATTTATTATTCAGTTATTAATCCTCATGCAGAAACTGTTGTGAATTAGTTAGTAACAATTTGATTTAGCATATCTTTTGGGGTACCCCAGGGTTCTATTTTAGGACCTATAAAATTATTGTTAATTATGACAATAATGTAGTTATGAAAGTGAAGACGTGTGGAAGCTACAGTCACATTTTGTTGAGCTGCAGTCAATGTTTTGGGCTAGTTTTGGGTTTTCGAGAAAGTTTGATTGGTTAGGTCAATTCAAGCATAGATTTATTGATCTACAGTGAAATTCACACAGAAATTTGTTGGGTTATCGTTGAGTTTGGAGAACAAATTCTCAATGGGATTGAGACAGAATTTTGTCAAAAGTCTAAAGTTGAATACAGACGGAATTAAGTTATCTTAGGCTGTATTATTGACGTTCACCCTTCGGAAAGAATTTTGTTGACTGCAGTCGAATTCAGACAGAATTTTGTCAGTCGGATTTGGATCAAAATTTCAGGCCAGATTAAACTTCTAATCCAGAAGTGCAGAGGAAGTGGCAAGGGCCAACAGTGGATATTGAGAATGGCTGTCCAGATGCTGAGTATGAAAGCTCTGAGGGACCTGCTGACCTGGCTCCGGACCTCAGGCATCAGGGAGCCATGACTCATATAACACTCTGACCTGATTTTCTGTGTGTGCTGTGTGTGTGTGTGTTGGTGTGATTATCCCTGTGGAGTTACCCATTCCTATCATATCCCTCAGCTGATTCATGCAGTATAAAGTTCACACACCCGTGAGGCACAGTTATAATAACCAGTAACAGAATCATGCTGTTTTAATTACTACTGTATTTGAATGGGTTTTGAAAAAACACAGATTCTACATATTGATGCAGAATGTAAATGAAATGTAAATGAAATTAATTCTGTAAATATGCATTTGTAAGAAAAGTAAGTGTGCCCATCTGAGTTCCCTTCAATTTCAGCACTTCTAAATTGTGGTCTGGTCATTACAGACAAACACAGTCTAACTGAACTATTAACACACAAAGTTGAGTTCATTAAGTATACATCCACAGTGCAGGCTAGAAAAATTAAGTAAAACCACAATGCTCCCTCAACCATACTTCACAGTTGGAATGATGTAGCAAATGAGGTATGAGGTAGCAAAGCAGCCCCAAACCATGATGCTCTCATCTTATCTGAAACACCTTTTGACCAGTTCCCTCTAGAAGAGAGTCACTTACTTTTTCTAGCCTGCACTTTGGATGTTTACGTAATGTGCCGTACAGTACAACTGTGTGTTATTAGTTCTGTTAGTTGTGTTATTTAGACTAGATAACAATCAGACCTTATTTTATTAGTAATGCAGAAAGGTTGACTTAATTTTTAAATTAAGAAAATATTCAAGATTTAGCACTGTTTCTACATGGCTGTTTGTCTTATCGCTTTCATTGAGCCTGATTCGGATCCATTTCAGACTTGTGGCACAAACTTGCACAAACAGCTCGAGTGCGTAAAGCAAATAGGGACACACCAGCAAATTCAGCAAAATTCTGAAATTCATGATCAAATTTCAAAGATTTAACCTTACCTATTATTAGTAATGAAAAATGATGTATTTAGAAGAGCAACATGCAACATATCAGCATTTCCATCAGTGGTCTCAGACTTTGGACTGCATGTATATATCAGGAATGTATGACAGAATGACAGTAATAATCTTAAGTGATAAGGCTTAAGTGCTTCATTATTAACAGAAATAATAAATAATAAAGATATGCCTTGATTCCTTCATTACGACTCTGCTCAGCCTCTAATAGCCATACAGCAGATGTGCCTTTTTGAACTGCTATAGAGTTACACAGTCTTTGGATTCAGGGTCTCTGTTTCAGCTCCGTAGGCATGCTCAGACTTAAAGAGTGTAAGCGAAGCTTCAGCAGGGGAAGAGTTCCACTTCAGACGTCAGGCTCTGCAGCCTGAGGCGGCGCTTGCTTGTCTTGCAGTCTGCAAATGTGTACGTTACTCACAACACTCCTGGGCTTGACAGGTATGCTTAGATTTCCTAGCGAGGGGTAGAGAGGACCTGCTGTTAGCGCCGCTGCCTCTAATTGACAGCTTTTATTAGCCAGGCTCTTTAATGTTTTAGCCGGGGCTTATAGGAGCATTAGGCTTTTATAAGAGCGTGGATCATGCCGGGCTCTGGAGACGAGCTAATTGATAGGGAGCTGATGTTGACTGATGTGCCTGCTGGAAACAGGAGGTGTGGGTTGTTGTTACAGCGGCTGATTTGCGGAGAGTGGCGTGTTTTCCAAAACACACATGTTCTGTAGATGTGAGCTTTAGGGTACACACTTGTACACACCTACGCATGCATGCACTATATAAAATAAAGGTGCTTCCACAGGTTCTTTGAGGGATGCAGAACCACTTTAGGTTCCATAAAGAAGGTCTGAAGAACCTTTACTTGATTTACCAATATAAAGATCCTCCTCACTCGCGTCTCATCTCCGTTACAAACATGGTTCTTCTATGTGTACTACCATGTTTTTTTCCACTTCAAGGGGCCTGAGGGGCGTCCAGGTCTTGCAGGGGCTGACGGGATACCAGGTCCTCCAGGAACCCTGCTGATGCTACCAGTGAGTAGGGCAAAAACCTTTCATTCTCACCCATACCTGCTACACTCACCTCTGAAACCACCTATGGCTGGAGGTAGAACATCTGCAGTGCACTGGCATGTGTTGGCGGCAGTAGCAGTTTTTGGCCACGTGGTGGAGCTATTATATCAACATACATACATTTGATAGAGGTTCCAGTGTAGTAGGAGCTCATTTTGCCATGAAATGCATTAAAGTAACAGCTTTTTGTTTTATGTGTTGCTTAGTTGATGATTCATTTGCTGGCACTGTTTCCAGCCATTGTGAAAAGTAGCTAGGGATGCTAATACTATGTTAACTCCCTTTATATATCTCTCTCTCTCCCTATCTCTCTCCCTCACCTTCTCTCAGTTTCAGTATGGGGGCGACTCTCAGAAGGGCCCTGTGGTGTCTGCTCAAGAAGCTCAGGCCCAAGCTATTCTTCAGCAAACCAAGGTAAGACCTGAACCACCCCTCCCAAAGCACTTCATCAAAGTTAACCTGGCTAAGCTCCTTCCAGCCACCTCCGCATAATCATCTGTAATGCATTCAGCGACTGTAGTCCGCAGTTTGGGGGCTTAATGAATGCGGAGCCGTGACTCACTCTTGGCTTGCGCTCCATGAACATGTACAAACACAAGCGAGCTGCTGTGAACTCTCAAATCTCTAACTACAGTATGTTTCCTCTCTCGTAGCTCTCGCTGAAGGGACCCCCAGGACCTTTAGGCCTTACAGGGAGACCAGGACCAGTGGTAAGAGCCTGCTATTAGTGCAGGATTAGTGCTGGAAAATCGAAGACCTGGACATTTTAAAACTATTTTACAGTCATGGAAACTCCTGGCAAATGAAAAAACAATTGGAAATACTAGTGAGACCCTGGAAAAGTTGAGCTATTGAGCCACTGAGATGTGAGATGCATGTATTAGCTACTGATGCTAGGACTCTACTAAACACGCATGTTCCTCACACATCAGCCAGCTTTCTTCATCAATTCATCGTTGTTTAATGGACATTTTCTTTCAAGACAGCTTTCAAGCCAGCATCTTTCAAGATGGCTGTATTGAGTCCAGCCACGGGTCATTTAAGATAAGATAAGATAAGATAAGATCATCTTTTATAAGTCCCACAGTGGGACAATTCACAGCGTCACAGCAGCAAAGGGATAGCAAGACACTCAGATGCAAAAAGTAGATAGATGACCAGTATATACACAATATATATAATAGAAGTCAAAAACTCTGAGGAAAAACAATATTATTTACAGATAATTGCAAATTATCCCTCAATTGCACAATTGGGGGGGGGGGTGTATTGCATATTTGCTCCCAATTTGGTGACAGATTGACAGAAAAATTCAGAATTAAAGGCACTCTTTATACACATCTTCATCTCTAACAGGACAAAGAATCATTCAAAACATTACCCCTATGTGCAAGCTTTCGCTGTGTTCATGACCTTCTATCTAACCTGCAACTTGACTCTCTCTACATCGCCATTATTTAACTCTGCCAGAATAGCACTACAGAGTCCACCTCCAAAGACAGCTCTGAAACCAGTAAGCCCTGTTAAATGTTAAGAACTACCAGATTCAGATTATGGCAAAATTTGAGAAACAGCATAAATGGAGATGCAAAGGCAATATAGTTTGTACTAAGTGTTAAATAATGCATCCAGGAGCCACTAAGAAGCTTTTAATAGGCCCATTGCTTATATCTTGTCGTGTATGGAGGTCATGGAAAATGTCCTAGAAATGTCCTGGAAAGTCCTTTTTATAAGTATGGAAACTCTGAAGAACCTCACAGTATGAATAGGTCAAATCCAAACTGAATGTGGGAAATGTAGGATTGCTATGAGGGTTGTCAGGCCTCAGTTAGAGCAGGACTGAAAACTCAGCTTATATATATATATATATATATATATATATATATATATATATATATATATAATCAAGAAGCCTTTGTTACCATAACTTTAAATGGTATTTTACTTATTGTGTATAGATGTATTTTCTGTAAGTGAAACAACCCCATTAATCCATTTTCCTGAGTGTATTGCATTCAAAGGCTGTGTTATGTGAGATGTGTGTGTGCGTTCCAGGGTTTACCGGGTCCCAGTGGCCTTAAAGGAGACAGTGGGGATAGTGGACCTCCTGTGAGTAATTTCTCGCTTGTGTTCTCTGCTTTGTTGCTGTTGCACTATATCAAGTGTAATTGAATGAGTAATAGTAATACGATGCTTTTTGAGTCTCATGTTGCTGTTTCTGTATGCATGCCGACATAGTTTACAATACAGTGAACAACCAATAAACTCAATAAACTGTCTATTCTTCCTCCCTGCTTGTTCCACCTCTGTCTCACAGGGGCCCCGTGGGTTGCCAGGCCCTCCAGGTCTAATCGGGAAACCAGGCAAAAGGGTAGGAGCTTTGCACTGCATTGTTACCAACTCTGCATTTCCAGAAAAGTTCCCAGTTTTCCCCATTTATGGACCCTAATTACAGGCTGCAACTGATGGAAGTGTTATGCCACCAATGACAAAGCAATTATCTCCAAATACTTTGTGCAGCATTCGTCACCCACTGACGATGTCTCAGTATCACCCACAATGATACAAATACACTAGTAACACCTAGCAATGTAGCAACACCAACTGCCTAACAACCTCCTAGCAACACTTTGACAACCACCACACAACATCTTAGCAAACACCTGAAACACCACAGAAAACGACTAGCAACACCATAGCAGCCACCTAACAGCCACTTAGCCATATCATTGCAACCACCTGGCATGCCATTGCAACCTCTTAGGAAAACCCTATCGACCTAGTACCCCCCATTTTCAGTCCTATACAGCAAACTCTGTGCAGTATGCAGTTATGAGAGTGATGGAGGTTGAGGAGCTGGAGTACAGACCCACTTACAGAACAGGCTCTTAGGGTTTAAGGGTGTAAATGCTAATATGATGCAAATGCGTGTTCAGGCTGTCTATCTTAAACTTTGTTTCTAATGAATATTGCATAAGTGAAGGAAAAGTACATGGGGCTGCCCAGTAAAGCAACGCTGTATGCTTCTCCTCAGGGTCGATCAGGGTCAGATGGAGGCCGAGGAGCTCCAGGAGAGGCTGGAGCAAAGGTGAGCTTCATACAGAAAGACTTAGGCATTCGTCTGCAGTTTAATGGTTTAAATAACCCTGGTTTAGTCTCCAGCTGCATGTCTGATTTCACTCAGTCTAATACTGATAGTCCTCCTGAGGTAGAGCTTGCTATGAAAAATATAATAATCATAATAATAAAAATTCATTTTCCCAATGACCGTAGTTGTTCACTCTACATGTATTGATCATCTAATCACTCACACCTTCATGGCTGTGTCGGTCTCCGTGGGTGGTACAGCTAGGCATGTGCTAGCCTGTGTTGGTTTGGCCTGCGTTTGGAGCATTGGAACAGCTACAGTCGAAGCTAATGCTTTGTTACACTCGTTGAATGAGCCTCTGGCTTTCCAGAGCCGCGCCATACTGTAGAGCTGAGAATGGAGAGCATTCAGGCCGGTCCAGCTGCATGACAGGATCAGTAAATAAAGCACCGTCCCCTCGTGGAGTGACCGCGGCTGTCAGTGGTGGGTTTGTCATGGAGAATTCACGGGGTCTTCTTCTGTCCTCCCTTCTGAACTCCAAACGCTGCCTTCCACCCACAGACCCACAACAGATGGAGGCGATCCACAGAGACCGTGCATCAAACCATGCATTAGACTTCTCTCACTATGTGTGTGTGGTGTGTGTGGGGGGGGCGGGGGGGTATTAATGAAAAGCAAGTGAAAATGCGATAGAAGGACTGGCTTAGGTTCACATGTCATGGTAAACTAGTTTTTTTGTTGCCATTTTGACAAAAAATTATGCTTTTTTTACTTGTAAAGGATTTAGTGGACATTTAGTGGACGTTTAGTGGACATGTAGTGGTTGGTGTGGCGTAACAGCTAACACCACTTCCTTTCAGTAAGCTACTAAACCATGTGGGAGACTGGGGTTACACCAATTAGAGTCCTTGGGCAAGACTCCACATCAGCAATGCCACCCGGCACTACTTTCTGTAGGCGAAACCACAGAAAATCTAACCTTTTCTCTCTGTTTTGTCCCTATTCAAGCGGTGTGTAGCCTATTCAAGCTAATTATGCTGTGTGAAGCGCTATTTGTTTGTTTTCTCCCTGACCTTTATTCTGTAGCCGTGTCTGGTTTGTTCCAACATGCTCTGCCACTGATTGTGGAAGCAGCCGTGAAGTTGGTAAACATGCACATGAAGCCAAACCTATTAGTATTGTATTACCTGATGTTATAACATGGCTATCCAGGGCAGAAACACAACGCATGAGGGCTGTCGGTGTGTACGTATGTACACTGTATGTGTGTGTGCACGCTTTTCAGTGCGTTTATAAGTGTGCCTGTGTGCCAGCCCGCGCATACTATATGTCTTGCTCATGCATCTCTATCTTTCATGCAGGGTGACAGGGGCTTTGATGGACTACCAGGGCTTCCAGGGAACAAAGGACACAGAGTGAGTTGGGAACACAGCGGCTGCTTAATCAAATCCTACAACCCAGCTCAGCCAAGCACATCTGTTTAGTGGCAAGATGCCTGCGCATCCAGACCGCTTCCCTGCTATCTTTGATCTCATTCGCCACATACACTGAGAGTGCTCTTTTTTCTGCAGTTGGATGATCTGTTATCGAGTGATTGGTGTATACTTTGTGTGTTTCAGGGAGACAGAGGAAAACCAGGACTGCATGGGCCGGTCGGAGAGCCTGGAGAGAAGGTGACAGAAATCTCTCATTTATTCACCTTTTTAATGCTGATGCACAACAGCAGCTGTTTGTGCCTTTTAATCTGCAGTTTTACATTAATAACATGACATCTCAATGATCTTCATTTTTGGACTTTTGGAGGATTTAAGCTGAAAATTTTACATTGACTTCCGTTAAAAGTTTAAAACAGCCGAACTATGGCAGCGCATCCAACAATAAGGGCAGCATTGGATTTTTTTTATAGTAATAGAGCTCCAATTACACATGCTAAGTCATTTTACCGGATTATTTTGTGTTGTTAAGAGTGAACAACATTCAATTTCCCCTTATTTTCATGTGCCATTAGCGATTCCTAACAGAACACCATCCCACAAAAAAACACCACATGAATGAGTCTGATGATAAAAAATATAACAAATAGCCCATGTGGACAGACACAGGCAAGTGGTCAACACACCATGCTTGCATAACCACTCAGCTGATTAACTACTATATTTAAAAAGACACATTTTGATCTGTCTTGATTGAGCATCATGGTTTGATGGCTAACATCACTGTTGTTCTTTATAGGATATTTGGTAAAAGTGATGGGTCTATATAAAGCCATGACAACTCAGAGAGCAATTTGAGTGCTTAAATGGTTTAAATAGTTTGCCTGGTTAAAATGTCATTCTCTATGATGCACCACCAGATGTTTTGTGATGTTAAAAGAAAAAAACATCTTGAGATTATGGCGCTACTGCTTTTCCCCCTTATTTTTATGTGTCGTTAATGATCTGTAACAGAACACCGTCCCATTAAAAAACATCACATGAATGACTCTGAGCTGAGTAAGCAGTATAATTAAAAGCCACATCTTGATCTGTCTGGGTTGATCACCATGGTTTGGATTGGCAAACATCACTGGAGTTATACTGCTTAAAAATGTTGATTATTCAAGGTTTCTATGGTAAATATAATGGTCTATATTGAGCCGTGACAACTCAGAGAGCAGTATGAATGCTTAAATGTTTCAAATGGTTCCTTACCTGATTGAAGGGCTCTTCTTTATTATGATTCTTAAAATAACCCTTTAAAACTGATTCCATGTAGCACTAAAAAAATGATTTACCTTGAGTCAAAGGACTCGAGTCAGAGTGCACTGACGTAGAATTCAATACAGAGTGCATCTCAGACACGTCAGGTGAGGCAGACTTAAAGACCGCCGTAAAGGATTTCAGGGACAGCCTAATTGAGCGTTTAGTCTTTTCGCTAATAAGCTCTTGAGAGATCATGCTATCCCAGGTGTACCAGCCGCAAGAGCTCATGAATGGTATGAAAGGGAACATGGAGAACAGCAAGCACAGTGGATCTCATTATGCAGAGTTGCGAAATGTATTCTGTAGCGATTCGTGCTGATCAAAGCTTCCGAGAGGAAGACCAAATAAGAATATCTTTGCATACATAACTCTTCACTGTCATCGTAGCTGAGCGTGAACGCAGCAGAGAAGGTGCAATCTGAACTGAGGTGGACCCTTTAACTTCATTCGTATTGTTCCGTTATTTTTTTTTACGGAATTGAACGGTGGTTTATACAGAATTTATAATGGTCTAGAAATGAAAGGTAGAGAAAGATGCATGGAAATAGTTGCTATTAAACAGTACAGCAGCTGTGTTTAACCACCGAGATGACATTTACTCTGCTTATGACTGTGTGATCTTTCAATTTACATGATATCACTATGTTAATCAGATTCACATGAATGAATTGGGCTACACCAACACAGATCTTGCTATTGTTGACGTCCAAGGTTTTATTCACATGCACATCTTTTCAGTGATGTCAGTGCAAAGCAAAGTGAAGAGGACTGTAGGTGGTAAGGCATCTAAAGCTGAGTCTATGATATGCTCGATTTTAGGAGGCAAGGGGGTTCCTCAAAGGTTCTTTGGTAATAGTCATGGATCTATATAGAACAATGGCAAGTCCAACAACAATGTGAATGCCTAAATGGTTGCCTAAGCTTGTCTACAGGTCTAAGAATCATCTCTAAGATGATTCTGTGAATCATCCTAGAGAAGGTTCTTCAAATCATCTTGCAGTTCAAAGGCAAGAAGACTGTAGGTGAAGGCAGCAGGGGCTGAGTCTGTGTTGTGCTCTATTTTAGGGTGCAGATGGACCTGTCGGACCAAGAGGACAACCAGGAGAACCTGTGAGTCATGAGCAATGCACACATGACTGCCCATGCGGCCCTATACACACACACACGATAAATGTCTGACCTAAAGATTCAGAATGATTGTAGTTCTAGGAATCCTTCAAGGCACCTTCAGCCTGCCCGTGTGTTGTACTGTATTCTGATAGAATCCGTGAATTTAGCTCTCTCACACGGCTTTTAAAAGCGAGACCTTCAGCAGAAGGCCGTGCTATACAGCGCTAATGGGAAACCTATGCATAAATCAACTGGCAACAAACAAAACAAAAAAAGGCCGCAGCAAACTGCAGCTCTGGTTCCCCCTCAGGAGCCACAAACTGTATGTGTATTATATATAAGGTGCTTCAGATGGTGCCTCAAAAACAATACCCCAATCTTTTTAAAAGGTTTAATTTTATTAAAAAGACTGTATTTAGGGGCCCTGGGTGGTCCAGCGGCCTAAGGCACTGTCACCATGATCAGAGAATCGTTGGTTCGAATCCTGGTCATGCTGCTCGCCATCGGCAGCAGAGGCCCCGAGAGAGCACAGTTGGCCTCTCTCTCTCTTCAGGGTGGGTAGATGGCGCCCTCTCTCTGCATCACTTCGCTGCGGTGCTGGCCGTCACTGGCGTCTACAGGCTGGTGCGTTGGAGCCGGGTATGCAGTGCTTTCTTTATAGGCACGTTGTTGCTTCGGCCGGGGTTTGAGAAATGAGCAGCTTGACTGTGCACACGTCCGAGGGGGCATGTGACGGTGGTGATGGGACATCGCATGCGATGGGGGGGAGAATAATATATAGGTTGGGAAGAAAATGGGGGGAAATTTATAAAAATAAAACATTTTTTAAATGACATCACTGATTAACTGTATATTTAAATAATACATTACGGCACTACTTTCATCCTTAGACAAATGTCCTTTTAGTGCCGAACAGTGCTTTTAGAATTTCAGTGTTAAGAAATTGCTGCATTTAAATGCCCGCCTTCACATCAATGCATTTTCACATCCCTAAGTGTGTACCTCTTCATCCTGCCTCAACCACTCTCCTACCCCCCCTCCTCCTCGCCCCTCCCGGGCTGGAGGCTGATTAGCTGCGACTCCGGCTCCATTTGGGACTCTGCAGGTGAGCTGGGGCCTCGGCAGGGGGCACTGCCTCTTTAAATGCATCACCCCGACTCGGAGTGAAAGGCAGCGTGGCGCTCTGGAAGCTAGCAGGAAGTGAGCTCTAATAGAGAGAGCCGGGACAGGCAGCGAGCAGCTACGGACCACGAGAGAGTGTGAGCGAGAGCGAGATGCGGCGGAGATAAATGAGGGGATAGAGATAGATGGGCTGGGAGATTGGCGAAGGGGGGAGATGAAATCCTGGCCTGTATGATTATATTTCCATATCAATCACCTCCCCGGAGATCACAGATGTGGCTCTGGAACAGGTGGCTTGGCCGGCGTACAAAGTCTGAGGCTGACAAAAACAAAACACACACACACACATGCAGCCCCCAGTGTGTGTGTGTGTGTGTGTGTGTGTGCACCTGCTTACACATACAGTAAATACACACGTACAATGCATCAATGCAATTGCACACGCACACACACACACACACACATTCTACAATTGAGCCCATATTCCGCAAGTGACACATATCCCATGTAGTGCCAACATGCAAACGTAGATGTACACAGTAGTCATTGTCAAGTGTTGACACCTCTGAGCCTGAACACATTCATTAATCTTCCTCTGTACTTCCTGTCTATTGTCACTTACAGGGGTCCAGGGGGCTCGTGGGGCCGCGGGGACCGCCCGGACCACCCGGACAGCCTGTAAGTCAACGAGCCATTGATTTCCTCACAAATCAATGCGCACACACGCCGTAGGTGACACTGCAATGAAAGGCATGTCAACAGAACAAGCAGATGGGGGCGGCAGTATCCAGTGGGAAAGGCACGAATTGATTGCCTGTTATTAGCCCATCCATTACTACATGATATCCTAAGAGCTAATATAGAATAGTAGATCATTCTCACTCAGACCAGAGCAGCCCACTGAGCTACGTCCATCAAGTGGAGCTCATGTGCGGCAGCCTGACAGCAAAAGATCTTCAGGAAGATTTAGCAGACTCAGGAATGGTAGAGCACTGTTCAACTGTGCAGCGACCCCTGCGCAAATATGACCTTTTTGACCTCCAACCCTTGCTTGGAGAACACATGGATGCAGAATTGAATGAAAAGAACACTTCTCCAACTGTTAAAGACAGTATAGTAGATCATTCTCACTTGCACTCAGTTCATAGCGGCCTGCTGAGGTACATCCAACAAGTGGAGCTCCTGAGCAGCAGTGAGCCAATGAAATCCCATTTTCAAAAGCTTCGCTAACAGCAGGGGGCGAGTCAACTTTGCGTGCAAGGGCTGGTTAATGATACAGTGTTCCGAGTTTCTTTTAGTTCCCCTCTGGTGGACAGATCCTCAAATGGGCAGTTTTCAAAATGTCCTTTTTTGAGCGACCTTGCTTTCCTGCCAACATACAGTACATCCAAGTCAGTGCTAAGTGTGTACTCACAGGAGGATCATAAGGTCCCAAACAGTCACTGGGGTGGCGTCCTTCTCGTCAGTGGGATCTACGGCACCTTTACTTAGGGCAGTGGCTCTCAAACTAGTCTAATTGTACTTATTGGACCAGGACTTTCTTGCTTGCTAGAAGGTTGACCATGTTGCTAGCTTTCTCCACCCTCTGAACATAACTGTACCACCTTCTGTTGCAGTACTTTTGCAGATTTGTCTGGCTCAGTCTTGCTCTGTCCAGACTGTCCAGTGCAATAACATATTTTTTGACACTGTGTGACCTTTTCTCGTAGGGCATTCAAGGTGTGGATGGATCTCAGGGATTAAAAGGCAACCTGGTGGGTATCTGTGACACTGTTCTATGCATGATCTACCAAAAGCAGCTTCTTTAAAGGGGCACTCCAGCTATTTAAAAAAAAAACGTAGCCATGGCTGTGTCAGTGCTAAACGTGCCTACTCACTTTTTACAGCAGCGTGCAGAAGTTTCTAGAAGGAGATTTATTCAGAAAAAAAACTTTCTGATGATGCAGCTTGAAGGTGAAGGGAGAAAACAACAGGCAGATACTTGAGGGCAGGCTGGTTTAAAGGTTAAAGGTTTCTGCTAGCTGGCTAAAGCAGAAGGAAGGAATGGTAATGCTAGGAAAATATCATGTCATTATATGAGGTGCTATATGAAGCGTATTTGTTTGCTGCCTTCTGGGTATTGTAGTGTGGGAACATAGATGGACTTTAACACAAAAAGGATGTAGAGTCTATATAGAGAATATTCTGTCAGACTAATGAGGCTAAGTGATGTCAAGCTGCACTACAAAATTTTACATAGCACAGTAAATGCTAGCGTTAGGCATAATGTAGTTAATTGAGCAGTAATGAGTTTTCTTAGAGCATAATATTCAATAATTAATTCAATAATTATTGTGTTATGTATTTATGAGAACATATGGACCATTTGAGTTTAAAGGGTCAACGCAATCTCAGTTTATGTATCATCACTTCAACATTTAAGAAAAGAGTAACTCATCAACATTTCCCCCCATTCAAAGGGACCGCAAGGAGAGCCTGGTCCTCCTGGACAACAGGGAAACCCAGGCTTACAGGTACATTCATCTTCACTGCCTTGCCAACATGATAAATCCGCACAAGCATTAGCAGCAGATGAAAACACTCATTACACAAGGCTCTTAACCCTGTCAACACTCTGTGTTCCTCCCAGGGCTTCCCCGGTCCTCAGGGTCCTATCGGCCTGCCTGGAGAAAAGGTAAGCCATTAAAAAAAGGTGTGTACGTCTCAGTGCTCATATGAATGCAAAAGGCCTGACCTTCGACCTGTGTGGACACGGCCCCAGGAGAGCGGCTCTAAGAGGAGTGTGGGCACTCCCAGAGTCCCAGCAGAGTCCTGACAGATAGTCAATAGTGAGAGTACACGCTCGAAGCCAGCGGCACACAGTCTCCAACACTGCCATCAAGTCATGAACCCGGTTCTGCGCGAGTTAGTTAGGAGTGAGCAATGTAGCACGAAAGTAGAACATCACTGTATTTGAGGACAGAGATGTGATTAAAATGGACAGGATACACTAGAAACAGCAGACGGATAGATAGGCAGGCATGCAAAATCACCTGCGCTCCTTCTCAAAATGTTCTGTTACTGTTAATAGTTAAGTATAAGCTTTCCCAAGAGCCCTCAACAGCCATGGGCTTCTCTAAGCAGCTGCCTGGCACTCCGAACATGGTGGAGGTCAAGTTGCGGGTTGGAATATCAAGTTTCTAAGAGAACTGCTTGTAGGATTGATGGAAAGGCTAATCGAAACCCCCTGTTTGACTGCGACCTTCAGGCAGATTTGGCCGACTTTGGAGTGGCGCAGCACTGTTCTACTGTGCAGCAGGTTTTTTTTTTTACCGGCCTGATGCATTTTGATGAGACAAGTCCTGTGGATTGATGAAGTTTGGCTGCTGAAAAAAGATGTTTGGAGATAATAGGTGCGGAATTTCATGAAAAGAATACGTTTCCAACTGTTAAGCACAGGAATGGATGATTTGTGTCGCAGCCAGTGGCACAGAGAACATTTGACTCATAGAGGGAAGAATGGATTTTATTAAATACCAGCGAATTCTGTTGGGAAAAAGCTGAAGATTAGGATGAGAAGAGGATGGCTTCTACAGCAGGGTAATGTCCCTAAAAACATCTGACAAAACACAATGGACTACCTCGAAAGGCGAATGCTGAAGGTTTTGCTTTGGCCCTCCAAGTACCTCAGACTAAACATCATGGACAGTCTGTGGACAGACCTAAAACGAGCAGTGCATGCCAGACAGCTCAAGAATCTCACAGAGCTAGAAGCCTTTAGCCAGGTGGAAGAACTGAAAGACTACTCTTAGTGTTTACAAGCTATGGTAATTGCCAAGGAGGGTGTTATTAAGTACGGATCTTGCAGGGTGTTATTTTAAAAGTGTAAAAATAGAAAACTAAATATGGAAATAAAATATATTTAAAACAATGTTTAATCTTTAACTTCGTGCCTTTTGGAAATTAGGAATGGTATTCCTCTGCAAATAAACTCTTAACATCGGATTTCCTACTTCCAAACAGGGTCCTCAAGGGAAGAGCGGAATGCAGGGGCTTTCTGGAATCGATGGTCCTCCAGTAAGTACATCCGAATAGCCGGTCGCCTCGCACCGCACTGGACTGATTTACGCCAGTCTTCCAGCAGGGAGCGGCGTGGAGCGTGCCCACTGATCCGTATAGCCAATTTCATCACAACCTTATGTTCCGGGTGCTTCCAAGCCTTGTCGGCAGCACCGCAGCGGCCCAGCCTGCTGAAAGGAGCGTGTTTGTCGGACAAGGCCGAGCCTTATTTGGCGCCATCTCATTAGCTGTTTCAGAGGAACAGAATGTGTCCTAATCAGCTCGCTGTCATAGTAACACCTGGTCATTCTGCTCCACTCACAGGGTCATCCAGGAAGAGAGGGACCCCCAGGAGAGAAGGGGCTCCAGGTGGGTACATTCACATACAGTCAAATGAATGCATAAATGCATAAAAAAACTACTGCAGTCACATGCATGCACACACGCCCCCCCCCCCATACATGCCTGAGCACATCTCAGACACACTCAAACACATCTGCACATGCAGAAGCCCCTCACACAGCTGCTCCACTCACCTAGAGGAGCAGCAGCCCATCGCAGAGGAAACGTTCAGTGCCAAAAGCTGATGAGGGAAGCACCTCATCTCATCCCATCCCATCCATCCAACCCTCAGCGTGGAGCTTTCTGCTGCAGCTGCAGCTGGCCTGCCTGCGTTATGATCGCCAGCTAAGCTTCAGCTTTTGTGCGTGCGTGCTCCCATGCTGTCGCGCTGTAATTGCGCACACGAAAAAAAAGAAGAAATCAGGCCTCCAGCTCAACACGTCTGCGTTGTCTCAGCTCAGTCGAGCGCTCACATCGAGGCCAAGCCATTGTTTATTCACATCAGCTCTTTGTCACTTTGGCCCACTTCGATCATAATGGCTCACTTATGGACGCTAAGCATTACTGCTGGCTGGGGACGAACAATACACACACCATTTCTAGCATGAGGTTTCGCTGGTGAATTACAGTATCATGATATAGCAATCAGCTAAATTAAAGCAACCCTATGTAAGATTTGTCCTATAAAACAACAACATCGGAATCATTGTGATGTTTCACTGACCTGTAAAAGGGAGAATAGCATCGATTCCGTTGCTACTCCAGGCTCAGCACGCCAGAAACTGCACTGTCTAACTTTGGTGAAATGGGAGGAACGACACTTGTGATAACTGCGTAAAATCCTGTAATATTAATCTTAACACCTCAGTTCATATTATTCTTTCACTTCCTGTAATGGTTTTGGTATCTCTCAGCTTGTCCAGAAATGCCTGTAATGCTTCTTTAGTGGTGGCTCAGAGTGTGAATTACACTTCCCGACTGTAGGGGGAGCCCAGGAGCAAGAATCATCTGCATAATGCTGCTTTAAAACCAAACCCCCTTTAGCACTACAATATGCTTTGTTTATCTGTATAGTTTATGGTCAAGCTTTGTTCTTGCACACCTATTTTTACAGGGTCTTGACCTCTGCAATGGGCACAAGGCATTATTAGACGCAAGGCAGGAATACCCCATGGACATGGCACAAGTCCACAATCATGCATTTTAAGGCTAAAGTTAACTTTGCTAATAATGTCAGCATGTACAGCTTAGAAATTGGACGTAGGATTTTCTGAGGATGCAAATTCACTAGTAATACCCAACCAACCACATGAAGTTTTTACAGCAACCACCTAGCAACCACTTAACAATTCCATAGCAACCACCTAGCAAAACAGTTTTACCCTAGTGGCCGTGTAGACATTTTTTTTCCCCCATTGAAATGAATGGGCTGCAAAAAATATATCACAATGATACAAATGCACTAGTAACACCCAACCAACCACATAACATTCCACAGCAACCACCTAGCAACAACTTAGCAATTCCATTGCAGCCACCTAGCAATGCCATTGCAACCACCTAGCAAAACAGTTTCACCCTAATGACTGTGCAGACAATTTTTTTCCCCCAATTGAAACGAATGGGCTGCAAAAAATATATCAGAATGATACAAATGCACTAGTAACACCTAAAGTTCCATAGCAACCAGTAAGCAATAACATTGTTATATTTTCCTCATTTCTTTTCATATATTGACTCTTTTCTTTCTCTATGGTATAAACCAATTAACCATGACTGATTTTGCTTCATGTGTAAAGAAACACATAGTTGTTTGATGTTCTAGAAGTACTGACACTAACCAGAATATGCTCAGAAGCGCATATTGTAATTTATCACACTAACAAATAAATATCAGCATATTGCCCACTTCTATTCCCTGCTCCTACGTCTAAGCCTTTGTACTTCCGCATGCTGTAAGCACCACAGAGGTACGGAGTGTGCTCTTTTTTCTTTTTATAGGGATTACCCGGAGCACAGGGACCAGTTGGATACCCAGGACCCCGCGGTGTCAAGGTAAGATTGGCTTTGAGGTAATAGTTTTGTACTGGCTGCTCCACACCACTGCCACAGACATCCGAGGCCCGGAGTTTGGCAGACTTTTGACTGGCGTGAAGCCTGAGACTGATTGGCAGCTGACAGGCTTGGGTAGAGTGCCTTTGGTCTCTCAGGAAACAACCTGGCAGCACAAGAAATGCTAATGGACAGAAGAAATAACAACAAGAAAGAGACTCAGAGTGATATCCTTGGCCTTTTGTGTGTGTGTGTGTGTGTGTGTGTGTGTGTGTTTCGCGTTTGGTCTACATTGCTACATCGCTGTCTTTTGAATTTTTACTATTTTTTCACCTCTTGATTTTTCAATTCAAAAATGCACTGTATGTCCAAATGTTTGTGGACACCCCTTCTAATGACCCATCGCTGACACAGATGTGCAAAAGCACACACACAGCTTGTCTAGTCCCTGTAGAGTAATATTGCCAAGAGAATAGAATATGAGCAGATAAACATGATGACCCTATTGGCACCATGTTACCTAATGCCAGGCATGGGCTAGAGGGGGTATAAAGCCCCCCAGCATTGAGCTGTGGAGAAGTGGAGAAACTGTGTTCTCTGGAATGATAGATGGTGCTCCATCCAGTACTTAAATCGAGATGCGTTGGGGAGTTTGGCGATGAGGAGAATGCAATCAAATCCTCACAGCAGTGCTCCTCTAAAATCTAGTAGAAAGCCTTTCTCCATGGACAGTAGAGACAGTTATTCCAACAAAAGCAGGATCAACTCTTTTTTTTAATACCCTTGATTTCAGAAGAAACACTGAATGAGCAGGTGTCCCAATACTTTTGTCCATATAGTGTATCTGGTTGGAGGGTGAGGAATGGAAGTGTGAGCCTTTTCAGGCCTCCTAAGCTGCTGTATTATTGTGTTTTTGTATTGATGAGCTGCCTGTTGGTTCTCCCTGCTAGTGTCTAGTTTGTATTGCGTGATGAAGGCTGTGCTTGTGCCCAGTTGGAGATGTCAGTTTTTGTCCCAGGGTCAATATTTTCCTACCTGTCAGAGCAGAGGTGACGCTGCATGCTGAGACTGGCCCGTGGCCATCGCTGATGCCTTTTGTTCTTCTCTAACAGGGCGCTGATGGGGTGAGGGGCTTGAAAGGAAGCAAAGGAGAGAAGGTATGAAATAGAAATTGCTCTCTCTCTCTCTCTCTCTCTCTCTCTCGCTCTTTCTGTATCTCTCTTTTTTCCCTCTTAGAACTCAGGGGAGGAAAGAGAAAAAAAGCTCAGGAGAATAGAGGTTACTCTCTTCACTTATCATGGCAGAGATAAGCGGCGTGGCGTGCCGATAGCAGCAATGCAAGATAAATTGTTTTCTATAGCGCTCGCCCGGCAGATTCATATTTTCTACTCAAAAGTTGAAAAAAAAGGAGCCTCACTGTGTAATATAGTGAGAAATTCGGTTAGTGATGGATGGGTGACTCTCCTTCGCTTCTCTTCAGGGTGAAGACGGCTTCCCGGGGGCCAAAGGTGACATGGGAACTGAAGGAGAGAGAGTAAGAGCCAATTATCGGCCCCGCTTCAAAACATCATCCATTCTTCTCAGCTGCCGCATGGCAGATTTACAGTTTACTGTAAGACAGTAGGAGTAAGCATATATGTGTGTGTGTGTGTCGATATAGGGTGATGTCGGGTCTCCTGGACCACGTGGTGAGGACGGACCAGAGGGTCCGAAGGGTCAGTCTGGACCTTTTGGAGAGGCTGGAGCTCCAGGGATTGCAGGAGAAAAGGTGAGGTAGTGGGCAGTCTTTGAGGGTGAGGGTGGGTGTTCACATGCATCGTGTTGAATGTAACTGTGATAGCAGAACTCAATTTTAGGATATAAGATATGGTAATTTTGCTACTCAATGTACATGACATCATTATGTAAATGTGCTAGATAATCACTAATTAATTAGAGTTACATGGAGTTCTTTATTACACCATTTTCTGGAGATCCGCACCAACAGTCATGCAACACCCAAAAATCGCTGAGATTACGTTTGGCCCATTCTTATAGATGACATGTTATGCATTGCACTGCTCCCACATGATTGAATTGGTACCTAATAAAATGCTCAGGGAGTGTATATGGAGAATATGGAGGCATGTGGAGGCTGTACTTTAGCCTGGCTTGTATAAAGCCTGGTTGAATATATACCTATACAATAATATACATATAATACTCTGTGCTATATTGGATTTTTACCAATAAAGGTAAGCATGTGACATCACAGATGGCGGAAGTCACTGCTGCCACACCCACTGAGTGGCAAAAAGACGAGCAAGAAGAGCATTCAGTGTAAATGTCGCTAAAACACAAACTCAGGAAAGATGTTGTGTGATGGTACAAACAGATTCAGCAGGAATTCTGGGCTATCCTTGGATTCAAACTGGAATCCAGGCCCCAAAACATGTGGGAGCTCACTGATTGATGTAAACAGGTGGGGGAAAAAATAAGCCCTGGTTGTGAATTTAGCCACATGTTAAGTTTGATTAAAAGGGAGAGCAAGCAAACCTGGATGAACCGGTCTAGTAAATGTGCCTGAAAATTCACTTAACTCTGTGCTCTCAAATATGAGGTGTTATCCTCTAAACGGGGGTGATTTGCCTCAGTTAGCTGGACGTTCCTGGCTATACGTCAGTGTACATGGACCATTGGTTCTTGGATCACTGTGGAGTCCAACTGCTTTTAACTTAAGCAGATAATCACTTGTTTCACGGCAGTCATGATTGGCGCCATCTTGGGGATTAAGCTAATGTCCTACAAATTCCATCTATACCTTGTCCACATGTTCACAGCGAAGTTTTCCTAACCCACCACCCCATCACTAGTCCTAGCTCCACTTCCATGAGAGGGGGGGTCTGACCTTCTACCACAAAGCAGGAGCCACCTGAACTCCAGCTAAGAGTTCTTAGCGTTCCCTCCCTCTTACAGTCTCCCCCCCTATATTATCAAATGCTAACTGGACAGTCCGAACTCCTTCGAAGGCCCTTTCGAATACTGATAAAGCTCTGATTTTTGTGTCCTTCCCCCTCGTAGGGCAAACTCGGAGTTCCCGGATTACCAGGCTACCCAGGAAGACAAGGCTCTAAGGTGAGCTACCTGCCCTTGTATAATCCTTGTAATGTGTGATGTGCAAAATAAGCCAATAAGTGAATAACAAGACACGAGCGATGACTGAAATTCTTGGCACATTAATATTTCAATATTTCATTTAAATATAGGGCGATTAATGGCCATTAAAGGCTTGTTTTATTAATAGCTTATCAGAGACAACAATTAATGATAGGTTTATTTATGGTAATGTGATTTCAGAGGTTAATTTGTGGTTAATTAAATGTAGAGGTTGATTAATGAGCAGAATACACTAATTGATTAGCCTCTGTGCTGGCCTACAGGGATCGGTTGGCTTTCCTGGAGCGGCGGGAGTGCCAGGAGAGAAAGGGAAGAGGGTAAGGAAGCTCTGCTTTATATCAGAAGTGCATACGTTTTTCCATAGGGTGTGTTCACTCACGCTAGTGTGCTCTGTTTGCAGGGTTCTGCTGGCCAATCTGGAGAAGCAGGTGAAAGGGGTCCAAATGTGAGTACAATAATAATATTGGCCACTGTCTTAATGATCTTTTTAGCACACCCACTGATGTTTACCTTACCTAGCAAAGTGTTGTTATTTCTGCATGTTGTTGCATTGATGCTCATTGGAGTATGTTGGAGTACAGGTTGATGTGCAGTGTTTTGACTGTAATGTTTGTTGGATGACATGATGCATTAAAACACATCACAGAAACACTCATCTAAAACTGTGATTGGTTAGAAGCTTTTGCATGGTACTCCTGCAATACTTAGTTAATACTGTAATATGATTAACAAATATTGGTACAGTATATAGTGTGCATATATATATATATATATATATATGCCATAGTGTGTGTATGCCATAGTAATGTACCAGTAATATAACAGTATGTGATACTATTTAGTACTGTATGTAATAGCATATATTATACAGTACATAATACTCTAAATAGTACAGTATACAGTATTATACATAATAAGGTATACTATGCAGTATATATGTAGAACAGAATACTGCAGTATATACGGTATTCTATACTATACACAGTAGTGCTATATTTATAGTATGTGATACTATAGTATATGATATAGTATATTATACCAGACATACTTGTGTATAGAGTACAATATATATAGTATTTCATACTCTGTACAGTACAGTATATTATGCAGTGTATGCTATTGTACAGAGAACAGTTATATACAATACATAATAATGTTTTACACAGAATACAAATAGTGTACAATACTATGTATAATACTACACATTTTTAATATAGTAAAATATGGTATATAATGCCATAGCATATTATGCAGTATATACTCTGGTATACAGTTCAGTATATGCAGTGTTTAATATTCAGTCTGTAAACAGAGGCAGGTATTTGTAATTATATGTTGAAGGATATTATATTACAGTGTTATTTTGGCCGCAGGGGTCACGTGGAGGCCGAGGAGCCAGAGGAGCTACGGGAGCACCTGGGGCCAAGGTGAGGAATCTGTCCTCTTGCAGTTCTGGGGTTTAACAATTAATGCAGTCCACTCTGCAGCTCTATAAAAAATGAGAGCGCCGTTAAAAGGTGATGAGTAAAGTGGGCCTGAAATACTGTAGAATGATGTTCCAATAAAAAATAAAAAAACCTTCAGAATACATAATGTACTTCCTGTATTTAAAATTCACACAGCACTTCCTTTCCTTTGTCTAACCAGGGCTCCGCCGGCCACGACGGCCCATCTGGTCCCACGGGAGACAGGGTATGTCTTATCCATTAAAGAAAGGGCTTCTTACAATGTCACAAACATGCTATAACACCGAGTCTATAAACGACCAAGGTCGTTCACCTTCAGAGTTTCACCCCGCCGACTTCCTTTGTCTTCTAATGAGAGTGAATTAGGTTTAAGCTGCGGCTTTACACTTCCGCCATGTTAATAGCCTGATACTCAGGAGACTACAGGAATATTTTTCCACTTGGTTAGCTACTGAATAAGTGAACATATCATCGGTGTCGTGACAGAACCTGGTGTCTCAGAAATGGCAGTTCTGTACGGGAAGGAAAAGCCTCTCTAGCTTCAGTGTAGCCTACGTTAAAGGAATACTTCACCTCATCTAATATGCATTATATGCCATAGCATAAGGTTGATTACTACAGACAGTCATTTCATATTCTGTACTTTAGAAAGTTTGGATGCAAAGTTTGTGCTTTGAAATGAACAGAAAACGGTCTAAAACACATTGATGATAGAAGTCAGTGGGCAGATGCTGTAGTAGCTATTTTTAGGAAAATTATTGTCTGTGGTAATTAACCACACATTGCAGATGAGGCAGATAAATATTATAAATAAATGAAAAACTGTAATCCTGAGATTAAGTTTTGAGGGCAGCTGGTATTTTCACATGCTGTAGAAAAGGGAAAATGTAGGTTTTATATGAGTTAAACCTTACAAAATACAAATTACATCTTCAGACTGCCCTCAGGCCAGTGTAGCAAGGTTAGAAATGCACTTAGTACGCCTAAAATACATTGTTTTCCCTCTGCTCCGCCCTCACAGGGCCCCCAAGGACCACAGGGACGGAATGGAGAGCCAGGACACAAGGGACCAAATGTAAGCGATGCAAATAAATCACATGAGGGGTGGTGGGATATTCTCTGAGGGTATTAATGGCTACCACGTGTTTTCTTTTCTAAGCTGTATCTGCCTGTTTTTTTTTTCAGGGCCCCCCAGGAAAGGATGGATTACCAGGTCATCCAGGCCAGCGAGGGGAGCCAGTGAGTCAGATATGAACTATTAGCAGCTTTCGAAAATTGTCAGTGTGAGCTGATTATTGGAAGTAGTTTTCCCCCTACTGTGAGTAATGTTTCCAGTCTAACCACAGCTGGATGCATTTAGCATTGTGATAAATTGTTGCCTAAATTTGCAAGGAGGCAATTATATCTGGGCAAGTCAAACACAGAAGGACTGCATCTACTATTTGCTTTGGAAAGGAGGCTTAAGCGTAGGGCTGACTGTCATGACTCTCTACACAGGGATTCCAAGGGAAAACAGGGCCGCCAGGACCTGTCGGAGTTGTCGGGCCACAGGTGAGTCTGTCAAGGGCAGCGCATTAGCAGTGGATTTTTTATGTTTATGAAACGTGGTTTGGAATTGGTCATTCATTGACACTTGGACCATGGACGTCTTTAGGGTAAATCTGGTGAAACTGGACCAACGGGAGACAGAGGCCACCCTGGGTCACCTGGACCTCCTGGAGAGCAAGGTTTGCCTGGAACTGCAGGCAAAGAAGGTACCAAGGTTGGTAAACAGCATTAGTATCATCATTGTCATCATCATGCTAATGATCACCTTGGTTATCACTGTAATTATTAACTCCAGGTACCTGTCCAGACTTTCATTCCTTACCCTCTGAAGTTGTAAGACTGCACGATATGGACAAAATCCTAGGATTGTGATTATTTCACCACATATTGTGCCTACGATTACGCCTTACTCCCAGTGTGCTACAAATGCTTTGCTTAGTCAATAATATGGCATAGTTAAAGATTGGCTTCAATAAATTCAAAATTGAATTACGTGAACAATGAAAGACTTACCTGGAACTTTAGATTGGTCCATAATACACCAAAAAACACTATACTGCGCAACTCTTGTATCTCTCCCTACCGTTTACATTAGTTTTACAGTAGTTTCTGAGTAATCCTTAGCAGCTACTAGATAATAAACTACTAGTTATTACTAACTAAATAATATGGCTTAAGATTATAGGGTCCATAATCTGTCATTTTGTGCACTTTGCTATTTCCATCAGTGCATATTTCTAATGTTTTTATGGGTCATTTGTATAATTTTATTTGTCAAATTTATTAGGTACCCCCCCCGCGCCCCCATAGCTCACTCTAGCACTAGCCATGCTCTCGACACTAGGCGCTTAAGGACTGATACATGCAAAGCTGTTACATGCAAAGCCAGCCGCCATCTTTTTTCTCATTTCTACCAATGCAGTATTGTCCCAGCCAACATCCCTTTAATAGTAATGAGTTTAGAGAGCGCCATCTAACCACCCAGAGAGAGCATGGCCAGTTGTGCTCTCTCAGACTCCGGACGCTGATGGCAAAGCACCTCCTGAGCCAACGTAGCTCAGCTCATTAGACAGCTGAGCCACTCAAACCACTCTATCCGTTAGAATTGCACATTCTGTTGTTACAGTGTCTTTCCAACTGTAATATGTAAATGCAGTCTGCCCTGATTGGTTTCCCTCTAAAATATCAGCCCGGGTTTATAAGTTCAGTGTGGGACGCTACAGGGAAGCGAAAAAGTGGGGTTTTAAACAATTTTTGCATATTATATCAGGGTCTTTTACTGTAGCAAAGTGAGGAAAATTCAGTTTTCCCTCATGTGGGTCCTTTAATAACTGAATAATAGGCCTAGGGGGTTAAAACTCAGCAAGCGTATTTCAGTCAACATAGACTGAGCTTTTAGTCTGGCTCAGAAGAGGTTTAAAAGAGTAAGGTATGACTTCTAGCGAGCGAACGAGTGAACGAGTGAACGAGCTCACAGTGAAGCTGAACAGCGTCTCTTTCTCTCTCTGTTTCCAGGGCGATCCAGGCCCTATAGGGATTGTCGGCAAGAGCGGCCCGGCTGGGCGCCGCGGATTCAGAGGAAACCGAGGCATGCCTGGCGCCATGGTAACGCACCTCCGCTCATCTGATCTCGTCTTTAGAGAGTACTTTGAGATTGTCTGTGATATACAGAGACTTTGGATGGAGTGTGTGTTTGATATCCCTCCTACCTGGTTTGTCTGCCATACACACAGGAGGATCGGCAGCACGCGCTCGTGTAGAGAGCGCTCTCGAGATAAGCATACAAAACAGGAGTGCTGTAGGCAAGCGGCAAACCCTGGGTTTTTTTTTTGTGCCTTAAATTATTCTTTGTGTCGTTGTTGTCTTCTTAGGGTGCTGCTGGACTGAAAGGGGAAGAAGGACCTCTTGGAGCTGCAGGGGCAATTGTAAGTAGCCTCGGAAAGACCGTTAGACCTGCACCTGAACTTACTGGACAATTTATTAGATACTTTGTCTTACTGATGCATGTACAAATATATATACAGAGGTAAACCTACATTGTCCAAAAGCGTATATATATGATCAGGATCAAATGTATGTGGACAGTGACACTGTAATTTCGCCTTGTCATTACCTCAGTAGATCCGAAATTTATCAGTATAAAGTGTATGCTTTAATTTAAGGGGTTTAACAATAATATTGCATTTACTGTAATGCAATACAGACATGCCCCTCCATTTTCACAGGCTCAAAAGTAATTGGACAGTTTACTGTTTCCCCTCATCATTTCATAACAGATTCCAGAGTTGATTCCAAGTGTTGATTTGTATTTGGTAGCTGTTCATGGGAATTCTAATATGTGGTCTAAAGAGGTGTTTATGAAGGTAAAGGTATCGCTAGACTGTTAAAACAAACCTGTCAGCGAAAGATAGCAAAATTTTTAAAAGTGGCCAGAAGAACAATTTGCCCACAGAATACAGTTAAGGCTGATAATTGCAGAATTCTTTCCTTGGCCAAGAAAAACCCCTTCATGGCATCTAGTCAAGTCAAGAAAACTCCAAAGCCAATCCTACGCCAGTCAAGGTGAGTTTAGGCTAGGAAACGTTTTTTAAAAAACTGCCTAGTCCTGGAACAAGATTATTTGGACTGCCAAACATGGTGGAGGCACTGTTATGACATATGCATGTATGGCTGCTGATAAAACTGGGTCACTGGTGTTTATTGATTATTTGACTGCTGGTAAATTCGAAAGTGAATAGAGCTGTACTTTCTGCTGAAATGCAGCCAAAACTGATAAGATGGTGCTTCACAATGCAAATGGAAAATGATCCGTGCAATGAAATCAACCAAAGAGCATTTTGAGGCTAAAAAATAGAACATTTTCATTATATACATTGAATAATACTGAAGACCTATAAGGGGCACACGTAGCTACTCCTGCAACCTGCCTACCTCATACACTGTATATCAGCCTCTCTCTAGTGATGTCGCAGTGACGTCAAAAAGGACGCCGGACAGCTTAATCCCCAAACTCGCAAACGTGAGTAAGAACACGCTGTGCCATCTCTTCACAGGGCGCCACCGGAGAGAGAGGACCCTCTGGACCAGCTGGTGGAATTGGTCAGCCTGGCCGTGCGGGAGGAACAGGCCCTGCTGGGCCAGCAGGGGAGAAGGGAGAGCCGGTAAGCAGAGCTCTTTGATCTGCCACTGTTTGATATACTTGGCAGCTATTAGATGATCTGAGCATGTTCTACTGCTTTTGTTCCTCAGGGAGAGAAAGGACCTATAGGCCCCGCTGGGAAAGACGGAGAGCAGGGGCCCGTGGGTTTACCTGGTGCTGCTGGACCTGCTGGACCACCTGGAGAGGATGGGGATAAGGTGTGTTGGAAACTATTGCAGATAGTTGCTTAGCATACTATGAAGTGGGAACACCTGGAACACCTGGAATCCCTGGAACGGGTTGATGTTCTGAAATTAATGAAACAAACTAATGGGACTTCTGTTTCTGTGTGTTCCCAGGGTGAGACTGGAGGTCCCGGACAGAAAGGAAGCAAGGGAGACAAGGGTGACCCAGTAAGACATTGAGATATTCATAAACACAAACACAGTATAGTGTCATTATTTATGTGGACAGAGGAGTACAGTTGGTTAAACTATTATTTTGCCTTGTTTCTCAGGGGCCTGCTGGACCACCAGGAAGTCAAGGGCCCATTGGGCATCCTGGCTTACCAGTATGTATACCTTTCAGTGTAATTGATGTATTTCTGCAAGCATATGCATATGTTTCTGTGTGAGTGTGAGTGTGAGTGTGTTTAAACACCCAGCAATGCATATACAGGATGACGTCGAAGCCATAAGCAGTCAAATAAATGGCCTGACTGTTTATCTCAGTGAAATATTATTGCTTATGAAACATAAACACTTACTACTCAATTAAATGGTCAATTTTAATATTACTGGACAGTACTGTATATATGTATATACTTAAGAATATAATATACTTCTAAGTGCGTTAATGAGACCAGGATTTTAAAACTAGGATCCCCATCTTTCCAGTTCAACCCAAATTGGAATTAGACAGTGCACCATCATTCAAGAGAACACAGTACCACTCCTCAGCTCAATGATGAGGGCGTTGTACCCCTGTAGCCCACACCTGGCATTCAGCGTGGTACCAATAAAGTCATGTTTATCTGCTCCAGAGAGTCCTGTTCTTCTTCTCTACAGGGACTAGACAAGCTGTGTGTGTGCGTGCTTTGCACATCTGTGTTAAAGTAGCTAAATGCATTCATTTAAAGGGATGTCCACAAACTTTTGGACATATAGTGTGTATGAGCGTGTGTATATGCACATATACTACCAACATCACTAAAGCATGTGCATTTTTCTATCCTGTATTCAGAAAGTGATTGTAGTCAGGCTTTTAAAAGCTAGTCTTGCCTTTCAGGGAGCAGACGGTGAGCCAGGGCCGCGGGGACAGCAGGGAATGTATGGGCAAAAGGGTGATGAAGGACCTCGAGGATTTGTAGGGACCACAGGGCCAATAGGCCTTCAGGTAACGAAATCCATCTGAGTTTCCACTCTGCCTGCAGCTAATGTACTTTCAGCACTAATGCAGTGTCTCTAATGACTCCCACTCTGTCTCTCTGTGTGAGCAGGGCATGCCAGGACCCCCTGGGGAGAAGGGAGAGAGCGGACATGTTGGACCACTGGTAAAAATACACTACTCTTCTCTAGGCTTCTCTGTGGGGGATTGATTCGAATGCTATCGTGTTCCCAAACTCTGAAAGGTTCCTAAATGGTGCTTGGATTGGACGTGTAGTTCTAGGAAAAATGCCTTTAATTAGTATAGAACCTTGTGACATACAGGAACTTACTAGCAGTAAGGGGTTAACACTGACAAAGTGATGAAGCGATTCTGTGTGGTAGCAGAGTTATCCATTAGGGCTGTCACTATTGATTACAGGGAGCGTACAAAATAACACACTCCGTATGAAATCCTCGTTGGCTATTGGACATTGGACAGATAGACCGAAGCTCACTATTTGGCAAGCAACACGCCGCAGTTGTCTCTCTCATTTTAAACCATGTGGGCACCTGAGCTTATGTGCTTATAGGACGTTCCATTTCTAAACCAGCTTGGTAAACCGTGTATTTTAAACCCACAACCCCTATGATCCACAACCCAGTTCTCTAACCACTGAGCCACCACTACCCGAGCAAGCTGTAGCATTAACATTACTGGAACCCTTCACTGGAACCGGTAGAGGCTGAGTTCAACCCCTAAGAAACAGCCTTCGACCGGCATTGCTCCTCCACCACACTCTACTGTTGGCACTGAGCAGTCCGGTTTGTAGCGTTTTCCTAGCTTCCACCAAACCCAGATTCATCACTCCAAAGAACATGTTTGCACTGTACTGATGTAGCTTCCACAGGTGATTTGAAACTCCACAGTGAGTGATGCTTCAGCACTTGTATGTTTATGCATTGTGGCTGAGCTGCCTGTTGCGGCAAGACACTTCCATTTTAAAATATCAGCACTTACGGTTGAACGGGGCAGCTCTAACGGGGTAGAAATTTCATTAACTGGCTTGTGGATGAGGTTGCATGCTATGGCAGTGCCAGGTGCACGTCAGCGAGCTCCTTAGGGCACCCATTTAACCACCCGGTGTTTGTCTAAGGGGATAGCTTGACACCTGTTAGCAATGGGTGTGGCTGAACACTTGAACAAATCAATAATTAAGAGGCGTGTCCACATGCTTTTGTCCAGATAGTGCAGATAAGCGTGAAAACCTTTTAAATACATTTTAAAAAATCCATATGGGTGAGTGCGTCCATCAGACTGTGCTGGGGGTATTTGACCTTGTCTTTAGTATTTGGCCTCATGCCTTAAATACAGGCATACACAGGACTGCACTCTTGTACATCAAAACCTTACGTAAGTGTAAGTCACCTCTAACTGGTGGATCAGTGTGAATGTCCTCAGTGGACTCTTTGTGTGTGTGTGTGTGTGTGTATGTGTGTGTTTAAACTGCAGGCTGACAGTGACAGTAGAGATGACAGAGGCACAGTGGGATTGGGAGTGGAGCATTGGAAAAGAGTGTGTGCTGTGAGTGTGTGATGTGCCTTTCCGAGGGGCGACTGACAGCTGAGAGACAGAACGAGAGAGAGAGAGAGAAAGAGAGAGAGAGAGAGAGAGAGAGAGGAAGGAGGAACAGAGTTGTTGGAGCGAGGCGTCGGTTGCGTGGAGGAAGACAGCGTGACAGCTGCTAATCAGATTAGTTTGAGCCCGGGCCGTCTAATGAACGGCCTGCTTTGTGACATGCTTCTCACAGCCCTGTCAAGCATGAAGGAATGCAAAAGCACATTCTCAATGGCTGCTCTCCATGCCCAGATTAGATGGAGTTCACCCGAACAGAACGTGAAACAAAGCCACAGGACCTCATTGGGGAAGTGGCGCCCGTGTGTGAATGCTGAGGATCGTGGGATTTCCAGTGTCTAATGCGGAGTGTTAGCTCTCTGGCTGTGTAGGCAGATGTTTCAGAGGCTGAGGACCTGACGCTCGCTCAGCACGGCTTCAGAGCTGATGCGCTTCCTAGGGGCTGGACGAATAAACAGTGCTTCCTCTATTGTTATGAAAAATACACACACTGAGAACTTCATCCATCCAATGATCTAATCAGCCAATCATGTAGCAGCAGTGCAGTGTATACAGCCAGGCGTATATACGTACTGGACAGCTGCTTCTGGTAATGTCCACTATTAATCACCAGCCATCAGAATGGGGGACAAAATGTGACCTTAGTGATTTTGAGCTGTGGTTTGATTGTTGGTGTCAGAAGTGGAGGTTGGAGGATTTATAGACCTGCTGATCTCCTGGGATTTCTAGCACTACAGTCTCTAAAGAAAACACATCCAATGAGCAGCATTTTTAAAGATGGAAGTTGATGATGATGGCCAGAATGGTAGGAGCTAAGAGAATAGCTATAGCACCTTAGATAACCGCTCTGTTTAGTTGTGATGAGCAGGAAAGCATCTCAGAATGCACAACAACAACAACACGTCCAGCCTTGAGGAGGATGAGCTACAGCAGTAGAAGACCACCCCGAGTATAGTGCTGAGGCAGAGGCACAGGCTCAGCAGCACTGGACAGTTGAAGAACGTAGCCTGGTCTGATGAATCTCAGATTCTGCTAAAGCACACAGATGGTGAGGTCAGAAGTTGGTGCTGACATCATGAATCCATGGACTCAACCAGTCCAAGCTGGTGAAGGTGATGTATGCTGTAATGGTGTGGGGACTGTGGAGAATCTTCGCCCTGACTGTATGCATCCCTTCATGGCTGCAATGGACCCGTCTTCAAACGGCTACTTCCAGCATGATGATGCACAGAGACACAAAGAAATGCAGAAGTAGCGTAAATGATCTATTTTTATGCTTTTATATATATATATATATAGTTCCAACGTTTCTTTTAGGCTGGTGTATCAGACTTATCACAGCGAAGAGTTCGGGATTCACCCGAAGGTTGTGAGGGTGAGGTGGTCCTCATTAGAACTCACCAGGAGTAAGAGAAGAAAGAACGGGGGGTTAGACTGATGCTGTCTGTGATGGCTTGTCACTTGTCAGTGATGAGCTGTACAGAAAACCCCTTTATGGCATGCACTGAGAGAAGTGCTGATTATACAGAAAGATGGAGAGAAGAGTGGCAGGAAAGTGAAGAGAGAGAGAGAGAGAGTTAGAGAAAGCTAAATATGTTTGCTTTATATGTCTGTGTGTGTGTGTGTGTGTGTGTGTGTGTGTGTGTGTGTGACTTCCCTGTTTGTTTATAAGTTACCATCTGTGCAATCAAATGTTTATAACAGCCCACACATTTACATGAACAAGGACTTGTGGGACGTCTGTGACTGAAAAGGAGGACATTTGCTATATCAGTCTCTCACTGTACTCTTTAACGAGAGACACAAAGGCTACTTTAGTGCAAATAGCGCCCCCTTGTGGAGAACCTTCAGCATGCTATACCTGAGTGTGGGAGTGAGGTTTTTCACAGCTCATCTAAACACCCTTTATGGTCAATGCACAGCCTTGGCTGCCCAAGGTTTTCAAGCATGGCACCTCAGCCATGGATGCCAATCCTTCGAGATTGAACCAGCAACATTGTGGCCTCGGGCCGGCCTCTCTAACCTTTCCGACACGGCTGCCCACATGAGGGGTTTTGAGCTGGTTTTGAGCTGACATAACAGAATGGCCGGTTAAAGAAGCGATTGGCCACTCATGCTATCCTCCAGCTCTCTTAGTGTTGTATGATAAGAGACGTTTTAGGTAGTGGACGAGACTTGAAAATGTCTAAATTGTGATCAGATTGTCTACGTGTGTATGGAATGATCTAGCTCACTAATAAATACTTGTTCTCGTCTTGTTTTTCATCAGGGCCCTCCTGGACAGCATGGTCCTCGTGGCCCTCAAGGACCTATTGGTGGAGAGGTAAGTGTTGAAGCTATTTGCCGATCTGAAACTTTCAAACTCAACGAATTTACATTTACAGCTTTTAGCTGATGCTCTTATCCAGAGCGACTTACATGGTTACTCAAATTACAGAGGAGGGCCAATGTAGTGTTGAGAGTCTTGCCCAAGGACTCTTATCGGTGTAGCGCAGTACAGTCACCCAGACCGGGAATTGGACCCCAGTCTCCCACATGGTGCGGTAGCTCACTGGTCAGTAGTGATGCTACCAGTTGCCCCATAGTAACCATTACATTTTGATTTTTATCCAAACATAACCACTACATGCTGGACAATAAGAGTTACCACAATAAGGGCGCAGCCATCACTGGATCATTTTTGGGTTATTTATGGAAGAAGAATAACGGACACTCTCAAATATAGAGGTGCTTCTATAAAGGGTGATGCCATAGAAGAACCACTTTTGGTTCCATGAAGAACCTTTACATTACATACCAAATTCTTAAGACCTTCAAAAGCTTCCTCACATTGATCCATTACTATAAACACAGCTCTTTAGCACAGCTCTACTGTAGCCTGCTGCAGTTCAGCCCTAAGTGTTTTAGAGGTACAATACAGGGTGGTCTATTAGGACAGATCTCATTGACACATTAGCACATTAGCAAAAACAGCCTGTTTAATTCTATGGGGTGAATATAAGTTAGATTGAAAAAATTACCTGCGACTGTTTTAGTACACAGAACTACACACCAGTATTGACCTCATATAGTGGACACACTGGATGAACCTCAGGCCTAATAATAAAAGCACAACAAAAGGTAGGAAATGGGCCCTTTAAAGGTGGTAGTTAGACCATAAACAGCAAATGTGATCTTCACCAGAGCTCAAAACATTTGTTTTAAACCCTTAGTGAGCATCCCAGTGTCACCATGTCTGTCTGCAGTGCTGCGGAGGTCACCTGTGAGCCAGTAGAATAGTGTTGATGAGCGTTCAGAGCTAGAATAATAGTAATACCACTCTCCAGACTCAGCTCAGGGTCTTATAGAGATCTATATGCACATGGTGGCTCTAACTGCCTCTCTAACTCACATACAACTACTGCAGATCACATAACCCAGACTGCTTGCTGGGAAACTGGAGATCAGTGTGTGATAAACATACAGAGATAGATGTGGTGTTGTTCCATAGCCTTATAGCCGCCTGAACGGCTCTAGCTGATGTTAGCTAGACGTTAACTACTCCAGCTGATGTTAGCTAGATGCTAAGTGATTTATCTGATGTTAGTTAGATGTTATGACTACTCTAGCATTCCTCCTATCCAGCAATTTCCTGCTGCCATCTTTTCCACCCCTCTCTCTCTCTCTCTCTCTCTCTGGCCGAGCCTGTGCTGATTTTGAGTGTTTAATTATTAAGTAGTAGTAGACTGTGATCCCTGAGCGCGAGTTATATTTACTTCGGCGTGAATGATTAAGGAGTATTAGATTATCATCCCTGAGAGAGAGTTATATTTACTTCTATTAATGGCCGCCTCTCAACATCTCCCCATGTGTTAATAATTCAAACATGCACACTGCAGAGACAAGACGAGATGGACATGGCTGTGGCTTCGGACACTTTGAAACTGCAGAGGAAAGAGGGATTGATCCCAGTGCGGAACTGGGGGTGGGAAAATGATGATATGGTGTTGATTTCACAACACATTCAATCACAATAAGCTTTTGATCATATTGTAGCTGCTGTAGCTGTCAGTGTTCAATAAAGGAGCACTGAGCAGCTGCACGGCATAATTTAAAAGAGCTTCGGACAGGGCTTTCCAAGTGGCTTCACTGTCTAAGGTTTCAGTGTAGTGCCGGGAGGTTGTGAGTTCAAATCCCACTGTTGCAGCGAGTCAAAAGTAAGAGTAAGAAACATTGAGCAACTAACTGACTTTAAAAATAAACTACAACCAAGGTTTTCAGGTGGTGTCGCTGTCTAAGGTTTCACCATAGTGTCAGTAGGTTATAGGTTAAAATCCCGCTGTTGCAGAAAGTCAAAAGTAAAAGCAACAAAAAAATAAAATAAAAATAAGCAACTACTTTTCAAAATGTAGTTGTAATTTGTATGTATTTTAACAAAGGCAAAACTGTATTAATTTGATATAATTTAAGATTATATTTTTGCACTCTGGTAGTTAAACAATGCTTATTATTATATTTTATATTACCTTTTACAGCTTGCACTGTTGTCTTATTCAATGGCCTTATTGCCAGTAGGTTGCGAGTTCAAATTCATCAGTATCATCTCATGTTGTTGCCCAATCAATATAGAACAGGCTCTACTGCAGAAATGGCCTGAGTGAACGAGTGAGTGAGTGAGTAAGTAGGAGTGTGGAAAAACCTGGCAGATATCCATAGGTTGATCATCTATTCAGACAGAAACATGTTTGCTCTCTGGTTGGAGGCACTCTGCCCACAGACTCCTGAGACAGCAGCTGCATGGGCACTCACCTCCGCTTAGCCTCAAGCCTAAGGCAAGGTACAGCAGAGTGAATAAGCAGTAGCAGCAGGCCTATCAGGAGAACAGCATAATCAACATAAAACTATGGCCATGTCTTACGAGGCTAATGTAACGTAAAGAATGGATTCATATACTCTGTCAGTTAGCTAGTGCCTGTCATACACTTTCACTTTCGTCAGGCCATGTAGAGCACATCGCTGACACATGTGCAAATGCACAAAAGCAGGCTCTCTGGATTAGATAAAAAGCATTAAACTATTGGCATAATGCCTGGGCCAGAGGGGTATAAAGCCCCTCCATCATTGAGCTGTGGAGCAGTGGGACTGTGTTCTCTGGAATGATGGTGCCCCATCTAAACTCTTGTTGCTGAATGTAATCAAATCCTCACAGCAATGGCCTTGCAATGCTAGTAGAAAGCCTTCCCTGGACAGTAGAGACAGTTATTACAACAAAAGCAGGATAAACGCCTTCTTTAATACCCTTGATTTTGTGAGAAGCAATAAATGAGCAGGTGTCCCAATACTATTGTCCAGTCATTTAAGCTGTATTTGCAATATAACAGATTTGTGATATGGCACCTTGGCTTGTTTATGTCTTAAATATAAGTTTGAATAGATAATAGGAATGTCTTTTCTATAGTAGTATGCATGTACGCAGTGTTCATGAGAGTGACTCTGGCCTTTCTGTGTGTTTAGGGTGCTCAGGGACTGTCTGGGGGAGTTGGCCAGCCTGGTGTGGTAGGAGAAAAGGTAAGCATGTAAAGCACATAAACACCAACTGAGTACTTTATTAGCAATACCTGTACACCTACTTACCTATGCAATTATCTAATCAGCCAATCATGTGGCAGCCGTGCAATGCATACAATCATGCAGATACGAGGCAGCAGCTTCAGCTAATGTTCAATCAGCCACCAGAATGAGGGAAAATGTGATCTCAGTGGTTTTGAATGTTGCATGATTGTAGGGGTGAGACAATTTGGTTTGGGTATTTCTAGAACTGCTGATCTCCTGGGATTTTCAGCACAGCAGTCTCTAGAGTTACTCAGAATGGTGGAATAAAGAAAATACATCCAGTGAGCGGCGGTTCTGCAGTTCTGGTAATGTCCTGTTGATGAGAGAGGTCAACAGAGAATGGCCAGACTGGTTGGAGCTGACAGAAAGACTACAGTGACTAAGATAAGCACTCTGCACAGAAGACCATGTCGGGTTCCACTTCTGTCAGCCTAGAACAAAAAGCTAAGGCTGTAGAGAGAGCGGGCTCACCAACACTGGACAGTTGAAGACTGGAAGAACGTAGCCTGGTCTGATGAATCTGACATTCACAGATGGCAGGGTCAGAATATGGCAGCAACAGCAGGGATCCATGGACCCAACCTGCCTTGTGTCAACAGTCCAGACTGGTGGAGGTGGTGTAATGATGTGGGAATTGTTTTTTGACAAACTTTGGGCTCATTAATACCTAACAACCATCACTTCAATGCCACAGCATGACCATGTACATCCTTCATGGCCACAGTTGACCCCTCGTGAAGCCAGAAGAGGCCTTCCCAGTTACCAGATGGGAATTCAGTAGAGCTGCTTTTGGGATTTGGTAGACCAGGAGATTCACAGCATGAAAGTGCTCTTGAACAATGCAGAATGATGCAGTCATGTCAACGTGGACCAGAATCTCCAAAAGGGATGTTTCCAGCATCTTTTGGAATCCAAGCCATTAAATATTTGAGAGCAAAGGGAGGCCCTGTTCAGCTTTAGTGTAGTGTTCCTAATAAAGTGCTCAGTCAGTGTATGTGTGGACAATGGATTTTGTGCTTATGTGTGCACATCTTCATGCTCTCTAAAACTTGAAGTGGCCAAGCATGATCGATATGTATTTTATATGTCTCTCTCTCCTTGCTTCTCTCTCTGTTTCTCTTCTAAATCAAGGGGGAGGATGGAGAAGCAGGGAACCCAGGAAACGTTGGTGAACATGGACCTGCTGTGAGTTCAGCTCCTTTCCCAACCTTCGAGGATTGGCTTTGAGCCTTAGGGACTTGACCTTTGCTTCTTTTAATTATAAAATTCAAGGAAAGCAAAATCGAAGAGGATTTTCTTTAACGAAGCTACGTTATAAACAGAAAATCAACTGATATTCTACATGCTCTGTTTTTTATGGCCTTATGTTTGGCCAAATGTGTCACCATATAAAAATATCTGCAGATTGTGCAATTTCTGTAGTTTGTCAGGATATGATTTTGTGCAGTGTGACACCTCTTGCTTTTCAGTTCATTAACTAACCACCCCACTGGCTTTGCTTCACAGGGGGATAAAGGAGACGTGGGGGAGAAGGGCGACTCTGGACCACCGGGAGCTGGTGGACCCCCAGGAGTTCGAGGCCCATCAGGAGAGGATGGGCCTAAAGGACACCCAGTGAGTGTGGTGACACATGTCTTGTGGCACAGTTTCCTGTCCAACATCACTTGTATCAGTTGTATCACTCATGAGATTTGCTTTCACCTCTTGAGATCTCGAGAACTTGAATTAATCAGATATCATGGATGGATCAGGTCCGATATAGGGGACAGTGGTGGCTCAGCAGTTAGAGCACCAGGCTATTGATGACAGAGTTGTGGGTTTGATACCTGGGCTTGGCAGACTGCCACTGTTGGGCTCTTGATCAAGGCCCTTCACCATCTCTGCTCCTTGGGCACCGCAACAATGGCTGCACACTGCTCTGCGAACGTGTGCTCACTATCACTAGTGTGTATGTGTTCACTGCACAGATGGGTTAAAGGTGAAGGCCAAATTCCATCTGTGTCCAACACTAGTGGTGAATATGGTGGTGTCTTGTTCCTTTGTTTTTGCCACTGAGTTCTAGCAGAGCTCTTTCTAGCGCCCCCTAGGTGCTATTAACAGACATTACCCACTTCACGAAGCAGTGAGGCGCATTCTCAGAAGGTAACAGAGGAGTCTGCAGTGTGGAGCTATTTTACAGTGGAACATGAAATCAGGCCCCCAAAACCATGTTAACAAATACATATTTATTCTTAAAGTATGGCTGGTTAGATGGAAAACTATCAGAGGTAAATTATTAGGTTGAGAATTTCTTGGAAAAAAACACCAGCAAAAATAATGGAAACTTCCTATTACAGTTATATTATATATAAGGTGTCTCAAAACCTCTGGCAGGCGGTGTGTGCTTTAATACTCTGATTAGAAGCCATCCAGAAACCTGATTCAACTTTTGATCTCAGCACAGCTCATGAAAGTGCAGTCTCAGCACAGCTTATGAGAGTGCAGTGCAGTTTCAGACTGAGGTCAGTGGAGCAGTGCTCAGTTCTGAGTGTGATCTGGATTCTAAACTATCCCATATAGGGCCCAATTGGATTCCCTGGAGACTCAGGACCCCCTGGAGAGGCAGGCACAAATGTGAGTGACCCAAATATCAGCTTACTGTCACTGATTAATGATGCCATTTTAGAGTCGAACGTTTTCCTTTGTAGCCTGTTGCCTCAATGCCTAAATGTATTATATGCTTCTATAACTGTCACATAAAGGGTATTGATGGCGGACCAGGGCCAAAGGGAGATAATGGAGAGGCTGGGAAAGCTGTAAGTATTCAGTGGAATGAAGTAAACCTGAATAAATGAATGAAAAATGGTAGAACCTTTATGAACTATATTATCAATTTCTTGCTTCTACAAGGGACCTCCAGGGGCTTCTGGTGAACCCGGTCCTCCAGGGCCACCAGGACGAAGGGTGCGTATGTCTTTCTGTGTGTATTTTCATTTCTTAATCTGCTTGACCATTTAACATGTTTTAAAACTCATCATCTATACCTTTCTTTCTCGTTTTCCTAACAGGGACATGTGGGCACTCCAGGAAAAGAAGGGAAACAGGGGAAGAAGGGCTCAAAGGTGGGTTTTTCTGTAAACAATATGTCCTGTGCCACTCACTGGTATCATACAGTTTGGGACTGGATATACCAGTACAAGAGGTCTAGGAGGTCCAGCCGTAGTTAGACACTCCTTTTAAACTCACCAAGCACCAATGTCAGGTATTATCTACAGGCATATAAAGCCCACACCACTAGGCTGTGGAGCAGTGTTCAGTGGAGAATTGGAGCTTCAACCAGTTCCTTTGGGATGAGTTGGAGACCCTGCTTTTTTTAAACAGCAATATTCTAACATCTAGGTCAAAGTCTTACTAGAAGGACAGAGGTTGCTATTGCAGCAAAGAGGGGAAATTCTCCAATATTACCCTTGATTTCAGAAAAATTCATTCAAAAACTAGCCCCACCAGGGGGTTTCTGAAGCATTCCACTGTGCATAGGAGAAAACGAAGATCAGAAAGTACTGTTAGCTTGTAAGAAGATCATCAAAAATGCAACATAAGATCTGTCTTGTACATCTGTTATAGTAGAACTGGCCGTTATATTAGAGAGATTACTGTTAAAGTATATGTAATGATATTAATACCAGTCTCAGAATCAGACAATTCTGGATCAGAGAGCAAAGGGAGCACAAAACCAGCCTAAACGTAGGTTCTTATATTATTCCAATGCAACTTTTTTTTTACCCAGGGTGCTGCTGGTGCAGAGGGTCTGTCTGGTAAGACAGGGCCCGTTGGACCCCAGGGACAGCCAGGAAATCCCGGTCCAGAGGGGCTGCGCGGCATCCCAGGCCCTGCAGTAAGTCACTTTACACCCACCACAACATTCACAGTATCTGATAGCACAACATTTACTGATATCAAACAAGAGGCACTCTAACCCAAACATTGTGGCTAGACTTTCCCACTAATCAATCTGTCTTTGGTTAATCAACCTCCTCCCACACCCTCTCCAGGGAGAACAAGGTTTAAATGGACCTCCTGGACAGACTGGACCGCCTGGGCCAATGGTAAGAGCTCCAGCTCCTGCTCTCTCATCGATCGACCATCAAATGCAGCTCCTGATTGATTTGGCTTGTGATAAATTAAGGCTCACTGTGAAACCGGACCTCCTCTTTAGTCATTGCTTTGGTTTTGCAGGGACCTGCTGGACTGCCAGGACTGAAAGGAGATCCAGGGCACAAGGGAGACAAGGTGAGAGACTCATAATGTGCCTGTGTTTTCTACACACATGTAGGGATGTCCTGAAGGTTTGTACTCCACTCCAAGTCCTTTTTTTGCAGATGCCCAATCCAGTATGTCTTTTTTAATATACAGTTGTACATAAACCTCCTGGTCAGGTTTGGCATAACCAGATCATTTCCTGACCACAATTAGACCATAATAATAATAGAGCATAATTAGAAATTGTCAGAACAACATCTAATATACAGCTAAATGTTTGTAGACACCCCTTCTAATTCGCACTTATTGCTGACACAGATGTGCAAATGCATTAACACAGCTTGTCTAGTCCCCGTAGACCGGTATTGCCAATGGATTAGGACTCTCTGGAGCAGATAAACATGAACCTATTGTTACCATGCCTAAGGCCTTTAATGGGCTAGAGGGGTATAAAGCCCCTTAGCATTGAGCTGTGGAGCAGTGGAACGGTGATCTCTGGAATGTTGGATGGGGCTCCATCCAATACTTTTGCGAACGTAATCAAATCCTCACAGCAATGCTTCTTCAAAACCTAGTAGAAAGCCTTCTTCCCTGGACAGTAGAGACAGTTACATCCTACAAAAGCAGGATCAGCTCTCAGGAGAAATGTGAATAATCCTGGTTGTTAATGTTTTGCGATGTACAGACTATGGGATTGAGAGAATTCACTGTGTTTTTAAGGGTCATGGAGGACTGATAGGACTCATCGGCCCGCCGGGAGACATGGGGGAAAAAGGTGACAGAGGCTTGCCTGGAAATCAGGGAATATCTGGTCCCAAAGGAGACATAGTATGTACTAATATTTTACTTAAAATGATTCCAATCACTATGTTTAAAAACCAGTAATAAAATAAAACAATGAAGTTACATACTTTGCAGCACTCATTGTTACACTTTATGTACTTGTGACACAATATTAGTGTTTCTTGTGTGTTGATCAGTATTATGTTGCATACAGGGTGTTGGTGGGCTTCCTGGTCCTACTGGCCCTCCTGGACCTCCTGGACTCTCCGTGAGTATTGATTCCATTCCCAATCACATCATTTTATGTCATGAGAAGAGATGGGAATGGGCTAGATTCATAAACCCCACCAACAAATGTCTGTATGTCCCAGTGGACATATGGAATTTTTTTTATCTTCATTTGACCAATACTGAGAGGTGGAGGTAATATAACTAAATACATACAGCTAAGGAGACATCATTTAAAAAATGTAATTATGTGTGGAAAAAAGTCCGGACATCTTACATTTATTACTACTTAAAAAGCCTAACATTGGAATCAGGAGCAGAACATCAGCTGCAGAGGATCAGAACATGGTTAGAGAGGATTCTGGAGGAGCCCATCTTATTTAAACCTCAGACATTTAGTCTGGTTTGCTCTTGACTGTTGAAGTGAGGGGTGAAAATTACCTTAGCCAGACCCAATGAGCTCTCTGAGGCTATCAGAAAAAAGGCTGTAGATGCAGATAAGTCTGGGAAGGAGGGTAAAAAGATCACAGAACAATCAGAAAACAGCCGTTGCACTGTCCACCAAATCAATAATCATTTACAAGTTAGGGAACATTGCCAACAACTGCCAACATGGCCAGATAAGACCATCCTAGCAAGTTCAGCCCAACAGCAGACCACAAGAGGTGTTAAGATGTCTCCAACAATCCTAAAATCCCATCACGGGATCTACAGGTAGCTTTCACCACAGCTGATGGAAGAGGACAGATATAAACTGCATAAGTTTGATGGGAGGTGTTCGAGGAGGAAATCCTTCAGGGCCAGACTAAAGTTTGCCAGAGAACACCCAGACAAAGACCAAGACAGTCCTGAGTCCTGCCCTGATGTTTTTTGGGGTGTTTTTAACAGCCAGGGTTCCCTCCTTGCGCTGTATAATATAGACAGATTGACAAGCTGCAGTTTAGTTGTTCTGCTGTAATTAAAAAAATAACAGAACTCAAGTAATATGCGATCGTTTAGCTTTTTTTAATTGTAATCTTGCCCAACAGCCCTGATTCTGCAGTTCTCGCAATGTAAAAGGGCAGCTGGCGTCTTCAAAATCGTGTTAAAACCTCAAATTCTGGGGGAAAGAAATGAGGTTCTCTCACAGCAGCGACAGTATACTGGTGATTAGTTCCAGCGACTGGTTCGGATAATTTAAAGCGGCTTCTTGCCTCTAATGTTTTATTTGGAGCGTCTGCTTATGCTGGTCTTTGTGATGTATTATGCCCGGCTTGTTTTTCATATCACACACTCTCTCTCACTCTCTTTCGGCCCCCCCAACAGGGAGCAATAGGGGAGAAGGGATCTAAAGGAGACCAGGTTTGTGCTGCTTTTGCTGTGATCTCTTTATTTTCATTCTTGTCCTCACACTCACATACAGCACGCATGCTCAGAGTCGCTCTCCACCTCTTCACCTCTTATTCCTTTCCTGTGTCTTTCTGTGCTTGGGTAATAGTTGTAGTAGCTGTTGTTGTTGTTGTTGTTGTTGTTATTATTCGCTTACTTGTTCTTCCTCACCCCTTCCTGCTCACTGACACTGTTTCTCTTTCACCTCTATTCTTTCGCAGCTGCTGTATTGCTGTCATTTGCCGCTAACTCTCACTCTTTCTCTCTCGCCGACTCTCCTCACCCCCCACCCCCCTCTTACCCCCTGTCTTTGGTCCTATTTCTATATCTCCTTCTTCTGATTCCAGCAGTGGAAGTGCTATATGATGTATGTGAGTGTGTAAGTAAGTGCGTATGTGTGTGTGTGTGTGTGTGTGCGTGTGTGAGCCGCTGGGTTTTATGGCAGGCCACGTTGTTGTAGTGTGTTTTTAGAGCTGCTGGGTGGTGATATGAGACCTGTCTGAGAGGCAGCGCCAGTGCCTCAGAGCACTTTTGCTGCTCATCCCTGGCTAATCCCATGGAGCCAATCGCAGGCTGAAGCACTGATTTGGCAGGGTTGGGAGGGTGGGGTGGGGGTTGGTGGTGGAGGGCAGGGGGTGTTGGGAGATGTGCTTAATGTGCAGGCATAACTCAGACAGATTTCTCCTCCTTTTTCTCTTCGCCAATAGGGGATGGTTGGACCAAGAGGAGATCCAGGACTTGCCGGCCCACCGGGACCTACTGTAAGCTCACAGTCTTCTCTCTATAAGTATCATTAGTATCAGTATCAGTCTGGGAATGATTATGTCAGAGAAAGAGTGCAGGCCGTGGTGCCATCTAAAACACTGACTGTATGGAAAATCACTCTACTGGCACAAATAGATTGATTATTTAGATATAAACATGCTATGAGTCACACATACACCTTTTTCAATTGTTTCTAGTTCAGGAACTGACCTTAACATGGCACAGATGTGACACATGTACTCTTTAATTAAGAAAAGGCTGTAAAATTAAATAATAATAGCTTATATTATATAATTAATGTTTGTGGACGCCCTTCTAATGAATGCATTCAGCTACTTTAGGTTACACACATTGCTGACACAGATGGGCAAATGCGCACACACACAGCTTGTCTAGAACCTGTAAAGACTCGCTTTGGGGCCGAAAGTGTTATTACACTTCTAATAGCAAAGGATAGCTCTGTCAACTGTAATAGTCAACCAATCACATAATATTCATCAGCAATCTTCTTATGAAAAATGCTGAGATGTGAGAAGTCTTATGTTCTTGCAGAGCAACAGCAAATTTCATTGTCAACCAACTCGCCCTCACCAGTCTTCTGATTACAGCTTTCAACATCTTTACCCTCATCTGTACCCTCTCCCTGTGTCCCTCCAGGGCCCACCGGCCACCATGATCGAGCCGCTGCCCATCCGCGAGGGCCGAAGGAAGCGCAGGAGGCACTCGGGCCGGGGCAGAGGAGGAGGCAGAGCTGTAGCTGTGGAGGAGGAGGAGCAGGAAGAGGAAGTGCACCTCAGCATGGAGGACTTCCTGCAGGCGGACGCACCCCTGGAGGATGCTGAGGGCATGGAGGAGGTGTTCGCCTCTCTCAACTCCATGAAGATGGAAGTGGAGCTGATGAGGAAGCCACTGGGCACCTTTGAGAGCCCCGCACGTACCTGCAAAGAGCTGATGATGGGCCACCCTGAATATAAAGATGGTACAGTTCACAGTTTGTTAACATTTCAAGGCTGATTTGTCTGTCAATGAGATCAGTTTCTAGAAAGCTCTTAATATGTAAAAGTCTAGGATTATTTGGCCAGATTCATGAAACACATAATTTACTGCAACATTTACTGTAACGTTAGAACGTAAGAAGAAATGGCACTGAATACATTTGTTTAAAAACCCTGTCAGTCATGTTTCAAATCCAAAGTGGATGACCCTGGCAGTATACATGACAGTAAGGTGCTGAAATGGATGTAATTAATTAAGGAATCTCATCTCAAACTCATCTTATATATTTAAATGGCTGATTTTGGTCTGTTTGGACAGAGCATCATGACAAACATCACAGCTGCCACTGCAATAATCTTGGCTTTCTTGAGAAGGATTTCTTTGTAGTACTAAAACTACTTGTATATCTGGATGCTTTTACTTTCATTTTTTTATTTTCTCTTACTTTTTCTCTTTCTTTCGTTTCTATCCTCTTACTTGCTTTTTTCAGCAATTCAGCCATTATTGTTATTAACTTGTTGTTACATTTGATATCATTGATATACAATACAGTTTGATTACCATATTTATGTATTTTTTTGGATAGTCCATTGTAGATATTCAGCTGATTGCCTGTTAAATGCAACTGAACTTTCTCTGAAGTCTCTCTCTGTCTATTGAATATAACCCCACACCTAACCACCTAACCTTACAATACCTTAATCTTCATATTTTATGGTTAGGGTTAGATTTAAGGTTTAGATTAAGGTTTGGGTTAGGTTTTAGGGTTGTTTAAGGGTAAGGTTAAGGTAAGGGTTTAGGTGTAGATTTACATTTAGTAGACAGTCCCTTACTTTTAGAGTTAATGTACACTTAGAGTTTGCATTTAATACATTGCATTTATACGCATTAACTCATAGAAATGTATGTATGTAAATATACATATGTAGAAGTAAAAAAAAACAATGTTATGAATTGGATTTGGTGGTACTGCGGAGTCATACCACAGAGTTTCATGAATCTGGTTCCGTGTCTTTTTATTACATATACATTAAATCAGGTATTTCCATAATGTAAAAAAGATTCAATCCGATTCAAATCATAAACTTGTTTTATGGTACGGATGAAAGGTACGGATCCATACTTTCGGCAGAACATCTCTGCTTGTTTCAGACGAGATACGAGTGAGAAATAATAAAACAGAATATAAGAAGAGGCAGTTCAAGGCGTACACGCCATGGGGGACCTAGGGGGGTTATTTGACATAGCTTATTGATCTCCTCATCTGAGTCTAAGTGGACCCAGGGAGCAGTCTACTAATGCCAAACACTAGTGTACTGCACAATGAAACAGCCACAAGAACTTAAGCAGTATGCTGCAGAAACTGATTGCACTCTGCTCTAATGATCATATTTTCATTAATAATTCAGGGGAAGCATTGCTCCACGGTGAAACGAATGCTCAATGTTAAATATCATGGCACCCTACTTAGAGTGTTTAACATTCTCACTGCTGCGACACCCCTCCCCCCCTCTTTAGGTGAATATTGGATTGACCCAAACCAGGGCTGCCACAAGGACTCCATCAAGGTGTTCTGCAACTTCACCGCGGAGGGGGAGACCTGCCTGCACCCTGATAAACGAATCGAAGCGGTGAGTCCCAACAGCACACTCACGTACAACGCACACGTCTCCAATCCAGCTTTGATGCACCCAGCCTTGAAGAGCACACGCCGTCCGGAGAAAAACATGTCTGATCTGTCTCTCAACCACTCAATCCATCCAGGTGAAGCCAGCAGCCTGGAACAAAGAGAAGCCGGGTGGGTGGTACAGCCACTACAGGAGAGGCAAGCAGGTAAAGATCCCTATAAAATCTCATGGCACCCTGTAGCTGACTGTCTGTCAACTGTTGAGCTGCTGACAGTCAGTGAGGTCTTTTACTGGGAGTTAACAGCTTAAATTGTAAGTTGAATGTCCAAATGTTTGTGGACACCCCTTTTAATGAATGCATTCAGCTACTTTTAGTTGCACCCATTTCTGACCCATTGTATGAAGTGTATGTGTTCGTTTAATTTACACAGTTACACAGTTCCCCTTACCCTACTGGAGCTAGCTAACTTTAGCCACAAGTAATGGAAGCTCAAAGGCACCAGTTCAGCATTGTGCAGTTTCCTGAATATCACATAGGCTTGCATATGTTGTTTCTGACATTGGACGACATACTGCTATCGATACACAGTAGATGGATGTAAGTGTCCAACATAGCTAAAACTAGTATCATTATCCATCTTGAAGCAAACCTGAATTTGGTCTGTTTGGTTCCTCCTTTGTCTGTTTTGTAGCTGACAGTATTTCATATGACTTAAGGAAATAATTCACATAAGCCTTCTGGCATGGTTTACAGCAAGTGTGTAATGATGTAGGCGTGTGCATTACACAACGCTAATGGTTGGCTTTTAATAAGCTTTCTTTAACCCCTGAGACATAAATCTTGTATTCAAGACCACACTTTCCTGTCAAATCAACATCAGTTTCATAGGCCCCAAAATAGAACTCTGTGAGACTCCACGAGATATGCTAAACCAATCAGTTACCAAATAATAATGTAGGGGACGGACGGTAGAGTCAGAGCACAGGAGTGTGGGTAGGTAGATAGGTAGGCAGTGAAGTATGTAGGGTAGGCAGGGTAAGTAGGTGTGATACTAGGCAGATACTAGAGGTGTAACAGAACATGTATTCACACGAACTGTCACGATAGGGGGGTCACGGGTGCACGCAGTCGCACAGAGAATGCATGGTACCCGCTATTAGGGTAAATGCGGTCATTTCACAAGCAGCAAATGTCACGCAGAAATGTAACACGTAAGCTGTAAGCTATTGGATTTGCACGGTATTATGGGTACTCTAGTGGTTTAGGAGTATTGCTATGGTAACTGTAGTCTTATTTGCCCCCAACTCTCTGAATCAGACTCTGGTTTTTGTCTCTCTTTAGTCTTTATTTCGGTACTGAACTGAAATTCTGGCTTTAAAATCGTATTTCAACTCATGAAATCATGGTAGGCAACCTTAGGGGAAGCAAGATGGAGTAAAGGGTATGGTAGGGAGGTCCAAACCGCTGTGCAAACCGAACTGTGACTTTTGCGTATCGTTAGTGGATACTTTTTAAGATAAGTTGGTAGAGTAGTGTAGACAGGTAGGTAGGTAGGTAGATAATGTAGGTGGTATATAGACACGTAATTACACACACTTCACATGCTCAAACACACTCACTACAGAGACTGCAGTGCAAGAACATGACAAAAATGCAGGAGCTAACGCGTCAGTCTGAATCACAGTCAGTGACATTTATCTAAACACCCACAGAGAAGGGTAAAAAACCCAGAGTACAGATATGAGTAATAAATAAATAAGTGAGGGGCTGATCATTTGTTTTTTTCGGATGTGGGTTATTGTTTGTATTTCAAAATCTGTCCTATTATTCATCCCCAAGAGTGCTTACGAGAACAATGCGGAGGCATTGGCCTGTAGCTAAAAGTACTCCTGGATAGTGCAGCATGGAGAGAACGGACAAAACGGCTTTCTGAGCGACGTTACATTATTACTGTTACAGTTAAAGATGAATAGGTCATTAGATCTTTATTAGAGGCGTATTAAATATGTGATAAGTAACTGAGGGAAGGGAAGAGGCTCAGGGATTATTATGCAGTGGAATAATTGACTAACTCCACGCATGTCTGTGGATGGAAATGAAAAAATAAAGAAATAAATAATGAATGTGGTCTTGAAGGAGGAATTAGCATGTGGCTGTGTTTCTAAGCCCCGGGCCAAACTCTCATGAGTGTGTATGAAGGATCTCGGCGAGTCCCAGCTCATTAAAGAAGAGTTCAGAGCAATGGTGGGGGCTTGGCTCAGCATGAGTTCATTCATACAATCTGACACATGTGACCTTGTCACAGAGATCCGCTCGGTCAGATGTCGCTCTGCTCACATTATGAATAGAAGATTGTGTGGACGTGTGTGTGTGTGTGTGTGCCCTACTCTTAAGGTAAAGAGCAGTGTAAGTGTACTGTGTATATGTGCTCATCTGTATTGATGACCACTGTTTTTACTCAGCATCGACCCCGCTCGCTTCCACTGACCTCTCTTCCACACCAAAGAAGGGAGGTGATCAGGGAAATCCGTTGCCTTGTGTCAGAATTGCACAGATATACATGTGTGTGAGTGTGTGTGAGTGTGTGTGTGTGTGTGTGTGTGTGTGTGTAAAATGTATACATTTTGTGTCATTTTCAGTCTTGCAGTGATAACTGGAGTGTTTTTTCTCCAGTATGAATCTGTAGTGTGTGTGTGTGTGTGTATGGTGTTTCTTTTTTAGTCTGATAACAGTAGTAATATCTGTTGAGGGATTTTAATCCGGTATGAATCTGCATTGGGTTGTTTACAGTAGGACAGAAATAAATCAGATGAATTCAGTATGAAAATTTAGTATGTGTTTTTTTTATATGATATGAAGGAGCGGTTTTAATCCAGTGTGATTTTGCAGTGTGTGTGTGTGTGTGTGTTTTATAGGCTGATGGAGTGCTTTTATTCCAGTATGAATCTGCAATGTGTGTGTGGTATGTTTTACAGTCTTGCAGTTGAACGATTTCAATTCAGGATGTAGTTTTACAGTGTGACAGTAGTAACTGTGGAGTGATTTTCCTCCAGTATGAATCTGTGGTGTGTGTAGTTTTTAAAGTGTGACAGTAGTAACTGTGGAGTGATTTTCCTCCAGTATGAATCTGTGGTGTGTGTAGTTTTTAAAGTGTGACAGTAGTAACTGTGGAGTGATTTTCCTCCAGTATGAATCTGCGGTGTGTGTAGTTTTTACAGTGTGACAGTAGTAACTGTGGAGTGATTTTCCTCCAGTATGAATCTGTGGTGTGTGTAGTTTTTAAAGTGTGACAGTAGTAACTGTGGAGTGATTTTCCTCAAGTATGAATCTGTGGTGTGTGTAGTTTTTACAGTGTGACAGTAGTAACTGTGGAGTGATTTTCCTCCAGTATGAATCTGTGGTGTGTGTAGTTTTTACAGTGTGACAGTAGTAACTGTGGAGTGATTTTCCTCCAGTATGAATCTGTGGTGTGTGTAGTTTTTACAGTGTGACAGTAGTAACTGTGGAGTGATTTTCCTCCAGTATGAATCTGTGGTGTGTGTAGTTTTTACAGTGTGACAGTAGTAACTGTGGAGTGATTTTCCTCCAGTATGAATCTGTGGTGTGTGTAGTTTTTAAAGTGTGACAGTAGTAACTGTGGAGTGATTTTCCTCCAGTATGAATCTGCGGTGTGTGTAGTTTTTACAGTGTGACAGTAGTAACTGTGGAGTGATTTTCCTCCAGTATGAATCTGTGGTGTGTGTAGTTTTTAAAGTGTGACAGTAGTAACTGTGGAGTGATTTTCCTCAAGTATGAATCTGTGGTGTGTGTAGTTTTTACAGTGTGACAGTAGTAACTGTGGAGTGATTTTCCTCCAGTATGAATCTGTGGTGTGTGTAGTTTTTACAGTGTGACAGTAGTAACTGTGGAGTGATTTTCCTCCAGTATGAATCTGTGGTGTGTGTAGTTTTTAAAGTGTGACAGTAGTAACTGTGGAGTGATTTTCCTCCAGTATGAATCTGCGGTGTGTGTAGTTTTTACAGTGTGACAGTAGTAACTGTGGAGTGATTTTCCTCCAGTATGAATCTGCGGTGTGTAGCCTTTACAGTGTGACAGTAGTAACTGTTGAGTGACTTTTATCCAGTATGAATCTGTGGTGTGTGTAGTTTTTACAGTGTGACAGTAGTAACTGTTGAGTGATTTTTATCCAGTATGAATCTGCAGTGTGTATAGTTTTTATGTGTGTGACAGTAGTAATTCTGGAGTGACTTCAGTCCAGTATGAATCTACAGTGTGCAAAGTTCAATCTGAATTGACAAATGTAAATTGATAGATAATGCAATTTGATTAAATACATGCATTGTAAAATGAATCCACTATGAATTATCCAGGTGGATGAAGTTAAGAAAAAATTAACGTTACTCAGTGAAAGTGTGGAGCAGGTCTATAAAGTATGAATAATATACATATAAATGGTGGTGTGTGACAGTTTCAAAATCTCTAAACTCAAAAAACTCTAAAGCAGACTCACAAGTCCTCCAGTTTAACCCTTACACACAGTAACAAGTAACTGCTCAAGATTTTTCTAGCCCTGCTCTGCACTGCACCACACTGCTTTTAAATTTCAACATTTGAATAAATTCTTTATTATTTAAAGCTTTGTTCCAAAAATCTCTAAATAAAACGGTTAAAATGGTTCCTCTGTTTTTTCTGGCTGTAGTTCTCATACATTGATGCCGATGGCCTCCCAGTCCCGGTGGTCCAGTTGACCTTCCTGAAGCTTCTGAGTGCCACGGGCAGACAGACGTTCACCTACACCTGCCAGAACTCCGCCGGGTGGTACGATTCCACTAGCCGCAGTCACCAGCATGCCCTGCGCTTCCGCGCCGGCAACGACGAGGAAATGACTCACGCCAAAACACCCTTCATCACGCCGCTGTACGACGGCTGCCAGGTGAGCTGGACAGACTTCAGAAGCTGCAGGAGAGCTCTTTAAAGAATACGTTAAGGAAATATGCTAATGTAGCTAACAGAAAATGACAGCTGGTGAGGATCATTTAACATGATCTCAGTTGTGAAATGCCAATCTGTGCTTAAAGCCTACGGGTTCATGAATCTGCAGTGTGTGTGGTTTAGCAATCAGACAGTTATAGCTGGGAAGATTTTTATTTTATGTGTAGGTTTTTTTAATCCAGTATGAATCTCTAGTGTGTAGTTTTTTACAGTCTGGCAGTATGAACTATGCAGTGATTTTAATCCAGTATGAATCTGCAGTGTGTAGTTTTTTACAGTCTGGCAGTATGAACTGTGCAGTGATTTTAATCCAGTATGAATCCATGGTGTGTAGTATTTACAGTCTGGCAGTATTAACTGCAGTGATTTTAATCCAGTATGAATCTGCAGTGTGTAGTTTTTACAGTCTGGCAGTATTAACTGTGCAGTGATTTTAATCCAGTATGAATCTGCAGTGTATAGTTTTTACAGTCTGGCAGTATTAACTGTGCAGTGATTTTAATCCAGTATGAATCTGCAGTGTATAGTTTTTACAGTCTGGCAGTATGAACTGTGCAGTGATTTTAATCCAGTATGAATCTGCAGTGTGTAGTCTTTACAGTCTGACAGTATGAACTGTGCAGTGAGTTTAATACAGTATGAATCTTTAGTGTGTAGTTTTTACAGTCTAACAGTATGAACTGTGCAGTGATTTTAATCCAGTATGAATCTGGGGTGTGTAGTTTTTTACAGTTTGGCAGTATTAACTGTGCAGTGATTTTAATCCAGTATGAATCTCTAGTGTGTAGTGTTTTACAGTCACTGAGACTTGTTGCTGTATGATGCATTAGCGTCACAAATACAGTCTGGACTCAGTATTGACAGATATTCTTAATTAAACGACTCTTGAGGTGAAAAGCCTCGCTTTTTGCGACATCCTTGCTTTAGCAGCACTAACACTAAACGCTGGAACTGCATTGACTTGGATCTCACTGTGTTCTACCTTACAGACACGCAAAGGCCATGAGCGGACGGTGCTGGAGATCAACTCACCACGATCAGAGCTGCTCCCCATCATAGACGTTTCCGCATCAGACTTTGGGAATACCAACCAGAAGTTCGGGTTTCAGATCGGTCCTGTATGTTTCAACGGTTAACTCCTACGCGTTTACGCCACCAAGGGATTCACCAAAGAAAGAGTCAGGACCTTATTTAAATATGTTGCAAACCTGGGGCACATTTTCTAAAGAAGTGACTTTTGAGAAGATGCCACGTTCAGTGCTCATGAGAGAACAAAAGCCCATCCAGGAAGCCCTCCATCGGAGACCCGAGCACATTTATCAAAGGGAAGTCGTCCATGTAGACGTTTAATTTGATTTCTTTTTCTCATTCCCCTCCTCTGCTCACCTGTGGTGCGAATTATGTGGCGTGACTGGCAAGAATTAATAGGCCCTCTCCACTTGAAACTGACATTGAAAGGCAGACGCATCATCTTCCATTTGGGGCCTGCCTGTCAGCTGCGGCACAGACACCACTTAGCCCACGGTGCAGCGGTGGACTTTATTGTCTGTGGCATGGATTGCTTGTTTGTTTGTTTGTTTTTTATGTGCTAGTAATGTGATTTTAAATTAATTCGCCACTTGAGGGATCAGCCTCAGCGCGAAGAGTAAATATTTAAATATTTTTTTTGTTGTTTCTTTGTGTTTTTTTTGCTTTTTTTTGTTTTGTTTTTGTTTTTTTCCCTTTTTTTCCTCCCTCGTCTCGACTGCAGCGCGGCGTCGACTGAAGCAAAGTTATACCTCAAAACAGTTCTGACAAGGAAGCGCTGCCTGGATCCGGTTAATTGTTTTCTTAGATGCTTTCTGTCACACGTCAGCCGTGCAGTGTTACTCATCTTTAATCAACACATCCTGATAAATTACTGATGTCAGACACTGCTTGAGCTTCTCGCCAGGCGGAGCAGGTCTGAGCGCAGGATGAGGATGGGCCAAACTGGAGAAAAGCGGCTCATTAATATGGAAAGTGGCCTCCTCACTTAGGCTGTTTGCGTCATTTTAACATGCCGGGTCGCTTCTCGGTGGTCCGTGTTTCCATGGTTTTGTTGTGTGCAGCAAAATGGCTGAGTGGGGTCCGGTTAGGGCTGCACAATAAGGAACAAAATACTAGTATTGTGATGAAATCAGTACAGACGATACCCTTTACACGACATTAACACAATAACCAGGGCTGAACTGAAGATATTTAATATACACCAATCAGCCATAACATTAGTACTGCCTAATATTAAGTAGAACAGCTCTGAGGGCATCCCGTGGTTAGCAGCGTTCCTTTAAGGCCTGTAGGTGTAGGAGATGCTCTGAGCTCTAGTCTGTGGCTCAGATCCTTATGCTATTTTTTAAAGCCATTTTTTAACACATTACCATCAAGAACTGGTTGTTCACCCCACCCACCTCTTGACAGATGAAGCCACTGTAAATGACAATAATCAATGTGCTTCACTTCACCTGTCAGGGCAGTGGTGCTAATATTATGGCTGATTAGCGTGTATTTCAAATTCACTCTAATAACAGCAGTTTTAGTGGAGTTCCTGTACTAAAGCTCTGTCCTTATGTGCCAAATATTCAGTCATAAGACTCATCAATGAAAATATCAAATCTTTTGGTGCTGCAGTTAATAATAACTAGTAATAACTCCACATATAGACACATTTCTACCCCCGGCTGTAATTTGAAACTACCCCAATTTGGCAAGAAAATAAAAAATCTGGCAACATTATCGGCAAACAAGCCTATAATAAGAACTGTTGTTGGAGCAACCCTGCAGCTTAAACCCCTTCTGTTCTCCAGCTGTTACAGCAGTTTCTAAAATTGGATTGAGCACCAACCATCATTCCAGAGAACACAATAGCCCACTGCTCCATAGCTCAATGCTGGGGGGCTTCATACCCCTCTAGCCCATGCCTGGCATTAGACATTAGGCATAGTGCCAATAGGTCCATGTCCTATTCTCTATTCTCTTGGCGGTACTTCTCTACAGGGACTAGACCAGCTGTGTGTGTGACGATCTGGGTGAGCAATGGATGCAGTGTAGCATAAGTAGCATAAGTGCATTCAGTAGAATGGGTGTCCACATACATTTGGACATATAGTGTGTATATATGTATATATATATATGTCTTAGAGCTGCAGTTTAGCCCTGGTTAGTGGGAGTTAATTTAGTGTTGGTGCTTTTAAGTAGGGGTTAAATTCATCATTTTATTATACAGTGGTTCTCAAACCAGTCCTCAGGGACCCCCAGAGACGAGCCAAGGGCTCAACTATTGCATCCCGAGTGCTTTCACTGCCTGACCTTCCACTCTTCTCCGTATACGAGGCGTCTGTCTATGAGCACTTCACAAACTCTCGTAAAATCTCCTAAGAACTTCACATTGACGGCAAAGAAGCAATGTCTAAGTGTTCTTATGTTGTAACTCCCTTACACATGAACTCACGCTAGCTCCTGATCCTGAAGCTCAGTGCTTTCTGTTATTGGTGTTGTTGTTGAATGCCTGTAGTTTGTGATCCTGTGTCTCATTTGAGTAGATAAAAACAACATGTTCCTCTGTGTTCTGCTGTGGTGCTACAAACATGTTTGTATTGTGTATTTGTATATCATTATTTTTGATCTTGATGTGTCCTGGGAGGGCAAGACGGAGGCCAGAAGAAGGGGGAGGAGCTTAAAGGTGCTCAACACTACAGCACGGACGTGCAGATAAACATTTAAGCTGTGCAGACAGACGCAGACGGCCTGCCTGGTGCTAACACTTATCCGTTTAATAGGAACAGCGATCAGTGTCGAGGTTCAGGGCCGCTGGGTGGGAGAGTGAACCACTTAGATGCCCCTCCTCTGCCACCATCTGCCTGCCTGTCCGTCCTGCCCTCTCTTATGTAAAGTATCTGTGGTACTAATTTTATATATATATATATATAAACTGTACAGTTATTCCAAAGTATGAGAAATAATTAAATCTGCTTCTTGGAAGAAAACAAAAAAAATGTGTATTTGTCAACAACCTGAGCAGGTCATGAAAACAGTGTAATTGCACCATGGCCAGGTTCACAGCAGACTTCCAGTTCCGAGGATGGAGGGAGTTGGGAAGGGAACAGAGAGGCTGTGATGTCTTCTCTAAAGACAACAGACAAGCATGTCCCTTCATTAACTGCCGCCTCGCCTCTCTCACTCTTTGTGTGTCTCTTGCATTCTCCCTCTCCCTCTCTGTCTTTTTCTTTCACTCTCTCTCTTTCTCTCTCTCTCTCTCTCCCTCGCTCTCGCGCTCTTTCTTTTTCCCCACGCTTGTAATCAACATCACTTCCCACCTCGCAGATGTAATCAACTCTGATTCACTCCCCAGTTCATTTATTTCAATTAACTTTTGTTTCCATCCCCAGGAGAGCAACCAAGGAGAGGGAGTCAGACATTACAGCCTGGTGTGTGTGTGTGTGTGTGAATAATGAAATGGCTCTGTATTAGAAAGTGAGCCAAGGAGAATTAGCCATATCTGTGGAGAAACATGATGAAATAGAGAGGGGAATTGGGTATCCCCCTCTTAACACCCCCCCCCCCCCCTTCTGTCTGTCTCGCTGTCTGCTTTTTCCCGCACTCGCGCTGCTCTCTCCTGGTGTCGCCATTCAGGCACTATTGCTATATGCTGATGCTGTATGCTATGCTTTAGACACTATATACTGTGACACTACAACCACACACACAGATTATATATGAACTATATTCAGATTCTAGACACTTTATTCTGTACTATATTCATACACCATGCACCACAACCCTGCACTATACACTACATTCCACATTCCCACACTATTCATCAATGACCTACAATGTGTACTATACTACTGTACTGTTCACTATATTCCTACTATCCACTATACTTCTGTACTATTCACTATACTGCTGTACTGTTCACTACACTCCTGCACTGTTCACTGCATCCCTGTACTGTTTACAACACTTTGGTACTGTTCACTACACTCCTGCACTGTTCACTGCATCCCTGTACTGTTTACTACACTCCTGCACTGTTCACTGCATCCCTGTACTGTTCACTACACTCCTGCACTGTTCACTGCATCCCTGTACTGTTTACTACACTCCGGTACTGTTCACTACACTCCTGCACTGTTCACTGCATCCCTGTACTGTTTACTACACTCCTGCACTGTTCACTGCATCCCTGTACTGTTTACTACACTCCGGTACTGTTTACTACACTCCTGCACTGTTCACTGCATCCCTGTACTGTTTACTACACTCCTGTACTGTTCACTACACTCCTGCACTGCTCACTGCATTCCTGTACTGTTCACTACACTCCTGTACTGTTCACTACACTCCCGTACTGTTCACTGCATTCTTGTACTGTTCATGTTCCCACACTATTCACAATATTCCTGCACTATTCACTTAATTCATGTACTGTTCACTGTGCCTGCATTATTCCTACTATTCACTATGTCCATGTACATTTCAATAAATTCATGTACTGTTCACTGTTCCTGCATGATTCACTATATTCCTGTACTGTTCAAACTACACTCCTGCACTATTCCTACTATTTACTATATTCCTATTCACTATTTACTGTACTCCTGTGCTGTTCACTAGGTCCCACACTTTTCACTATATTCCTGTACTGTTCGCTATTCCTGCATTATTTACTATATTCCTGCACTATTCTCAATATTCCTGTATTGTTTACAACATTCCTGTGCTGTTCACAATGTTCCCACACTATTCACAATATTCCTCCCATTTTCACTATATTCATGTACTGTTCACTATATTCATGTACTGTTCACTACACTATTGCACTGTTCACTATTCTTGCACTACTCACTGTAGTCCTACTATTCATTATATTTCTGCACTATTCCTACTATTTAGTAGATTCCTACTATTCACTGTATTCCCGCACTACTTACTATATCCATGTACTGTTCAACATTCCCACACTATTCACTATATTCCTGCACTATTCACTGTATTCCTGTACTGTTCCCTATGTTCCCACACTATTCACTTTATTCCTGCACTATTTACTACATGTATGTACTGTTCACTATTCCTACGCTATTCACTATATTCCTACATTGTTCACTATTCCTGCACTACTTACTATATTCCTACTATTCACTCGTCCTGCACCATTCCTACTATTTGCTATATTCCTACTATTCACTACTATTCACTACATACATGTACTGTTCACTATATTCCTGTACTGTTCACTATATTCTACTAATCACTACATTCCTGTACTGTTTACTATGTTCCCACACTATTCACTATACTCCTACTCTGTAGCCTGTATTCCTAAACTATATAGGCAGAATTCATATTTCTAAAGGCCTTCTGAACATGCTAAGGCTAAACATATCTGTATAATGGTTTTCTACATTCTTTATTTGAATTCTCTGTGCGCTTGAAATGCATCTGGGTGCATCATGCGTATTCATCGTTTGTGATACATTGCATTCTCACACTGCAGTGTGCATCGTTCCACTTTTCCAAATCCACAGTTTCATTACTTCATAATAAATAGGTTATAACAGTACATCACGCTCCAGTGTGAACACAGTGCTGGCACTTAAAACGGCTAGTGAGCTTCAGAAATACTTGATTTAAGACACAGAGTATGTTTCCTTAATTATACTGACCAATCAAGCCAGAGCTAAACCTATTGATCACAAAGACAGCAATTCACTACAGTCTGGAAAGAGAATGCAGAGAAGTTAAGTGAAGTAATAGGGGCTATAAACACACCCAGTCATTCACACATTGTACCTATGGTATCTGTCCTGTAGGTTTATGGCTCTATTAGTTTGGAAATTACGTTTATGTCTATAGCTTGGCTTTGGTTTCAGTTTTGTAATATTGGACAGAAAAAAATCTATTTTATACATTAGTCAAAGACTCCTTAAGCCAGATCCCTCTCTCTCTCTCTCTTTCTCTCTTTCTCGCTTTCTCCCCCTCTCTGAAAGAAGAGCAAGGCCACTCATCCCCATCGGGACTACTCTTCAAGGTTAGCTTGTGCGAGAGAAGAAAGGTTGTATTTTTCGACTCTTTCAGCTTTCTCCAACTCAATCAAAATTTAACTCTAGCTTAAGCTCCCGGCTCGAAAAGGTCACTCCCCGTAGCTGCTGCAGAATAGAGATGAAGCCAGAGTGCTTTTCCATGGGTGGACTCATTCAGGTGCCCTTCCTGAGCCTCTGAAATGCACTGGTTGTGTGGATTAGCCGAGTGCTGTCCACTGCTATTGGGTGCTGATTTGAGGTCAATGTGCTGCAGGCCACTCAAACTGATACCATCGGAGATTTTCAGGCTCAGTGCTCAGTTCTGTGCAGTATTTTGTCTTTTCTGTGGTACATACTCTAATCTGAGTCAGATGGTCAGCCTGCCAACCAAAAAAACAGCCAGTGGTGGTCCTGTGGTCAGGAACTGACCACTGGTAAAGGACAAGAGGATTGCCAGATTGTCAGACTCTGCATGAAAAAAAAAGTCTCTAAGTCTTACTGAGTATTTGAAAAATCTCCCCACCACCTCACACTACCATGCTGAGAATGGTCCGCAACCCAGAGGGTCTCTTGTTACAGCTGGTTCTAAGGTGGTCCCTCTAAGGTGATGAATATGTATACAAGGGAGCTGATAAATTGTGCACCAACAGTCCAGAACTATAAATCTTATATACTACACATATACTGGTATATGGTAGGTGTTTCTGATAAACTGGCCAGTGAGTATTGGTACAAAGTAGGATGATCTAATCGTGTCTTTTCTGTGGTCATTATAGAACTTAGAGGTTTTGTGACAAGCCAGACTCGAATGATCAGATCTGTTGTGGCGTCACAAGGAGGACATCCTCAATACTAGGCAGGTGGTACTAATGTTATGGCTGATTGCTGTATATGGTGGGTTTGTCTGCACCAGCAGCAGCTAATCTGTTATCTTTCTCACGCTCTAGGCTGCGTTGCTCCTGTGGAACAGTAACAAGCTCAGTTCCTTTGTCTCTCTCCATCTACCTCTCCACCTCTGCACACTGCTTCTCTATCCCACTCGCCCTCCTTCCCGCCCTCGGCTTCCCCTTTAGAGTGCGACAGTGATTCTAACCGGGCTGAGCGTGTCACTGTGGCACAATGAAGAACAGACAAATTAAACAGACATCTCGATTAATAAGAGAGAGAGAGTGTGTGTGAGTGAGTGAGCGAGAGAGGAGGAGGAGCAAGAGAGGGAGAGAGAGAGGGAGAGAGGGAGAGAGTGGGATTATCTATAGTACATTTATGTGTGATCAGAAGAACCCCTCAGACCCACTTTTGGAAAAACAGCTCTTTGGCGGCTCTGCGGCTGCTCTCCCACCATCAATAATACAATAGGCTTCATTTTTGTTTCAAACAGTTGTAGAGAAGCTTTATATAGCCCATGAACTACGCAGGCCAGCAGCGTGAAATACGGACTGCTTTTCTACCAAGAGGTGCTGAGGTGCACGTTAGCCCTGATAAGTGAAGTTATAGAGATGCAGAATAGAGATGAAGCCGGAGTGCTTTTCCATGGGCGGACTCGTTCAGGTGCCATTCATGAGCCTCAGAAATGCACTGGTTATGTGGATTAGCTGGGAGCTGTCCACTGCTATTGGGTGCTGAATTGAGATCAGCACGTTAGCCCTGATAAGTGAGGGCTAAGAGTCATTGGTAAAGGTAAAGGTGCACGTATTTGTCACTGTACAGTGTGCACTGCACAGCGAAATGTGTCCTCTGCATTTAACCCATCAGTGGTAGTGAACACACACTCACACACACACTAGTGAACTAGGGCCAGTGAGTACACACACACTCAGAGCGGTGGGCAGCCAACTCCAGCGCCCGGAGAGCAGAGAGGGTAAAGGGCCTTGCTCAAGGGTGAACCCACAACCTTGTTATCGATAGCCCACGAGAATATTGCTGTTCTTTCTCAATTTTAATATTATTATTATAAAAAAATGGTTCATTCTGTTCTTTTCTCATTAACTCACAATCACTATGTCATCACTGTTATGTAAAAATAATATCTCATATCTCTAATATACCGACTTTACAGGAGAAAGGAAAACCTTAACCTTTAATAGAAGTCAATGAAACAGATTTTGGAGCATAGAATCCATGATATGGTAAAAAGAACAGCTGCCGGATTCACATCATGTCAAAAAGTAGGTGAGGATACAGATACATAGCCTAGTACAATTAAACAGTAGGCTGGCAAAGCTCCTACCTCTGGCAGTTTGTGGTGCTAATACTGATAAAAAACATGTCTAGAGGTTGTACAGACTATCTCTACTACTCTACTAATTTGAGATTAGGCCACGGTCTAGTTGAGTCCAGTGCCTGAGGTGAAAAAAGCAGTGAGGAGGGTCGAGCAGTCAGAACCCAGTCAGAACACTTACTGAAATAAAACAAAAGCTCCAGCACAGTGCGTACCTCAGCTTTTGCCTCGATGTTTGCCCCTATTAGCAAGATATTACGGTACTCCTCACTGATGCCCAGAACACTTCTTGTTCAACTCTGGTAATGATGACATGTCAACTATTGATAGTTGTGCAATTCTAAATGTCCACACACACACACACACACACACACACACACACACAGAGTACAGAATGTTGCCGTTTGTAAAGCAGTAAATTGCTTCAGCACATATCAGCTATGAAACAGTCAATAATAATTTAGAGGAGGTTGTTATGTCAACATTTGGGATTACTGAGTTTTGATAGAGCACTACAGGATGAAGCAGCTTGCCAAGAAAACACCACCACGGCTAGAAAAACAAAAATATTACACGTCTTTGGGGTGAGAATCACCTGTTAAAATGAGTGACAGCTATTTAAGAGAATCTAACAAAACCCTGAGGAATGCTGGGAGGATTCACCACAATCTCTACAATGTTCAGAGACTACTACTTAGTGCTAAAGGTACACATACGTCTTTGACAAGAAATCTGACCTCTGAGAATCTGACTATCTCTGGAAATGACCAGTATCTCTTTTACAGCACTGTTTTGCATTGAATGTGTAACAAGGCGTTTTCATCATATTGCAATCTTAATGAAATATAGTGGCATACAAACGTTCAGCCACCCCTGCTCAAATTGTCTGCTACTCTTAATAGGTAATAACAGATTTCATGGTGAGGACACAATGACAGTTTTCTTCAGGAAAAGTCTTTAAATGGTTCATCCATGAATGTCATACACTATATGGGCAAAAATATTGGGACACCTGTTCATTCATAGTGTCGTCTGAAATCAAGGGTACTAAAAAGTTAATAGTTTGTCCTGCTCATGTTGGAGTAACTGTCTCTACTGTCCAGGGAAGAAGGCTTTCTGTTAGATTTTGAAGCATTTCTGTGAGGATTTGATTGTATTAGTGAGGGCAGGATGTTCGATGATCACCATCCCAACTCATCCCAAAAGTATTGGATAGAGCACCAGGCCCATTGCTCCTATTCTATTCTATTCTATTCTATTCTATTATATCGATATACATATATAAACAAGCTGTGGGTGTGTCCAATTGCTTAAAGTAGCTAAATGCATTTATTAGAATGGGTGTCTACAAACATTTGGACATATAGTGTCTTTGTGTGAGCGTCGCTGCACAGTAGAACAGTGCGCCACTGTTGAATCTTCCTGAAGGTCTTTTGCAGTCAAACAGCTCAAATCTCATGGGGTGCCCAAACTTATGTATGGTGCTCATTTTCACGCTAATATTATACAGAACAAAATGAATACACTAATCCAGTTTAAAATGTTAAAACGATTAGCTCATCTCCTACTCCCTTTACTATTCCCAGTAACAGAAACTCACTGGATTAACACTAGACTCATATCTAGAGTATAGAAGGATCTCAAGGGGTGCGACACTGCCTTCGTGAAGACAAAAACAGAGAGCCAATACAGGAAAGGATTACTTCTTGGACTTCTCTCTGTGTAAAGTCATTATCAATAAAGCAAACATTGACTCAAGCGATGGAAGAGGCGAGATGCTGCAAGGTAAAAGGAACAGAAGTCGAGGATGCTGGGGCGGACAGCACCGCTGCTGGGGGAGAGCTTTGTATTATTATCTCTGAGACGTAGGGGCCGGGATGAGCCGGCTGCCTTCTGTTTGAGCGTCGCTGTGTCACTCTCGCTTAATTTAGGCCTCAGCACGAAGGGCACAGTGCGGTGATCAGAGAAGCTCATGTTAAGCAGGGCAAGCAGAAGCACGGTGCACATCACTTGAGCCAATTTAACAAACGTGGACACATAGAGTCTTCACACGCTGATTAGATACATGATTTCAGGACAGGAGCTGGAACACAATCACTACAAATGGTGTCTCAGGGGGTCTCTCGTGCTTCCTCTTCGCTTCTATTCTCCCTGACCACTGCAGGCTGGAAAAGGATATGATGGAATTACTGATAAAGAGCAGCATTAGTGAGAGGACTAGTCCTTAGTCTTCCAAATTCCACATTGGACAGCAGACTACAATGAAAATACAGAACAGGTTCAATGTGCCAACAAATGTCTATTTGCTGTGGAGAAGGTTTCTATATGTATCCTATATGTACTCCTATATATATCCACATATATTTGGGCATAAAGTGTCTTTGTGTGAGTGTCGCTGCACAGTAGAACAGTGCGCCACCACTCCAGAGTAGTATGAAGGAACCAACCTTTGGGACAACTTTGTAGGCTACATTAATTAGTATTCATGGCTTGGTGGTTTCAGAACCACGGACAGCTCTTTAGTAATCTCCAGTACTTCAGCACATTGGACAGCAAACTGGGTGGCTTTGTAGTACATGTGATTTATAGTGTAGTCCCAGCCAAGAAAGCTAGGGTCAGAGTGCTATGGTGCCCCTGGAGCATAGAGGGTTAAATATCTTTCTTAAGGACCCAATAGTGTCAACTTAACAGAGCCAGGTATCTATCCCACAGCTCCCTAAACAATAACTCAGGGGCCTAACCACTGACCTACCACCGCCCTAGCGACCATATAGAAGACACCATATAGATATAGATGAAGCCTGGGCACATTAAACCGCATAGACAGCTCCTTAGAAATAACAGCCCCTTGGACAGGACCATAGCCTGGCTATAATAGCAACAAAAAATATGGACAAAAATATTGGGACACCTGCTGATTTTAAGGGTGCTGCTTTTGTTGGAGTAACTGTCTCTACTGTCCAGGGAAGGCTTCAGTGCTCAGTGGCCACTAGTTCAGAACCATGACCAATGTACCAGCACTAAATTCTGCAGAGAGTTTTGGTAAACACAGAGGTATGTTTGTATCATAGGCAGTTTCTCTGCACATGCCAGGGCCTCTGCACCATGGACAGCACAAATGAACCCCATAACTCGAGTGTTTGGAGCCGTCCTGCAATCAAAAATAAATGAAGTGGGGAAAGATGAGTACTTGAGCGCTCTTCTCCGGCTGTCATGAACTGTCTCACAATCCGTGTTCTATAATTAATAGATGGTAAGGCCTCTACAGCCCTCTGCAAACACTTCCTTGAGGTGTATTGAGTACACAGTGAGCTGGCTTGCTCTCTACAGCCTGGCTGTCTAGGCAGGCAATACAGTAAAGGTACCATATACTGTAGTTCTTCTGTATTTAACACCCCCCCCCTTGAGGTTCGCCTGTAATGTTTGTGTACCTAAAACAGCCATAATTCATTACATTGCTTACTCTACATTTTCGAATTGTTTAATGTAAATGTAACTCATTCCAAAAGCCCTTTTTCTTATAGCATCAGTGCTGAATAGATGGGGCTAAACTGCCATAGGCTGCAAAAGCATTGAACTTTGTGATATAAAAACCAGCAAACTTAAAAAGGGCTGTTTGTGCATCTTAGCTTCCATATATGGACTAAATAGGAGTGAATGGTACATTTGGAAACCTTTAAAACGAAAATGCAAACAAACAAATTTCCTGCTTGTTGCATCACCTATATTGGCTGTTGTAGAATAAAAATATTCAGGAAACCTGGCCCTGCTGCATTGTATTGCACTGTGGTTCACTTGGGAATCGCAGAACGACGCGTGTGCCAAAATCGGATGACTTAGAAGGCAGCATATTAAAGTGTATCACAGCTGAGATGCTTATCCTGTTGGAGGTTGTCTTAAAGGGGCTTAAAGAGGAAGTCCTCTGACAATATCATGCAATGAATAGTTTGATGTGAAGTGCTGCATTGTTGGGAAACATACTAACGCTGATGACTTTACTGTGTGTGGATAGGAAGCAGGGGTCACAAAGTCTACAATATTATTATAATACTATATTATATCTAAAATACATCCTGAAGCATTGGTCATTTAAACCACATAGACAACTGCTTAGAAACAACAGTGCTTCAGCACCATGGACAGCACCGCATGCTTTAATAGCAAAAAACATGATCAACATGGCAACTGATTCCATCAGTTTGTGGGGTTTTTTTGTTGTTGTTGTTTTTGCGGAACCTGTAGAATTGGTACACATGATTGTGATTGTACGGAAGCAAGTCAGCACCACAGACAGTTCCTTTGCCCTTCATGTGGCTTCAGAACCATGGAACTTCAGGGTTTGGTGTCGTCCTGCAATCAAAAGTAAATAAGGTGGGGCAAAGTTGAGTACTTGAGCACTTTTTTATATACAGGCACATCTCAAAAAATGGAATGTCATGAAAAAGTTCATACATTTTAATAAATCAACTCCCATATTTTATATTCACTACACCACAACATATGGTGTAACATATTTCAATTATTTTTTGTTTTTTCTTTTGATCAGTGTGGTTTATAGTGCATGGAAATCAGAAAGCTAGTATATATCAGTCATTATTAGATTATTTCCTAAGATCAAACAGAAAAAGATGTACAACACAAAACTTCAAATACTCAATACTTGGGACTCTTGTACCATGAAAAGTTTTCGGAAGAAGGAAAAGTGTTTGCATCTGCAGAAAGCTTGTGAGCAGATGGAGGCATGAAGTGCTCTAAAACCTCCTGCTAGATTTTAGGTTTTGGACTCGATAAAACACAGTGGACCAGCAGATGACATGGCACCCCAATCAATCACACAGTACAGAAACTTCACACTGGAGTTCAGACACATTCTGTGCTTCCCCACTCCTCCTCCAGGCTCTAGTACCTTGCCACTTTCATCTGAGAAGAGGACTTTGAACAACTGAGCAACCGTCTATTCTTTTTCTCCTCCCAAGTGACCGTCAGTGTGTAAATTAACTGTAATCCTCTGTACATTTATTGTTTCTTTCACTGAATTTGGATTGTTCATTTTGTGTTTTTTAACTGCCATTTTACTGTTTTTCTTTCTTCTTTCAGTAAAATTGCAAACAAAAAACATAAATTATTAGTATGTACATAGAATGTATATAATGAGCCACATGTTTAATTACAGATAATTGTACATACAATTGAATTTGAACTTAAGAAAGTGGAAAAGTACTGTATAAATAATGTAGTATTGTTTTGTAAAAAATAAGAAAATTAATGTAATTTGCACTTATTGGCATAATACTTAAAATAACATTGATGATGTCTGTAAATGTATAAGTTTTTATACAATAAAAAATATAAATATTTATAAAATGTATTTTTCATTAAATTTGGATTTTTTAACAGTGTAGACATGAGTATTAGATGTAATGCTGATGATGATAAAACTGGTAAACATTGTTGTTTTTAAAAACAGGTCAAAATTGATTAAAGATGTGTGTAAAACTGTGTTTATCCACAACTGTGACATGTAATAACATGTGGTTTTCAATGTCTCTGTGAGACTTTGAGTTTCTCTAGATTAGAACATGTCATACCGAAGCACTCTGAATGACACTGTTTACATGTTTACACTTCAATTGTGCAGCAATTTTGAAAAATCTGTGGACTTGCCCTTCAATACGCTGCCTAGGCAGACAGTTCACAAGATACTGATATGCAGCCACGGCTGTTTTTCTTTTAGAAGAAATTTAACATGGCAGCTTTTCATGAGAGCCAAGACATGTTCCATAAATCTCCGGCTGCATCAAACGAGCTCAGGCATCGGAGACGCAGTGAAAGTTTGCTCTGATCTTGACGGGAAGGGCTTTAAAATGCCCACATTTTTTCTTTGATTTTCATTTACACGCGCAAAGTCCTGTAATCACTGGGATTTACATTGAACGGCTGCAGAGCCCGACAGCCAGAGCGCAGCAGTTGTATCAACAGCCTGAAGATCGGGAGGGTTCACTGAGTTTCCGCCATTTTTACAGATGTAGTAGAACCTCAGACGGACGTTCTGTGAGCAGACAGATGATTTGAGATATCCTCTGCCTTAAGCAAAGTTTTAACATCAGCTGAGCCTCAATTTTATCTCATGTTTATATTTTGGATAAGCATTTTTTTATCCAGAGAGATCAAATATAATAGTGTAATACTAATGCCTGGTGTTGCAATATGGTTTCCCAGTGGTTGCTATGCTGTAGCTAAGTAGTTTCAAGATGTATCCCAAATGATTGCTAGGTGTTGATACTAATTTGTCACTAAATTGGTTGTTAGGTGGTTGCTATGGGGTTGGTAAGAGGGGGCAAGGTGGTTGCTACAGTGTTCTCAAGTGGTTTCAAGGTGGTTGCTGTGGTGTTGCTTAGTGGATGCCATGGTATATGCAAGGTAATTGCTAATTCACTGCTATGGTCAGTATATCAGGTGTTGCCAAGTGGTTGTGGTGGTACCCTTAAAGAAAATCACAAGAACCTTCTATTCACAAGGTTCCTCACCAGTTCTAAGGTTCTTCTGAGGCATCAAATCCAACAATTTGAAGCCCCTTTGTTTTTAAGAGTGCAGTCTGCTCTGTGGCGCCGGTCCTCATTACACTGAAGTAGGTTGTTAGATGTGAACGGGTTCATCTGCTGTGATGAGTTGGGCAGGTGCTGAACATGTTCCTGGAGCCCAACCATCTGTGGAAACTACTTTAATGGAGAATGTGTGTGTGTGTGTGTGATGTGTTTCCTGAAGTAAGTTGTTATTTTCAGGTGCTGAACGAATGAGCTGAAGTGACCGTCGCTGTCAGGGTGGTATCTTGGTGGTCTCGTTGCTTCAGTTGCTGGGGGCTGTTTATGATTTCGACTCGCACTCACAAACGTGTCTGAATAACCGAGTCCACAGCAGTTGGCACACATTCCATCTATAGCGTTCAACCCTCCCATTGCCTTCCTAATTTACCTCCCTCTCCTGTCAATCAAACCAGGGGGTTTTCATGTGGGGTTACTTGCATCTCTCCCCTTGTGGACATCAGAAAGCTTTTCCGAGTGAACTCCCGCGAGCCCGACTGTCTAATAAGATGAAAGCCGAGCTCTCCTGAGAGGAATGCCTGATGCCTCTGCATGCTATCAGTGTGCACCATGCTCTCCCTCTCTTTTCCTCACACTCTCACCCTGTGTGTGTGTGTGTTTAAGGCAGTAACTGAGGCTTGTATGTGATGTGTGTTGTGAGGTTGTTGTTATACGGCAACATGTGTTACAACTGCAACACCTATGAACCCACATTGTATCAGTAGTGCCATCTGGAGTGCCATGACACGCTGATGTCCTAATGTTTGTGGACATCCCTTCTAATGAATGCTATTGCATTCAGCTATTTTAGATGGCACCCATTGCTGACACAGATATGCAAATTAACACATACACACAGCTTGGCTGGTCCCTATAAAAAAGTACTGCCAATAGAATAGGACTCTCTGGAGCAGATAAACATGAACCTGTTGGCACCAAGCTGCTGCCTAATGCCAGATGTGGGCTATAGAGGTGTAAAGCCCCCCAGCATTGAGCTGTGGAGCTGTGGAGGAACTGTGTTCTCTGGAATGATGGATGGTGCTCCATCCAATACTTTTGGGATGAGTTGGGGAGATGACAATGTAGTGATCATCCGACATCCTGACCTCATTATGGCTCTTGTTCAGTGACAATGCAATCAAATCTTCACAGCAGTGTTCTCCAAAATCTAGTAGAAAGCCTTCTCCTCTGGACCGAGTTACTCCAACAAAAGCAAGATCGAATCTTTTTAAATACCCTTGATTTCTAAAGAAACAATGAATATGCAGGTGTCCCAATACTTTTGTCCATATCTATATTTAAATGTTCATAGCGCCGCACTCTGTGGAGTTAATAATTATGTTGAATTCAAAACTGTCAGATGCCAAAACATTTTAAATAGACTGTTTTGCTAAATGTGTGTCAGGGTGAGTGACAAGCTGTGTTATGTTTACCTGTCTGCAACTTGTTTACCTCTATGACATGGTGTGTGCGTGTGTGTGTGTGTGTGCGTAATGATGGGGTAGTAATGATGGGTAACTGACGCTTAATCCTTAACCTTCCATATTTACTCATGTAAATTGTAGTAAGTGTAAGTACCTGTTTGTAATAACAGGTCTAGTAAGTATTATATATGTGTATAAGTACATTTATTTAATAATAATAAGACCCATATGTATTGTGTGAGCACCTATATATTATTAAAATAACACTGTGTATATTTAATTTGTGTAAGTCCATTTATTTAATAACATGGTCTATATGTATTATACAGTATATGTGTGCATATCTAAACGTAATAATAATATGAACCATATGTATTATAAATGTGTAAGTACATCTTTGTAATAACGTGATCGATATGTATTTGTGTAAGTACATTTATTTAATAAGATGCCCTGTATGTATTATATATGTGTACATACCTATTCGTAATAATAATACCCATGACCCATATGTATTATATATAATATATGTAAGTACCTATATGTAATAATATGACCCATCCCATGTGTATTTGTGTAAGTACATTATTTACATTTATTTGTATCTATAGTTAAAAATCATACAACCCATATGTATTTTATATGCTTGTGTACATACTCCTCCGCAATAATAAAATGATATATATATGTACATATATATATATATATATATATATATATATATATATATATATATACATATATATGTATTATGTATTTGTAAACACATATATGCAGTAATATGACCCATATGTATTATATACATGTAAGTACCTATGTGTAGTTATAATGTGTCCCATATGTATCATGTATATGTAATATTAATATAATATTAATATATGTGCCATATGTATTATATGTGAAAGTATAACAATATAGTCCATATGCATTCTATATGTGTAAGTACCGGTATGTATTATGACCTGTATGTATTATGTATGTGTAATGTACTTATATAATTTGAAGATTTTAAGACAAAGAAAAAACAGCCACTTAATATTGGCTACATCGCATTTGTGTGTGTGTATTTATATAGTTGCTTGGCCAATTTATCAGAAACACCTACCATATTGCTACACTTTGAATGTGTACAGTTACAGACTGTAGCCCATCTGTTGCTGCACAATTCACCACCCTGTTACCCATCCATGAACAAAAAGGACCAAAACAGAACCACCGCTGATCACACCACATATTATCTTGGCGGTGGCCTATTCTCACCACAGCGCAGATGCAGACATGGTTGTCTGTATTTGGCTGGTAGGAGTGTATCAGGCACAGCAGCGGCCTGAGGGGCCTAAGGGGGGAAATGGAGCCTCACACTCTTGCAACACTCTGTGTTCTTCATTTATTCATGGCGAGCCCAACGCTCTCTCACTCTCTCGCTCGGCGTGAAAGACACAAACAGAACGAGAGAGGAGCTTCTCAGGCTCAGCTCCGGCACTCCTGGCGCGCCCCGATCGATGGAGAAGGAAAGGCATCCGCTGCATAATTACGACCGAGTCTGATCTCTAATAAAGCATTCGGCGAGGCCTCAGAGGAAATGCGCCGCAGCCTCGGCTGCCAATAATCATCCCGCTGATCACACGCCGGCCTATTTAAAGCCACCGGCTGAGGGCAGATTATTCTGTCGCTCCTCTGCAGGACCTTTTGCACCTTCTAGTTTTTTTGTGCTCCCTGTTGTCCTGGGGACACACAGAAACACACACACACACACACACATATACTGTATATATATATATATACACACACACCAATCAGCCATAATAATAGCACAGGTGAAATATTAATTATATTATATTTATCTATAGTGGCTTCTGCCAATGGGTGGGATTTATATATTAGGCAGCAGGTGAACAGTCAGTTCTTGAAGGTGAGTGAGCCAATTTCATTAGGGCCAAATTGTGATGGCTAGATCAGGTCAGAACATCTCCAGAACGTTACCAAACGTGCTCCAAGAAGGCTCATTAATGCGACCCATGGAGGCCCCACCTCACAACTTAATGGACTTAAAGGATCAGCTGTTAATGCCAGATACAACAGGACACCTTCAGAGGTCTTGTGGAGTCTCGAATGGTTGAATTTGTTGTGGGGGCCTACTCAGTATTAGGTAGTTGGTGTTAATGTTATGGCTGATCTGTGTATATATGAGTCATTATGGTGCCATTTGTGTCCACATTGTTTGACAAGTTCAAAAAATGGGGCACTGTGACACCATTCAAGCCTTTCAAGTCTAAAGCGTAATAAATGCTGCGTACTCAGACTGACTCTTTGGTGGTATCCTGGCAACGTCATGGTGTATTGCTGCCTTCAAAGTGCGTCTCAAGCGTGATTCGGTTGAAGGTAACTTAATCACAATGCTTCCTTCTGAGGTACTGACGTATGAGACATCATAGGCAGCAAGGTCTGAGGCAGCTGGCTTTCGTTTTTTGACAGCCACAAATGATTTCTTTTCTGGACCTGAATTTTCCATCTCTACCACCCCGTCACAGAGCTGACCAAGCGGCTGTAACAAAATCCAGGGCGGATCTTTTCTTTCTGGACCTGAATTTTCCATCTCTACCACCCCGTCACAGAGCTGACCAAGCGGCTGTAACAAAATCCAGGGGCGAAACGAACTTTCTGGACCTGAATTTTCCATCTCTACAACCCTGTGACATACCACCCCATCACAGACCATCACAGGCAGTGGAAACAAAATCCTGGAGCGGACTTTTACTTCCTGGACCTCGATTATCCATCTCTAGCACCCCATAAAAAGGATAACATTACTACCGAGTTTATGTCCAAGGTGGGAAACGTGTTTTCCTGGAGGACGAATATAAATCTTTCATGTTGTGGATTTTTTTTTTTAAAAGAGCGTTGGCTCTTTAAGAAATTTTGGCAGAGGCACAGTGTTTTGTAGAACGCCTCATACATACACCGGCAAACACACTGCTGTTCCAAAAATGAGTTTTTCCCAGCCAGATTCTGATCACATAGAGAAGCGCCCCGAGAGTGAGGAGTCGCTCTGAATAGACCTGGCTGTCAAATAATACAGATATGAACGTCAGTGGAATAATTGAAGAAGGTGTTTTATATGTAAAAGACGGCGAGGGATGAAGCGGAATTGAATCTGCGAGAAAATGAGGCGAGGGGCGGATCTCCGGAGACGGATTCACAAAAGCTCAGCTACGTTTGAAGAAAATAGAGGATAATTAGAGTGGTCAGTGCTTTCAACATCGCCTCAGTGCTGTGCAGTCTCTCTCTCTCTCCCTCTCTCTTTCTCTATCTCTCTCTCAGAGACTCACAACGGATCATATTCTATGCACACTCTCGCGCTGACAGACACAAATCAGTTGGCTTTTTCAAGCGCCCGTGAACGCCTTTCCAAGCTGGTGTGGAGTGAATATGTATGGCCAGGAAACAATGCGGACGGCCGAGGCGAACCACTCCAGACTCCCTCCATCTCCCTGAGACTCACTAAGAGCACAGATTGCGGCCAATTTAGCCCCGAACACAATGGCTGCCCTTATTTTCGCTCGCTCCCCAATTCTTCACCCAAGATGGCCAGGTTTGGTTAAGAACCCGCCTTCCCAATTGCAGAGGAAGCAGCGGCCTGCCGGTTGACCTGCTGGATGATGAGGATGAGGAATGAAAGAGGGAGGGGGAGGAAGGGGGAGAGAGGGAAAGAGAGGGAGTAAGAGAGAGGGGGAGTGAGAGGGAAAGCAAGAGATAAGAAGAATAAGAAAGAGAGAGAGAGCATCAGAGAGATTAGGGGCGACTCAGAGTGGTTCAGTGGACTAAGTCTGCCACTATGATCCATCAGCAGCCGGAGTCAAAGAGAGCACAATTGGCCTTGCTCTCTCAGGGTTGGGTCGATGGCACTTCCTCCCCACATCACTTCTGGTGTGATGCTGGTCAGCACAGGCTGAGCTGGGGGCTCTCCTCCGAGCATGCTGGCCACCTAGTGATGCTGAATTATCGGCAGTTCGAAAAGAGGCAGTGGCTGGTGGATGTGTCTTCACCCTCCTGGGGAGCATTGCTAGTGGAAGGGGGACTGGGTAGGTAGGTCAAAAAAAGAGAAATTGGGAGAGAGAGGAGAGAGAGAGAGAGAAACGGAGAATGAAAGTGTTTGAGAAACATGAGAAAAAAGGAGGGAGACAGAAAAGAGGCAAAGTGATTGAAAAAGAGAGGGAAGGACAGAGAGACTGAGACAAAGACAGTGAGCGAAAGAAGGACGAGAGAGAGAGAAAATACTCCCCCCACGATCATCTATTGATCCGTCCGCCGGTCCCCACCAGTCAGGCCACATGACAGCAACCGGTCTCCATGACAACAGCCTTTCTTATGTATGTTCCCATGCTTTGGCGCTCATGTTTATGCTAAACTTTATTTCAGCCCTCCAGAGAGACGAGTAGCATTTGTTCGACAAACAACCATCACACATTTTAGAACTGGCAGCTCTCAGCAGTACAACCCTCATCTTCAGGAACTCTCAAAACTCTCTACAGTGATGAGTTAACACTGCAGACTCCTTACGCTGCAGACGCTGCGATTAGTCAGATAACAGCGGCAGGGTTCATCATTCTGCGGGTGGGAAGCTAATGTGTAAGTTGTGTCAGTATGTGAGAAAGCGTGAACCTAGATAGGAGCTTTAAACTTAAAGACTGCCTGACGCCTGGAACCCATAGACATTACAAAAAGCTGACTTTCCTCCCTTGAGATATCCTCCTACGTCTTTAATGCACTCGCCTTCACTCGTCTGTGGGTCTTTGTGCCTCCAGTTTTGTCTTCTGTAAGTGAAAAGCATCTTGGTTGCATTAGCCGTGTGGTTTAGGTCATTATGCATCTGTATTGTGAAGCATGTCCTGTCAGTTCTGCAGAATTGAATCGAATCTGAGCAGAAAGTAAAGCTGTACACACTTCAGAATTCATCCTGCTACTTCAATCAACAATCACATCATCCATAAACACCAGTGACCCAGTTAGATTGGCAGCAACACATGCCCATGCCATAACACTACCTCCACCATGTTTGACAGATGATGTGGAACACTTCAGATCAAGACTGTCTAACTCCTGACAAGCATGCAGTTAGACAGTTACTCCAGTCCAGAGCTGTAAAGCCATGTACACCTCTGTGTCCAAGAAAGAACAGAAAGGTAAATTTACTCCCCAATTTTAGACAAATACCCAAACCACTCGTTAGCACTCTCCCACTATCACATGTAACGCTCCCAACAGCCATTGCCTCTTTTCAAACTGCCGCTGATGCAACATCACCGGGCATGTACTGACCAGCATCACATTGGAGTAATGTGGGAAGAGAGAGAGCAAGCCATCTTTCCCCCCAGAGAGAGGAGAAGACCAATTGTGCTCTCACAGGCTCCAGCTGCTAATGGTAAGCAGCATGACCCGGGACTCCAACAGAACTGAATTCAAAGCTCTGGAGTGGCCCTACAGTCTAACTGCTGCTCGTCAAGTGTGAAGAAATAATAAGGTTAAATCCCAGCAAGGCCTCAACGCTCCATTGTCTAAGGCCTGCCAGTCTGGAGATGTCATGTGATGAGGAACTTCTAACCTGCAGATGGAAAGAAACAGTAAACAGACTGAGGGGGAGGAGCCACAGATCAAACATATCACACAATATTGAATTGGTTTCAGCTGCAGCTCATTTACTAATGTTTTTGAGGTTCGGTTCAGTATGTGCTGTCGACCAAACGGAGACGCAGAAGTTAGAAGAACTTGTGACTGAACAAAGTTGTGTCACCTCCAAAAAAACTCTGTAATAAGTTACTGCATCATTTTACGTTGGACTGGCTTGAGCTCAGAGCGCAGGTTTGGCTGCACCTAGAAATGATTCACAGTCTGCTGTAGAGTCATAAGAGCCAAAAAACAGAGAGAAAAGAGGTGGAGTGAGATAGCGATAGAGTAAGAGAGAGAGAGAGAAAGAGAGAAGCTGCAGTCTTGATGACAGCACACAGCATCCATCCTGCACACACTCCTCCCTCTCCTCCGTAACTCTCTCTCTGCTGTCCACCTCTTACACACACACACACACACACACAGCGAGTAATCAGCAGTGTGACAGTGGATGGCTGTGGACATCGCTCATGCTTTGTTTGGTGATAGAGACACAGCAGGAGTGTAAATAAACCCAATGCTGTTTCTCTCCTCTCTGCAAACTCTCTCTCACTCTTATCTCTCTCTCTCTCTCTCTCTCTCTCTCTCTCTCCATTTGTGTCGTTGCTCTCTCTTTAGCTCTATCGCCTCCTCTCTCTCTCTAGCGATGATTTCTCCTCCACCTCCCTCGCTCCAAAGCTCTCCGTATTGATTGGCTGGGGCGAGTACAGGGCACAGAGATAAATAAGAAGTCAGTGGCCATGAACGCTTCTTCCACCTATATGGACACAGAGAGAGAGAGAGAGATGGAGAGTCATCTGCCTGCTCATATTCTCTCTCTCTCTCTCTTTCGCTCTCTCTTGCTTGCATCCACTGGCCATTATTAGCACTGTACTGTGCTGCATCAGTGATGTGGGGGTCAGAGGCCTCCACACCCAAAGCCTGCTCCTGTTCGGAACAGCGCTGGATAAACTTTCCACAGTCCATACAACCCCGCCACAATCACAATCATATAGGCTAGGACGGTAGCCTCTCTTACCATCCATCCATCCACCTTTTTATCCCCTTCAGTCCTGGTGGGATGGGAGCCTACATGGAATTACTGGGTGCATGGTTGAAATACCCCCCTGCCAGTCCATTGCAGAGTACCACACACAAGAGGCAGGAAACCCGTGCAGACACGGGAAGAACACACTCCCCCTCCAAACTCCTCACAGACAGTGACCTGACCTAAGATAATACCGACACACCCAGGCCCCTGGAGCTGTGCGATACATTCACTACCTACGGCACCACCTTGCCACCCAGACTTAGATATAGTGTTCTGAGGTCCTGAACAAAGCATGAAGGCTTCATGATCCAAAGTGTTCTCACATCATCTGCCAAACATGGTGGAGGTAGTGTTGCAGAGTGGGCATCAATGGCAATACAACAGGTTCATTGGTGCTTACTGACAGAAACCTCAGAAGGCCTTGTGAGTAGTTGTATCTTCCCAAATAGTAGCCCGGCTAGCTCAGTCGGTAGAGCATGAGACTCTTAATCTCAGGGTCGTGGGTTCGAGCCCCACGTTGGGCGTAGTTTCTAGGGGCAGTGGTGGCTCAGCGGTTAGAGCGCCGGGATATCGATAACAGGGTTGTGGGTTCGATTCCCGGGCTCAGCAAGCTGCCACTGTTGGGCCCTTGAGCAAGGCCCTTTACCCTCTCTGCTCCCCGGGCGCTGGAGTTGGCTGCCCACCGCTCTGGGTGTGTGTGTGTACTCACTGCCCCTAACACGTGTGTGTGAGTGTGTGTTCACTACCAGATGGGTTAAATGCGGAGGACACATTTCGCTGTACAGTCCACACTGTACAGTGACGAATACGTGCACCTTTATCCTTTAAATGACGACCATGACCACAATGATAAAATCATATAGAGGCTGTGGTGGAAGTTAAGTGTTTTATTAGTGACAAGCTAACAGGATTTTGCCTCTCTTCTCCTAGACTGAGGATCAATATCAAATGGCTCCCTATTCCCTATGTAGTGCCTATGCCGTAGGTGTTAAAAAGACAGCTCCCGCAGCCGAAACAGTGCATGATATGTCTAACAAAAAGTCTTCAGAGAGTTGCAGACGTGTGCACCACTATCTGCTGGACGTTCATGTGATGGCATGGGTGAAAGGCTCTGAAAGGTACAGAGGACAAGGAAAAGGTAATCAAACTTGGCTTGGCTACACATTTTATTCTTGACTGCAGTATCTAATAGTCAAAGCCACTAGTCAGTGTTTTTGCTGTATGATGAGCAGCGGGCAGTAAACACGTCAGGGTATTCATTTTTAATTGTGTAGAGCTGCTGTTTTTCTCCAGCGATTTTCCAGCGACTGTGAAGGTCTGCCAATTTTCTCTTTTATTGGCTCACTGTTTGTTGTGTGTGCAAGGTTATTCCAAGTACAAAGAACATAAACTGGTACCTGACCAGTTTACCTGATCTGTGCCTTTAGCCCAGGCAGTCATCCCTTGCTTCCTAATCCCCATTCTGTAACACACTGTTTTTATTATTCTTAGATTTACATGATTCACATTTTTGGTTTGAACTGGTAAAATCGACCTACCTGGCCTCCTGAGCTACTGAAAGTTCATATATCCAGCTATAAGAAGAGGACCTGAGCGATATAAGAGCTATAAAACCATGTTATGGTACAACAATCCATCATTACGAATGATGTGACTGTTTCGAAATACTAACACTAACAAGCACTGTCTCCAAACTGAACACAACATGCCACTGACTACTGCTGCCAACCCTTCCTGACAAGCGTCTTTAGTACTTAGTAAAACCCCCTTTTATTGTTACGACCTGCTGCAAACATGATGCTTATCAAGACACCAGCTTCTGGCAGCGTTCCTGAGGAATCCTGGCTCATTCCTCATGGACAATAGCCTCCAGTTCACTAATATTCTCGGAGGCCTCCACACCCAAAGCCTGCTCCTGACCAGAACAGCACGGGATAAACCTTTCTCAGTCTATACAACTCCGTCACAGTCATATGGACCAGGACAGTAGCATCTCTTAGCATCCACAGAGCACCCATTTACTGTTATGACCTGCTGCAAACATGATACTTACTCAGACACCAGCTGAATCTTAACTAGCAATGGCCTCCAGTTCACTAATATTCTTTGCAAAAAAAAAAGACTAAATATATTTTTAAGGCTAAATATATTTTTAATAATTGGACTGAAGTTCAAACTCTCAATTAAACTCTTCAATTTGAAAGAATTGAGGCTTTAAACTGGATTTCTGAGGAGGATCACTGGTTTGAATACCTTACCATCAGCAGCAGGAGCCAGAAAAAACACAACTGACAATTGACCAGGTGGGTCGCCCTCCCCTTATCACTTCAGTGTGATGCTGGTGGCATGGGCGTCAGCTAGTTGATTTATCAGAGCTGGGTACCAGGGGCTGTCCTTCTGTAATTTTGCATCACACATTGTACATTACTATTCAATATCTCACTGTTAATAAACTCTCTGGCCAAAATGTTGGAAATAGCGTTTCTGTCAAAAATATTGATAAATCCAACTTCAGCTTCCGACATCAGATGGTTTTCATGTGGTGCCTCCAGGTGGGAAAATATAGCGCCAAATGGTAAGCTACCACCACAAGCTCAAGTTATCTTCTGATGTCCATCTTAAAGGCCTACTGTGAGAATGTCAACAATAACGTGAGACTAAAACTAAGACATAGAATGTGTTAGCTCTCTACCTGGAGTTGCTGGCTTCCAATCTGACCAGAATCTTTGTAGTCCTGATCCTAGATGGCCATTCTAACAGCAGACCTCTTTTAAATGAGCTCTGAATCCACCTTTCCTCTCAACTCTACGCGCCGGTCTGATCTGCAGTCAGACGCTCGTGCCCTGTTCCATAAGCAAGGTAAATAAGGTCTGATAGTTCCCAGCGTGGAGAGGGCAGTCAAGCAATGCGCCTTCCCTTTCTCTGATTCTCTCTCTCTCTCTCTCTCTCTCTCTCTCTCTCTCTCTCTCTCTCATGCGCTCTGAGATTTTCAAACCCATATCTGTATCAGGAACAACAAACCGGAAAAGCAATTTGCTTTGTCACACAAATGCATGCTTGACTACGCTGAATAATTGCACTGCAGCGGAAGGAAAGGAGCTG